>NC_091981.1:98041016-98343486 GCF_044704955.1 Pristiophorus japonicus
CAGTATCTATTTATCAGTAGATGTAATATCAGTATCTATAATCATCAGTATCTTATAATCATCAGTATCTATAATATCAATATCTTATAATCATCAGTATCTTATAATCATCAGTATCTATAATATCAGCATCTGTAACATCAGTATGTATAATCATCAGTATCAAAATCATCAGTATTTTATAATCATCAGTATCTATAATCATCTGTATCTTATAATCATCAGTATCTATAATATCATTATCTTACAATCATCGGTATCTTATAATCATCAGTAGCTATAATATCAGTATCTTATAATCATCAGTATCTTATAATCATCAGCATCTATAATATCAGTATCTATAATCATCAGTATCTTATAATCATCAGTATTTATAATATCAGTATCTTATAATCATCAGTATCTTATAATCATCAGTATCTATAATATCAGTATCTATTATCATCAGTATCTTAAAGTCATCAGTATCTATAATATCAGTATCTTATAATCATCAGTATCTATAATATCACTATATGTAATATCAGTATCTATAATCATCAATATCTTATAATCATCAGTATCTATAATATCAGTATCTTATAATCATCAGTATCTAAAATCATCAGTATCTTATAATCAGCAGTATCTATAATCATCAGCATGTTATAATCATCAGTATCTATAATCATCAGTATCTATAATCATCAGTATCTTATAATCATCAGTATCTATAATATCAGTATCTTATAATATCAGTGTCTTATAATCATCAGTATCTATAATATCAGTATCAATAATATCAGTATCGATAATCATCAGTATCTTATAACCATCAGTATCTTATAATCATCAGCATCTTATTATCATCAGTATCTATAAGCATCAGTATCTTATAATCATCAGTGTGTATAATATCAGTATCTGTAATATCAGTATCTATAATCATCAGTATCTTATCATCAGCAGTATCTATAATCATCAGTATCTTATAATCATCAGTATCTATAATATCAGTATCTTATAATCATCAGTATCTACATTATCAGTATCTGTAAT
The DNA here is from genome assembly GCF_044704955.1 of Pristiophorus japonicus. Taxonomy (NCBI): domain Eukaryota; kingdom Metazoa; phylum Chordata; class Chondrichthyes; family Pristiophoridae; genus Pristiophorus; species Pristiophorus japonicus. The sequence goes on from NC_091981.1 coordinate 98,042,058, forward strand.
ATCAGTATCTATAATCATCAGTAATAATCATCAGTATCTTATAATCATCAGTATCTATAATCATCAGTATCTATAATATCAGTAGATGTAATATCAGTATCTATAATCATCAGTATCTTATAATCATCAGTATGTATAATATCAGTATCTGTAATATCAGTATCTATAATCATCAGTATCTATAATATCAGTATCTGTAATAGCATTATGTATAATCATCAGTATCTAAAATCATCAGTATCTATAATATCAATATCTATAATCATCAGTATCTATAATATTAGTATCTATAATCATTAGTATCTATAATATCAGCATCTGTAACATCAGTATGTATAATCATCAGTATCAAAATCATCAGTATTTTATAATCATCAGTATCTATAATCATTTGTATCTTATAATCATCAGTATCTATAATATCATTATCTTACAATCATCGGTATCTTATAATCATCAGTAGCTATAATATCAGTATCTTATAATCATCAGTATCTTATAATCATCAGCATCTATAATATCAGTATCTATAATCATCAGTATCTTATAATCATCAGTATTTATAATATCAGTATCTTATAATCATCAGTATCTTATAATCATCAGTATCTATAATATCAGTATCTATTATCATCAGTATCTTAAAGTCATCAGTATCTATAATATCAGTATCTTATAATCATCAGTATCTATAATATCACTATATGTAATATCAGTATCTATAATCATCAATATCTTATAATCATCAGTATCTATAATATCAGTATCTTATAATCATCAGTATCTAAAATCATCAGTATCTTATAATCAGCAGTATCTATAATCATCAGCATGTTATAATCATCAGTATCTATAATCATCAGTATCTATAATCATCAGTATCTTATAATCATCAGTATCTATAATATCAGTATCTTATAATATCAGTGTCTTATAATCATCAGTATCTATAATATCAGTATCAATAATATCAGTATCGATAATCATCAGTATCTTATAACCATCAGTATCTTATAATCATCAGCATCTTATTATCATCAGTATCTATAAGCATCAGTATCTTATAATCATCAGTGTGTATAATATCAGTATCTGTAATATCAGTATCTATAATCATCAGTATCTTATCATCAGCAGTATCTATAATCATCAGTATCTTATAATCATCAGTATCTATAATATCAGTATCTTATAATCATCAGTATCTACATTATCAGTATCTGTAATATCAGTATCTATAATCATCAGTAATAATCATCAGTATCTTATAATCATCAGTATCTATAATCATCAGTATCTATAATATCAGTAGATGTAATATCAGTATCTATAATCATCAGTATCTTATAATCATCAGTATGTATAATATCAGTATCTGTAATAGCATTATGTATAATCATCAGTATCTAAAATCATCAGTATCTATAATATCAATATCTATAATCATCAGTATCTATAATATTAGTATCTATAATCATCAGTATCTATAATATCAGTATCTTATAATCATCCGTATCTATAATCAGCAGTATCTATAATATCAGTAGATGTAATATCAGTATCTATAATCATCAGTATCTTATAATCATCAGTATCTATAATCATCAGTATCTTATAATCATCAGTATCTATAATATCAGTATCTTATAATCATCAGTATCTACATTATCAGTATCTGTAATATCAGTATCTATAATCATCAGTAATAATCATCAGTATCTTATAATCATCAGTATCTATAATCATCAGTATCTATAATATCAGTAGATGTAATATCAGTATCTATAATCATCAGTATCTTATAATCATCAGTATGTATAATATCAGTATCTGTAATATCAGTATCTATAATCATCAGTATCTATAATATCAGTATCTGTAATAGCATTATGTATAATCATCAGTATCTAAAATCATCAGTATCTATAATATCAATATCTATAATCATCAGTATCTATAATATTAGTATCTATAATCATCAGTATCTATAATATCAGTATCTTATAATCATCCGTATCTATAATCAGCAGTATCTATAATATCAGTAGATGTAATATCAGTATCTATAATCATCAGTATCTTATAATCATCAGTATCTATAATCATCAGTATCTTATAATCATCAGTATCTATAATATCAGTATCTTATAATCATCAGTATCCATAATCATCAGTATCTTATAATCATCAGTATCCATAATCATCAGTATCTTATAATCATCAGTATCTATAATATCAGTATCTTATAATTATCAGTATCTTATAATCATCAGTATCTATAATATTATTATCTATAATCATCAGTATCTATAATATCAGTATCTGTAATATCAGTATCTATAAACATCAGTATCTATAATCATCAGTATCTATAATATCAGATAATTATCAGTATCTATAATCATCAGTACCTTATAATCATCAGTATCTATAATATCAGTGTCTTATAATCATCAGTATCCATAATCATCAGTATCTTATAATCATCAGTATCTTATAATCATCAGTATTTATAATATCAGCATCTGTAATATCAGTATGTATAATCATCAGTATCAAAATCATCAGTATCTTATAATCATCAGCACCTATAATCATCAGTATCTTATAATCATCAGTATCTATAATATCAGTATCTTATAATCATCGTTATCTTATAATCATCAGTATCTATAATATCAGTATCTTATAATCATCAGTATCTATACTCATCAGTATCTTATAATCATCAGTATCTATAATATCAGTATCTTATAATCATCAGTATCTTATAATCATCAGTATCTATAATATCAGTATCTATAATCATCAGTATCTTAAAGTCATCAGTATCTATAATATCAGTATCTTATAATTATCAGTATCTATAATATCACTATATGTATTATCAGTATGTATAATCATCAGTATCTAAAATCATCAGTATCTTATAATCAGCAGTATCTATAATCATCAGTATCTTATAATCATCAGTATGTTATAATCATCAGTATCTATAATCATCAGTATCTATAATCATCAGTATCTATAATATCAGTAGATGTAATATCAGTATCTATAATCATCAGTATTTTATAATCATCAGTATCTATAATATCAGTATCTTATAATCATCAGTATCTTATAATCATCAGTATCTATAATATCAGCATCTGTAATATCAGCATGTATAATCATCAGTATCTATAATCATCAGTATCTTATAATCATCAGTATCTACATTATCAGTATCTGTAATATCAGTATCTATAATAATCAGTAATAATCATCAGTATCTTATAATCATCAGTATCAATAATCATCACTATCTATATTATCAGTATCTATAATATCAGTATCTTATAATCATCAGTATCTATAATATCAGTAGATGTAATATCAGTATCTATAATCATCAGTATCTTATAATCATCAGTATCTATAATATCAATATCTTATAATCATCAGTATCTTATAATCATCAGTATCTATAATATCAGCATCTGTAATATCAGTATGTATAATCATCAGTATCAAAATCATCAGTATCTTATAATCATCAGTATCTATAATCATCAGTATCTATAATATCAGTATCTATAATCATCAGTATCTTATAATCATCAGTATCTATAATATCAGTATCTTATAATCATCAGTATCTATAATCATCAGTATCTATAATATCAGTAGATGTAATATCAGTATCTATAATCATCAGTATCTTATAATTATCAGTATCTATAATATCAGCATCTGTAATATCAGTATGTATAATCATCAGTATCAAAATCATCGGTATCTTATAATCATCAGTATCTATAATCATCAGTATCTTATAATCATCAGTATCTATAATATCAGTAGCTTATAATCATCGGTATCTTATAATCATCAGTATCTATAATCATCAGTATCTTATAATCATCAGTATCTATAATCATCAGTATCTTATAATCATCAGTATCTATAATCATCAGTATCTTATAATCATCAGTATCTATAATATCAGTATCTTATAATCATCGGTATCTTATAATCATCAGTATCTATAATCATCAGTATCTTATAATCATCAGTATCTATAATATCAGTATCTATAATCATCAGTTTCTTATAATCATCAGTATCTATAATATCAGTTCTTATAATCATCAGTATCTTATAATCATCAGTATCTATAATATCAGTATCTATAATCATCAGTATCTTAAAGTCATCAGTATCTATAATATCAGTATCTTATAATCATCAGTATCTATAATATCAGTATATGTAATATCAGTATGTATAATCATCAATATCTATAATCATCAGTATCTTATAATCATCAGTATCTACATTATCAGTATCTGTAATATCAGTATCTATAATCATCAGTAATAATCATCAGTATCTTATAATCATCAGTATCTATAATCATCAGTATCTATAATATCAGTATCTATAATATCAGTAGATGTAATATCAGTATCTATAATCATCAGTATCTTATAATCATCAGTATCTATAATATCAGTATCTATAATCATCAGTTTCTTATAATCATCAGTATCTATAATATCAGTTCTTATAATCATCAGTATCTTATAATCATCAGTATCTATAATATCAGTATCTATAATCATCAGTATCTTAAAGTCATCAGTATCTATAATATCAGTATCTTATAATCATCAGTATCTATAATATCAGTATATGTAATATCAGTATGTATAATCATCAATATCTATAATCATCAGTATCTTATAATCATCAGTATCTACATTATCAGTATCTGTAATATCAGTATCTATAATCATCAGTAATAATCATCAGTATCTTATAATCATCAGTATCTATAATCATCAGTATCTATAATATCAGTATCTATAATATCAGTAGATGTAATATCAGTATCTATAATCATCAGTATCTTATAATCATCAGTATCTATAATATCAGTATCTATAATCATCAGTTTCTTATAATCATCAGTATCTATAATATCAGTTCTTATAATCATCAGTATCTTATAATCATCAGTATCTATAATATCAGTATCTATAATCATCAGTATCTTAAAGTCATCAGTATCTATAATATCAGTATCTTATAATCATCAGTATCTATAATATCAGTATATGTAATATCAGTATGTATAATCATCAATATCTATAATCATCAGTATCTTATAATCATCAGTATCTACATTATCAGTATCTGTAATATCAGTATCTATAATCATCAGTAATAATCATCAGTATCTTATAATCATCAGTATCTATAATCATCAGTATCTATAATATCAGTATCTATAATATCAGTAGATGTAATATCAGTATCTATAATCATCAGTATCTTATAATCATCAGTATCTATAATATCGGTATCTTATAATCATCAGTATCTATAATCATCAGTATCTATAATATCAGTATCTATAATATCAGTAGATGTAATATCAGTATCTATAATCATCAGTATTTTATAATCATCAGTATCTATAATATCAATATCTTATAATCATCAGTATCTTATAATCATCAGTATCTATAATATCAGCATCTGTAATATCAGTCTGTATAATCATCAGTATCAAAATCATCAGTGTCTTATAATCATCAGTATCTATAATCATCAGTATCTTATAATCATCAGTATCTATAATATCAGTATCTTATAATCATCGGTATCTTATAATCATCAGTATCTATAATCATCAGTATCCTATAATCATCAGTATCTATAATATCAGTATCTTATAATCATCAGTATCTTATAATCATCAGTATCTATAATATCAGTATCTATAATCATCAGTATCTTAAAGTCATCAGTATCTATAATATCAGTATCTTATAATCATCAGTATCTATAATATCAGTATATGTAATATCAGTATGTATAATCATCAGTATCTATAATATCAATATCTTATAATCATCAGTATCTTATAATCATCAGTATCTATAATATCAGTATCTATAATATCAGTATCTATAATCATCAGTATCTTATATTCATCAGTATCTAAAATCATCAGTATCTTATAATCATCAGTATCTTATTATCATCAGTATCTCTAAGCATCAGTATCTTATAATCATCAGTATCTAAAATCATCAGTATCTTATAATCAGCAGTATCTATAATCATCAGTATCTATAATATCAGTATCTTATAATCATCAGTATCTTATAATCATCAGTATCTATAATATCAGTATCTATAATCATCAGTATCTATAATATTATTATCTATAATCATCAGTATCTATAATATCAGTATCTGTAATATCAGTATCTATATTCATCAGTATCTATAATAGTATCTTGTAATCATCAGTATTTTATAATCATCAGTATGTATAATATCAGTATCTGTAATATCAGTATCTATAATCAGCAGTATCTATAATATCAGTATCTGTAATATCATTATGTATAATCATCAGTATCTATAATCATCAATATCTTATAATCATCAGTAAATAATAATCATCAGTATCTATAATATCAGTATCTTATAATCATCAGTATCTATAATCATCAGTATCTTAAAGTCATCAGTATCTATAATATCAGTATCTTATAATCATCAGTATCTATAATATCAGTATATGTAATATCAGTATGTATAATCATCAGTATCTATAATATCAGTATCTGTAATCATCAGTATCTTATAATCATCAGTATCTATAATATCAGCATCTGTAATATCAGTATGTATCATCATCAGTATCAAAATCATCGGTATCTTATAATCATCAGTATCTATAATCATCAGTATCTTATAATCATCAGTATCTATAATATCAGTATCTATAATCATCAGTAACTTATAATCATCAGTATCTATAATATCAGTATCTTATAATCATCAGTATCTTATAATCATCAGTATCTATAATATCAGTATCTATAATCATCAGTATCTTAAAGTCATCAGTATCTATAATCATCAGTATCTATAATATCAGTAGATGTAATATCAGTATCTATAATCATCAGTATCTTATAATCATCAGTATCTATAATATCGGTATCTTATAATCATCAGTATCTATAATCATCAGTATCTATAATATCAGTATCTATAATATCAGTAAATGTAATATCAGTATCTATAATCATCAGTATCTTATAATCATCAGTATCTTATAATCATCAGTATCTATAATATCAGTATCTATAATATCAGTATATGTGATATCAGTATGTATAATCATCAGTATCTATAATCATCAATATCTTATAATCATCAGTATCTATAATCATCAGTATCTGTAATATCAGTATCTATATTCATCAGTATCTATAATAGTATCTTGTAATCATCAGTATTTTATAATCATCAGTATGTATAATATCAGTATCTGTAATATCAGTATCTATAATCAGCAGTATCTATAATATCAGTATCTGTAATATCATTATGTATAATCATCAGTATCTATAATCATCAATATCTTATAATCATCAGTATATAATAATCATCAGTATCTATAATATCAATATCTATAACATCAGTATCTATAATCATCAGTATCTATAATATCAGTATCTGTAATAGCATTATGTATAATCATCAGTATCTATAATCATCAGTATCTATAATATCAATATCTATAATCATCAGTATCTATAATATTAGTGTCTATAATCATCAGTATCTGTAATATCAATATCTATAATCATCAGAATCTATAATATTAGTATCTATCATCATCAGTATCTATAATATCAGTATCTATAATCATCAGTATCTATAATATCAATATCTATAATCATCAGTGTCTATAATATTAGTATCTCTAATCATCAGTATCTATAATCATCAGTATTTTATAATCATCAGTATGTATAATATCAGTATCTGTAATATCAGTATCTATAATCAGCAGTATCTATAATATCAGTATCTGTAATATCATTATGTATAATCATCAGTATCTATAATCATCAATATCTTATAATCATCAGTATATAATAATCATCAGTATCTATAATATCAATATCTATAACATCAGTATCTATAATCATCAGTATCTATAATCATCAGTATCTATAATATCAATATCTATAATCATCAGTATCTGTAATCATCAGTATCTAATAACCATCAGTATCTATAATAGCAGTATCTGTAATATCAGTATCTAGAATCATCAGTATCTTATAATCATCAGTATCAATAATATCAGTATCTTATAATCATCAGTATCTTATAATCATCAGTATCTATAATATCAGTATCTTATAATCATCAGTATCTATAATCATCAGTATCTATAATATCAAATCTATAATCATCAGTATCTATAATATCAGTATCTATAATCATCAGTATCTTATAATCATCAGTAATGAATTTATAATCATCGGTATCTATAAATCATCAGTATCTTATCATCTGCAATGGATTTATAATCATCAGTATCTTATAATCATCGGTATCAAAGAATCATCGGTAATAGATTTATAATCGTGTGTAGGAATTAAATATAAAAGTGTGTAATCATCAACTGTATGCAATGATAACCTGAATTATATATAACATGTACCCCTTTTTCTTATGCTTAAACGCCTGTGTGTAAGCTGTAACCAGACAACCCAGAATGGACTTTTTCAGCTTCCCCATGACCACGGGGGCTCAGACTGACAGGGCTGAAGCATTCTACCGCATTGCTAAGTTCCCCAGGGTGCAGGGAGCAATACAGTGCACTCCCATCGCCATGCGGACACCTTCTCAGGACCCAGAACTTTTTCGTAACAGAAAAGGATTTCACTCCCTGAAGGTCCAACTAGTTGTCGACCACAGCCAGCTAATAATGGCAGTGAACGCCAAATGTCCGGGCAGCTTCGATGAGGCTCACATCCTACATGAGAGCGCTGTCTCTGACATGTTTAAGAGTCAGCCACAAGGACAATGTTGGATGCTTGGTGACAACCGATATGGCCTAGCCACCTGGCTGATGAACCCCCTGCGTGACACCCACACCGAGGCCGAGAAGTGATACAACCAGAGCCACAGAGACGCACGCAATGTACTCCAGAAAACAATAACTGTGCTTAGGCAGCGCTTTAGATGCCTGGAGCACTCACGAGGGGAGCTCCAATACAACCCTGAGCAAATAGCTAAATTCGTGATCGTGTGCTCCATGCTGCACAACCTGGCTATCAGGAGGGGATGAGAATTGCCAGAAGGGAATGATGGTCCATCTCAGGAGAGAGAGGAAGAGGAGGACGAGGGGCTGGATGCTGAGCTAGGGCCAGACACACAGGCTGACTATGCAACCATGCCCACGCCCCCCTCCAGACTGCAGGAAAGGTCCCGTGGTGGCTACATAGCTGCAAGACTCTTATGTCAGGAGCTCATAACTGAACGATTTGCCTGAAAGAACGTTGCTGTGATTGACAACGCTGACACACTGCTGTGTGTGTGCAGCTCAGACATCAATGGTGGCCATCACCTTGGTGCCAGTTAAAGTTTACGTTGATTCAAGTTAAGTTTTATTTAACCCTTTCATGTTAAGGAATCACCAGTGTGTAATGGTCCAGCTGTTTGAGACAATGCGCAACAAGATTATGTTGAATAAAAAAACATTTTATACGACCATTGGTCTGAAATCATAAGTATCATGGGCAAAAACACCCCACCCCCTTTTTCGACCATTAACATCAATTAAATGGTCAACATGTCCAGCAACACTGAATACAAATGAAAAGCAGGAGGGTGGCCCCCTCCCCCCATACATTACAACAAATTGCATACACCCAGATGGAGATATAACAGCCATCACCTGCGGACATGCACCTCACTTTCCTTCACCCCTTCCCTTCTCCCTACCTCTAGCCCTTCCCCTCCTCGCTCCATGCCGCCTGGCTGAAGAGCTCCTCAGGCGGTGCCTCATTGGGGGGGATGAAGGCAGAGGCGGTGGTTGCATGGGTATGGGAGCGGGGGTGCTGAGGGGGGAACATTCTCTGATCCAGAAGCAGGATCTTGGTCCTGCCTCTCATCTGACGTTCGCAGTGGTGGTGCGAAACCTAGGGGTGGAACGCCATGCTCTGGGACCACTGGGAGGCCTGTGCTAGCAGTGTTCCTGGCTATCGCCTCCAGGGCCTACGCTATCCGCGGAACGGACTCAGTCATGGAAGCCAGCTGTCGGGATATGCCCCCCGATGCATTGAAGATCTGGTCGCCAATGTCTACAGTCCTCCTGGACAACTGTACCATCTCACTGCTCTCATGTGGCGCTCGTGAAACAGACCTGCCTTGTCCACGAAACCTCCGTGGGGTCGCCGCCATCCTGGGGACAAAGGGGTGCCCTGTGACGAGGTATTTGGGCCCGGTACCTCCAGAATGGAGGCGGAATGACAGGAGGAGTACTAAATGACCTTGGGGCGTGGCGATGCGGGTTCCTCGAAGTCCGAGCTCTCATCCATAGAGAACAGACCTAGCGGATTGACGGGCGAGAATCGGAGCTCCTCAGCACCAGGTGTAGGATTGTCCGGAGAGTCAGGCCCCACGCTCCCACCTTCTGGGCTCGGTGGTCTTGCCTGGGGCCGCGCTGCTGGCTGAGCTGCAAAACACAAATGAGGTTATTAGAGGAGAAGTGGGTTCTAGGGTGACAAGGTGATTCCAGTGCTACACACAACATATGCACGACAAAAGCACCACTGCCATCAAAATCATCACAAACATCACAATTCATGACCATCAACACATTCTGCATTACAATAATTTTCATTAGGCCAGCATTATTTATAGGACAATTTTAGAAATCATCTATCATATGTTATTGTTCGGACATGAGTGGATGTGGCATCTATTGACTTTACATCACGCAATGGTGTAAACTTTACTCACGTCGCATCATTTCAAGGTCTGCAGATGCGTCCGTGGCTGTCCGGGGGTGCTTCCCCACGAGTGCCAGCACACACTCCTCCATCTCAGTGATGTCACTGGTGACTGATGGCCACCCACCCGTTCGCCTCAGCATGGACCTCATCGTCGATAGCTCCATCTGTAAGAGGTAACAGGACGACATGGCATGAGATCATTGCATCATATCATTGCTAGGTACTGTCACAGAGACTGATACAACATGCAACCGACAGATGTAATCATGATTGTTATGATAATTATCATTCTTTACCTAAAGACGTGCACCGTGACCGCAGGCTTTGAGTACAACATTCCCAGAGTACAAAAATAAAAGGCCTCACATCTGATAATAGTCACTCATGACTCTTACAGATCACTTTATATAAATACATAAGTATATGTAAATAAATGTAATACTTACTCTTGTGGATCCGACAAGGTTATTCCATCGTTTGCGGCATTGGTTGCTCTCACGCTCCTCGTTGGTTGCCGATGAGACCACCTCGCTATCTCGGCCCATATCTTCTGGTAGGTCTTTGGGGTGGGCTTCCCACGCCCTCCCTGTGTCAAATCACCCCAGTGTAACTCGATCTCCCGCAGGAGGGAAGCATTTGCCTCGTCCGAGAACCTCCTTGCTCTTTTGTACCCTCCAATGTGCTCCTCTCCCAGCTCACTGCTCTCATCAGTGTCAGTATCCACAGCATGCTGTGTTGCCTCCTCCTCTCCCTCCATTATAGGCACCAAATTCGGGCAAATATCTGGCTGGTAACAGCTAATTTTTTTCCCCAATTTGCTCTAAAGCTCTAAACTCTCCCTCCTTCCTCTCAAAGCAGCCACACCACACCCACACACGCCTTCACTCCCTCTCGGTTCCATCTTTCTCAGTCTCCTCTTCTGTCACATGTCATGATGACCCTTGACCTCCTGAATCGCGGGAATCAAGCATTACCATGCTGTTGCTAAGAACGGCGACATTTTATGGCAGAAGGTCAGAGATTTAACGCTATTGCCCATTTCATATTGCTCGTGGTAACGCCCAATTTCAAAAATGGAGACTAGGGGCTTTGAGAGTGGACGACAAGCCGATGATCTGAAAACCCATTTTTACCGCCCACGCCGGAAATAATGCCCATTTTTGGGCAATCTGCACAAAAGTGTAAAATCTAGCTCATCGAGTATATTGTTAGTCACTGTACAACATGTCAATCTCTAAGCAAGAAACCACCATCCATACCATTACTGTCATGGAAATGGCCTCTCAGGGTGTGGCAATGGTTACATGTAGATTTTGCTGAGCTAGAAGGACAATTGTTCATTGTGATTGATAGCCATTCAAAGTGGGTAGAGTGTTTCCGGTGTGGAAAATAAGAACAAGTAAAACACTATATAAATTGCAAAAATTGTTTTCTTCATATGGCCTTTCAGAAGAAATTGTGTCTGATAATGGGCCTCAATTTTGTTCAGAAGAATTTGCACATTTCATGAGCAGAAATGGTGTTAAACATACCAAGATTCCACTATACCACCCTGCTTCAAATGTGCAGCAGAGCACACAGTACAAATTGTAAAATGTGCTCTCTTCAAGCAAATGTTGGATCCAAATCCTCATACAACTACTGGTAGAACACCAGCAGTGTTGTTTTACCAAACAGCAGCCACGAACCAGGTTCTCGTTGTTAAAACCAAACTTGGCACAGTCACTAGAAGAGAAAGAATTAAGACGGAAAAAGAATAATGATAGAGGTAGATTAAGAGAGTGAAGTGTGAAATTGAATCAGAAAGTTAGATTGAAGAACCATCACCATAAATAGTTAAAGTGGTTACCAGCAACAGTAGTGAAGATATGTGGCCCACGCACATATTTGATCAAGATGTTTCATCATGGACAGGTTAAGTTTGTTCATATTGATCATATTTTATCTACAGATGTGGAAGGAGTTGAAAGTTGAAATGATTCGATTATTTTTGATGAGTCAGATAGCTTTGTTACAAGTAGAGTATCAGTAACAAATCCTACATCAGATGTACTGGGAAGAAATCCAAGAGAAAGTCAAAATTTAAGACTGAGTCCGAGTCAGGCAGACAGTCTGAAGTTGAAGAAAGCCAAAATGTAGATCAAGGGTTGCCCTTGGAGAAAAGCTCTCCTCAGGCTCAGCCTAGAATGAGTCTAAGTCAGACACCATGTTTTGAAGGTTCTGTTCAAGAGCAAAAATATCCTCTTTGAAATGGAAAACAAGCAGTCAAGTTTGATTTGTAAATATGGCAAAATAAGTACATATCTTTTGTTGTGTGCATGCACATTATGTATGATGATGATTTTGTTATGATACACTTCTCCCTCCTTCATGAAGAAGTAAATAGAGAGCTTCACCTAGTGGTATACTGCTCCACCTAGTGGTCTACTGTGGTGATGCAACTGCTGATGTATAATAATAAAAGGATCATGTGATATAGTCACATGATGTATTGGAGCCATCTTATAGAGTGGGTTTGTTAGTGATGTCGTAAGAATATATCACAGCTGTAATAAGTGGTACAAGCATTTCCCTCTCTGTCCCCCTGGCACCAAAGCTGGGCAACCCAACAGTAGTGGAAACACCACCAGGAGCCCAGCAAAATTATAGTCATGAGCCTGAAGCAGCAAGATCTGTTGTGTTTACACTCACTTTGATGGGCTGGCCCCAACACCCATTCAACATGATTCCAGCCAAATGGGAACATTTTGGTCTTCAAAATAGTTTCCCTTTCGATCTCTGCAGCCTTTTACAGTGATCATACACAGTTTAGATAGATATAAGCTTGGTCTGATACTAGTCACTAATCAGTGTTCAGAATAATTGTACAGCCACATCTTTTCTGCAGTATGACTACACTAGGATTTCAATTGGCCGACTGTCAGACTGACAGTTTAAATTATGCCATTAAATTTCAAAGGCAAATGTTTTATTTTTAACAGCGACAATTCAAAAAAAATAATTTAAAAACATTTCCGAAAGTAACCCAATGTTGCAAAGTGTTGTAATTAGTAGATTTTGTTAATGCATGCGCTGTCAGACATTAGATGGGTGTATTCTGCTTGGTACTCATGGTGATGTTGTTAATAAAACTAACAACAGGAACAGTCACCCTATCTCTATTTTGACTGGAAGGAGTAGTTATCTTTGCTCACTAAAATACTGGACCGGAATTAGCTGAAAAACTAATGGCGCACGCCATTATTAATATGCAAATTGGCCAGCTACATGTAGCGAGGTAGAAATACCCCTTGAATTGCAAAATGCCACAAGTTGCTTGACAAATAGCCAACTCATAGAGGAGGATGTCCTGGAGATAAGTGGCACTTCTGCATTTCTGTCAATCACAGACAACTGGTGACAGAATTACAAACATCTCTCACATCAATGACTGAACTATGAGAAGACTAAGAGCTAGAAATTGGACAAATAGCACCATTGCCGTTTTTTTGGCACTAATCGTGTATAATGTGTAAAGGGTGGTCCCGGGGGTCAGGTTCACCTCTGACCTACTTAAGCGGTTCGAATCGCTCCCACTCCCTTGGGTTCTAGACTCTGAGTTTATTTGGGGCGGGGGGGTGGGGGGAACGGGGTGATAAAGTGCAAAGGACAATTGGTTGGATGCAAAGAACTTGTATTTTTCTTGTCTGTAATAAAATCAAATGTCAAACTTATAATCACTATAATAAAGAACAATACATTACACATTAAAAGGGGGTTACTGTAAAAATTACACCTCCCATCTCCCAATACCTAATCCTAGCTAGGTTAGACTCCAGGGCAGGCAGGGTCTATGCTTACCAATCCTTTCTAGTCAGTTAGCGGTAGTTTGCGATTTCAGGGCTCGTTGAATTCTGTAGGTTCTGCTTGCCGTACCCCGAATGTCGGAGAAGACTTCTTACTGCGCAATCTTCAGTTGGGTTGAGTCCGCTGATGCGGTAAGGCGCATTTTGGATCTATGGGGTAAGTACCCGGTTTTCTTCATTAGAAATAGGTTCAATGTCTCTTTAGGTAATGTTTTCACCTGTTGGTAGTCAGGCCTTAGATTGTAGAATGGAAACTTTCGATTCTTCGGTTTCTTTCTGTTGGAGTTTTGTTTTGAGTTTGGTCGATCGCGGTGGTTTTTTGTTAGTACCACGTTGGCTGTGGTCGGTTGCTGCCACGATGGTGATGTTCTTCCTTCCTTCAGGACTTCGAGGCTGGAAAAGTTAGTTTTCAACTGTCGCATTGGTCTCTCTCCCTTCTTGATGGCATAGTCGTAGTATAGCATGAGCAATATGGCATACCCTTTGTTGAAACAGGGGGCCAGTTATACAGTTTGAGTTGTCCTAATCTTCACGCCAAATCAGTCCAGAATTCTTTGTTTAAATTTAGCGGGCTTGACTTTTCTTTGTAATATTTTAGCGGGCTCGTTAAAAGTTAATATGTCTTGGGTGGGTTGCATTTCTAAATCTGTTTCCTGATGGAAATATTAGCTTGGTAATCGCAATGTCCTTTTGTGCTTAGTTTTTCACATACAGGCTGCAGTGGGCCCTTTGTTCTTATTCATGTTGAAGATGGCTTTTCTCAGTTTGGTTTGATGGCTGGCCATCTCGAGTTATTGTTGTAATGTAAATGTCTCTTGTGGAGATGGGTTTTCGAATGTCCATTCCTCCAGACAATTTAACTTAGTCCCAACACCCAGACAGTTCCAATAATCAAGTGGGCTTCTTTAGTTCTTTAGGCCCGCCCACAGACTTAAATTTGTCTTGTAAAAGACCAGAATTTTATTAAAGTTCGTAGTTTCTTCCATAAGCACTTTAGGATTTCAAACTTTCCGGTAGATAGTCCTAAATTAAATTTCATTTCCAATGAGCCCAAACACTGGAGGGGTTCTCCGTGAATTTGACCTTTCAAATGTTGTTTTTTTATCGCACAAATAGCAGCAAAAAATAAATGCGCAAAATTGGCCAACCGCTTTTTGGTGATCGCTATAGCGGTGAAAGTGTGCTGTTTCTTGTGCGGCAAAACTCAATTTCTTGGCGGTAAAAAATACGGCCATTCTGTGCATGCGCAAAAATTTTTTAATTTCCCTGTTTTTTTTTCTCCCGATCTTTCTGGCATCATACAGGTCAAGTGCAGGGTGTGCTCTCGCATGCGCTGTACACCCAGGGCTGAATCAGCCATTTTTAAGAGGAGATTTAAAGATCTGCAGACTTCAGCACAGCTCAGAAACAGTTCATCAAAAATGCCGGGTGATTCAGCAAGGAAGAGGGCCAAGAAAGTCATTGTTGATGCAAATGAGGCCCTGATCACTGCTGTAGAAGGTAGATGGGAGGAGATCTCAAGGAAGGGTCATGGAAAACTATATCCATCTGCTATGGTGCATGTGTGGAAAAGTATGGCTGAGCAGGTTTACTCAGTGGACTCTATCCAGAGGG
The DNA here is from genome assembly GCF_044704955.1 of Pristiophorus japonicus. NCBI lineage: Eukaryota > Metazoa > Chordata > Chondrichthyes > Pristiophoridae > Pristiophorus > Pristiophorus japonicus. The sequence continues at coordinate 98,058,343 of NC_091981.1, forward strand.
ACCATGTCCAGTGCAGGAAGAGGTGGAATGACCATTTCAGGGTCATCAGAATAAGTAATATTTTAATTTATGCACTCCAATTACTTAAATTGTAAATGTGACACATGTTGGTATCACGAGGCTTAGTGTTGCACCTTATTTGCCATGAATAATTGTCACACATTATAAAGACTGCTTTTTGACATCTTTAAAAGATGTTTCTGCACTTCGATGTTTTCCTGATGAAGCATGTGCAACTACCAGGGCCATTAAACAGAGCACTGTATTAAATGCATACAGTATTGTATAAGTGCATTGATGACTATCTGTGTGTGCCACAAGAGCAGAAGGGCCCACTGTTAAAAATTTGTATTGTCATCTTTGCAGGGAAAGTTGTTGCACAACTGCCAAGAGCAGCGGAAAACAGGGTGGCGGACCGGCAAGACTGGTTCCACTCACCCACCTTCAAAGTCGCATGGCAGATCTGATGGGTGCCTCACAGAGATCGACTACCTGTCGGGGTGCTGACCCCATGTTGGAGAGTGAGGGTAAGTGCTGCAAAATCCATGGTCTGGGTTGGCTCAATGTTATGTACTGTTCTTTTGTTATTCTTTTGTTGTTGTTGTTTTGCTGTTGTTTAAAGTTTACATTTCAAAAGTTTTAACATTCAAAAATGTTATTGAAGTTACTAAATATTTTTTTTAAGTTTCATTAATGTACAACTGTACAAATATTTAATAAATTTCAATTTAGTTTTTCACCGAAGCCAAACTTGTGCGGTGTCTCATTTGAAGGTCCACATGGTGGGAGAGAGTGGGCAGTCAATAATGAAATGTGCTGTTCAGCATTCATGCAATGCGTTGAATTATCAGCTGCTGATGTAAGGCTTTTGCAATGGGGAAAGCTGCACGAGGCCTCCTCCCCTGTCATGGGGGTGGTGGTAGCATGGGTTCCTCATCCTCCCCCTCCTCTCCTGAGGTGGTTCTGCAATCCCCAGTGGCAAATCCTGTCCCCCCATGATGGCTAAGTTGTGTAGCATGCAGCATACAATAATAAACTCAGCGACCTGCTCAGGATAATATTGCAGGGAGCCTCCAGAGTGGTCCAGGCATCGGAAGCACTGCTTCAGCACTCCAAATGTCTCCTCGACGATGTTGGGTGTGGCTATATGGCTGTTATTGTAGCGATGCTCGGCTTCTGTCTGAGGTTTGCAGAGAGGGGTCATGAGCCAGGTGGTGAGCCCTTAACCTTTGTCCCCTAGCATCCAGCTCTGGCCTTCTGACTGATGCTCAAACAGTTGTGAGATAGTGCTCTCACGCAAGATGAAAGCATCGTGGATACTCCCTGGAAGTTGTGCATTTACTGCCATGATGCACTGAGTATAGTCGCAGACGATCTGTATGTTCAGCAAGTGGAATCCCTTTTGGTTTCAGTAAATCTTTGGATCCTCAAAAGGTGCTCGCAGGGCACCCTGTACCTTGGGGAAGCTAGCAATTCATGCAAAACCTAAAACCCTCTCCTTCTATGCCTCCTTGGTCACTGGTAAGTTTATGAAGTCCTTCCTGTGTGCATACAGTGCAGTAGTCATCTGGCAAATACAGCGATGTGTAATGGAGCATATGTTCCCTGCTGATGCCTGAAAGGAGCCGGAGGCATAGAAGGCAAGCGCCACAGTCACCTTCACCTCGACGGGCAGTGCCGTCCTCCTCATATTTGTAGGCTGTATGCCTGCCTTTATGAGCTGGCATATCTCTGTGGCCACCTCTTTTTGAAAGCGCAGCCTTCTAATGCACTGTGCCTCAGACAGGTGCAGGAATGAATACTGTTCCCTGAAAACTTGTGGGGGGCAAGGCCACCTCCCCATAAGTCTGCGAGCTCTTTGATTAAGCTGATAATGCTGTTGAATAAGCCTCCTTCCAGGTCTCTGCTCCATAGAAAAAGCAGCCAGCAATAATGGCAGAGATAGCATAGGCACGATTATTTTTAATATCCTTAAAACAAAGTATAAACTCACAAAATGCTCAAAGTGTAAAACGCAGCCTTCCCTGCAAATGCTTTCATTCACTGAACTGTAACTCCATTTTTCAAGATGGCGTCGTTAGCGCCGGTTTCGTTGTGAATCCGACCTGGTAAGACTTGCATCTTTTGGGCGTTTTTTCTCACGTTACAGGTGGAGCATCTGAAATCCGCAAACCTCGGGACCGAATCTGTTCTGGATTTTGCGTATTTCCAGATTTCGGAACGTCTTTCCGATGTCCCAAATCCAGAAACGCCCGGGTCGAGGTAGGTAGGGTGGTCAGGGAGGGTGGGGGTTGGGCGGCCGAAGTTCGGGCGAGGTCAGGTCACCGAGGTAAGGGGGGTGTTGGGCAGCCGAGCTAAGGAGGTGTTGGGCAGCCGGAGGTCAGGTGCGGTCAGAGTTCGGGCGGCCAAGGTGGGCAGCCAAGGCCTGGGGAGGTCAGGCGAGGTCGGAGTTTGGGCAAGACAGAGTTCGTGCGGCCGAGGCGGGTGGCCGAGGCCTGGGGAGGGCAGCCAAGGTGTGGCGGCCAGAGGTTGGGCAGGCTTTGCTGGGGGAGTTCGGGTGGCCAGAGGTCGGGGTGAGGCAGGGAGAAGTCGGGCAGCCGAGGCCTGGGGAGGTCGGACAGCCAGAGGTCAGGCGGCTGAGCTAAGGGGGGGGGGGGGTGGCGGGGGTCGTGCGGATGAGGTCGGGCGAGGTCGGAGTTCAGGCGAGGTCGGAGTCCGGATGGCCGAGGCCTGGCAAGCTTGGGCAGCCGAGGTAAGGGTGATGGCGGATTCCAGAACAGTCTGAATTTTGGAACTCCGGATTTCGGACGCTCAACCAATATTTAAAAATGGTGGTATTGGCCAATTTTCAAAAAATGGCAGTATCGGAGCACAAAAACGGTCCAAAAAAAGGGTGGACAGTATTTTTTACCGGCAACTTTAAACCGCTGGCCAATATTGAAAAATGACATTACATTTTTTTTAGCGTCAAAAAACACACTTTTATCGTGAAAAAATGGCGGTAAAACAGGTGCAAACTTGACCAATTTCTAGCCCCGAGTACGGTGATTGTTGAGATTGTGACTTTGCCACAATTAAAGCATTTCTTTTGTCTTCCAGGGCCTTCACGCATACAGCAAGTGTCGTACGACATCCATGAGAACAATTCCTCAGAGGACCGCATTCCTTCTGAAGGTGCACCATCACAGGATGTACAGCCATGAACCAGCGCAGATATGTGCAATTCTAATAAAAGAGCTGGGTTTTCACCTGGTAATGCACACCTCACAAATGAGCACGAGCAGAAACTGGTGGCAAGGACAGCTGTGGAGAGTCTGCCTCGGGTACTGGGTTGGGTGTGCAATCCTCTCCGAGCTCTACTCAGCTGCACACAGATTCTGAAACACAGTGTAATGTATACTCACAGGTGTGTGCAGCTGTTGGAGGCGTGGCCTATTCACTTGGGAGCTGGGAGCTATGGAGTGAGGAGCTGCTGCACTTGCTCCTGCCTGCAGGCCTGTAAACCTGAGGCCCCAGGAAGAGGAGGAAGGGGCCTACTGCTTCAACACCTTGAGGGGAGAGGAGGAGAGCAGCTTCTACAACACTGCTGCCAGAGAGTTGGAGAGAGGGAAAAAGAACAAATAACATCAACAACTGGAATTAACACCATCCGTGTCGACGGGCCGGCTGTTGGCGGCGACCTCCCGGAGGGGGACGGGGACCCGGTGGAGGGCGCGGGAGAAGATCTGGAGTCCATCACCAGTGAGGTGGTGGATCTCCTCGTGCCCGCTTCTGAGACCCCCCTCATTCCTGTAAAGGAACTCCGGGACGTTTTGGTGCAATGCCAGGGTCACCGCAATAGAGCCCATCTGGCCCTGGACAAATGGTCCGAGCCGGCGCTGCTCATCAGGTCCGTCCACGCCGCCGTTAAAACCATGGGCGCGGGCTGGGCTTTATCAAAACAGCAAAGACATGAGCTGCGCCGGCTCAAAACATTCCTCGCTGGGATTGCTGAGGGAGTGGAGGTCATCAAAAGACTCCGCTCCCCCCCCCCACAGTAGTTTAAGTGAGAGGTTGCACTATGCTTTTGCCATGAAGATAACCATAGCCAGCCTCAACATCAATGGCGGCAGAGAGGCACACCGTAGATTTAACAATTTTTCGCTCCTGCGGGAGGGGAAATATGCGGTGTGCTTCCTGCAAGAAACCCAAACCATTCCGGGAGATGGGGCCACGTGGCTCCTGGAATGGTAAGGAGAGGTCCTCATGAGCCACCTCACCGCCACTTCTTGTGGGGTGGCCATCTTGCTGGCCCCACATTTTCAGCCGGAGATCTTGGGGGTCGAGGAGCCCGTGACAGGCCGCTTGCTGCACGTCACGGTTCACCTGGGGGACATGCCGCTCCATCTCGTGAATGTGTACACCCCTCAGCCCGGCCCGCAGCAAACGCGCTTCTTCGAAGAAGTGTCCACTCTTGGCTCCGTTGACGTCAGCGTCTGCATTGTCTTCGGGGGAGATTTTAACTGCACCCTCGAGGCGAGGGACCGCTCCGGTGCCCCGCAGAGCATGACGGCAATCGAGAAGTTGAGGGACCTGGTCGGGTCCTTTGACTTGGTGGACGTCTGGCAAAATCTCCATCCCGACTCCAGCGCCTTTACTTTGGTGAGGCCTGGAAGAGGATGGTCCAGAATCGACCGCCTTTACGTGTCTCGGGCGTACGTCTCTTGCGTTCCGGCGGCTTCCGTGCGGCTGGCACCATGTTCGGACCACCACCTGGTGTGGGCGGAGCTCACTTCGCTCCACGCGTGGGTGGGGTCCGCGTACTGGCATTTTAACAACCAGCTGCTGGAGGATGAGCAATTCCAAGATTCGTTCTGTCGCTTCTGGGCCGACTGGAGAAGGAAGCGGGGGGCTTCCCCTCCTTGAGGTTATGGTGGGACGTGGGCAAGGCTCACGTCCGTGTCTTCTGTCAAGACTATGCGAGGGGGTCAACCAAGAGGCGGGCGGCCAGGGTCGGGCGCCTAGAAAAAGAGGTGCTCGATCTGGAGTCCCGTCTCGGTCAAGTCGTCGAGGACCCGGCCCTGCGGACGGTGTACGAAGCGAAGAAGGCCGCGCTGAAAGACCTGCAGCTCGTCGGGTCCCGAGGCGCATTCGTGAGGTTGCGGATCCGATTCCTGCGGGATCTGGACCGCGGCTCACCCTTCTCGCTGGAAAAAAGACAGGGGGTCTGTAAGCAGCTCTTGACGCTGCTGGCCGACGACGGCTCTCTCGTCTCAGATTCGGAGGGCACCTGCAACATGACCCGAGAATATTACGGGGCTCTGTTCTCTCCGGAGCCATCCAGCGAGGAAGCGCGTAGAGTTTTGTGGGAGGACTTGCTGAAGGTCGGCCCGGAGGGCGCTGAAAATCTGGACGCTCCGCTAAGCCTGGCGGAGCTGATCGGCGCCCTCGACTGGCTCTCGAGGGAAAAAACCCCGGGGCTGGACGGGCTGACCGTGGAGTTCCACAGGGCGTTCTGGGACGTCCTGGGGGGCGACTACACGTGGGTCCTGGGGGAAAGTCTGGCGACCGGGGAGATGCCCCTCACTTGGCGCAGGGCAGTCATTGTCCTGCTGCCTAGGAAGGGCAATCTCCGCCTACTAAAGAACTGGCGCCTGGTTTCCCTCCTCAGCACGGACTACAACATTTTTTCCAGGGTGATGTCTGCTCTCCTTGGCGGTGTGCTGGACCACATGATCCATCCCGACCAGTCCTACACGGTCCCGGGCCGGACAATCCACGACAACATTCCTCTGATCCGGGACCTGGTCCACCATTCCCAGGAGGCTGGTCTGTCGGTCGCCTTCCTATCCCTAGACCAAGAGAAGGCATTCGACAGGGTGGATCACGAGTATCTGTTCGAAACTCTGCGCGCTTTCAAGTTCGGGACGCATTTCGTCGCCCGGATCCGACTTTTGTACGCCGCCGCGGAGTGTCTGATTAAGGTTAACGGGTCCTTGACGGCGCCCCTTCGCTTTGGGAGAGGGGTGCGCCAGGGATGCCCCATGTCCGGCCAGTTATATGCCATCTGCGTGGAGCCTTTCCTGCGCCTCCTGCGGACGAGGTTGACGGGACTGGCTTTGCAAGGGCCAGGCGTGGAGGTCGTCCTCTCCGCTTACGCCGATGACGTGCTCCTCACGGTAGAGGATCCCGCTGACCTGCGTGAGTGCCAGGAGATTTACCCGGCCGCATCCTCCGCCAAGATCAATTGGGAGAAATGTTCCGGACTCCTGGTGGGTCAGTGGCGAGTGGACTCCCTGCCGGAGGAGCTCAGGCCTTTTGCCTGGAGCACGACCCATCTCCTCTATCTGGGAGTCTACCTTAGCCCCGACGAGGAAGCCTGGCCGGCGAACTGGCAGGAGCTGGAGGCCAAAGTTGCCGTTCGCCTAGAGCGCTGGACAGGACTGCTCCGAGTGCTGTCCTACAGGGGCCGAATGCTAGTCATAAACCTGGTGGCCGCTATGCTGTGGTACCGGCTGGTCACTTTGACCCCTCCTCCTGCGTTTGTCACCAAGATACAAAAGAAGCTGGTGGACTTCTTCTGGAACAACAGGAAGCACTGGGTCTCTGCTGCGGTTTTGAGTCTCCCACTTAGGGAGGGCGGTCAGTCCTTGGTGTGCATCAGCGCCCAGCTAGCGACTTTCCGTCTTCAGACCCTGCAGAGATACCTCTATGTCGAGCCCCCTACTTGATGGCGTGTGCTGGCGACGTATTTCTTTCGCCAGCAATACAACCTCAATTATGAAATGCAGCTCCTGTTTGTGAGCCTGGTGGGTGTCATGACCGCCTTGCAGGGGCTGCCTGTCTTTTACTAGGAACTCATCAGGGTCTGGAACAGAGTCTCCACCAAGCGCAGCTCTCCTCCATCTGGAGTGGCGGCTGTCCTGCAGGAGCCGCTGCTCAGGAATCCGTACCTCCACGACCGAGGTTTTAGGTGGCAGGCGGACGAGAGGCCTGTGGCTGGCGAGGTGACCAGGGTCAGGGACCTGCTCGATGGCGGAGGAGCGGGCTGGATGGCGCCAGACGTGCTGGCATGGCACCTAAACTGGGCCAAAGTCCGGTGCGCGGCCGATGCCATCTCGTTGCTCAAAACAGCACTGGGCCCTGACTCCGTTCGGTGTGTCGAGGAGGGTCAAGCTGACCCCCGTCCGGACGGAATTCCTTATCGGCGCCAAGCCCCGGAACCTCCCTCGGGAACCGGCGCCTCACAATTTGAGCCTCCTCGGGGAAATCCCCTCCGTGCCTTTCAGTTCTGCGCAGAGGGGTTTCCTGTACGGGCTGCTCCTGCACACTCTCCACCTTGCCATCCTCGTCTGCTGTCCGGACACGCCATGGCACAACATCTTGTCGTCTGGAGGAGGCGGGGGTCTCCGATGGAGTGCACTCTACGCGGGAGTCCTCCCACTGTTTATTGGGGACTTGGACTGGAGGGTGGTGCATGGAGCAGTCCCGTGCAATAAGTTTTTAAGTCGGTTCACGGGCTCCCAGGCCGCCTGCAATTTCTGCGGTCTGGAAAAGTCCGTGTTCCACGTTTTTATGGAATGTGTGAGGTTGCAGCCCCTATTCCATTATTTAAAGGGGCTGCTCCTCAAATTCTGGCTACACTTCAGTCCCACACTCCTGATCTTTGGGCACCCTGTGCGGAGGGGAGCGGGTAGGTCTGAGGGCCTCCTCGTAGGACTGCTGCTGGGCATGGCCAAGGGGGCCACCAGCCGGTCCAGGCAGCGGACGGTCAAGGGGGTCGTTCAGCCTGACTGCCTGCCTCTCTTCCGCAGTTACATCCGAGCCAGGGTGTCCCTGGAGATGGAGCACGCGGAGTCCACCGGTACGCTCGCGGCCTTCCGCGAGAGGTGGGCACCAGAGGGACTGGAGTGCATCATCACCCCCGGCAACCAAATTTTGATTTGATTTAAGTTACTGTCAAAGTTTAATTTGTTTATTGTGTCAGCTTTATGCACCACCCCCCTCCCCCCCCACCCCACCCAACCGTTTAGCCAGGGGGCATTTGTATAATTTGCATTTTTGGTGCCCTCCAAAAAAAAAACAAGGGGGCACTGGAATGAAAGTTTCTAGAGTGTGCCCCACCCCCACCCCTTTAATCAGGGGGCACTTGATTATTGTCTTCAACTAAAATAGTTGTAAAGTTGTTGAGGGCGTGGCTCATTCACTTGGAGGTGTGACTGTGCCGGAAGCAGCTCTTGCAATTGCTCCTGCAAGCCTGTAGCCTGAGTCCCCAGGAGAGGAGGAAGGGGCCTACTGCTTCAACATTTCGAGGGAGAGGAGGAGAGCAAGAGCTTGAACAACACTGCTACCAAGGAGTTGGAGAGAGTGGAAAAGAAGAAAAACAACAAACAACTCCAGTGTGGAAGGAGGGAGAGCCATCTACATCATCTACAGGTGGGTGTATTGGTGCACGCTCCAAAAATTCTTTGTTTTATCGGTGGGGGGAGGAAAGAAGATTAGAGAAGGCTATACTATCATGGGGGGTGTGTGTATGGGGTTCTTTCCAACAACTAGGACGCACACACCACTAAAAGCACCCTTCCCCTATTGCCTGGCCTGGGACAGCTGGAGTTGCCTGGGTGAAGACTCGTTTTTCAATCAATCATTACATCATTAAGACCTGGTGGAGAACTGTGCCTGGGTAGTTTCAGCTGTCCCGAGTGAAGACATCTTCTCCCCCCACCAGAAGATCACCGTTATAAGACTTTGTTTTGCCATCGGGGAGTGCACCCCTGCAAGCACCCACCCAACACTGTGAGGAGTGACCCTGATATCACAGCCTCCGTCTTTCCCACCCCTCTCTCTCTCTCTCTGTCTCTCCCCTCTCTCTCTGAGAAGCCTCTTTCACCTCTTGTTTAAAAAAATGTAACTTAAAGAAAGAGTAGAGGGAAAAAGGCCCCTCCCCAATTGCTGAGCAGGGGAGTGGTGTGCCTCATTAAGAGCTCGCTCTGCTCAAATGAAGGAGGCCAATTAGGACCTTTAGTCCTGAGACATTGGGGTGAATGTAGCCCTTAAAGGGACCCTGTAATGGCGCGCCCATCTAAGCCGGTAGCAGGACCAGCGCACACTTATGCGCGCGTAGTGTCCACGACCACTGCGGCGCCTGCCACCCTGTCACCCTTTGCATTAATGACTAAAGAATGGGGTCAAGAGCTACACTCACCCCAATATGAGCATTGAGGAGTGCATGAAGGCAATGGCTTGGGTAGTCGGCCCCTCGGCCATTGTCGCCGCCTCTAAAATGTACGGGAAGACTGTGTTCTTCCTGGAGTCGGAACGGGCGGTGGGCCTGGCCCTAAGTAAGGGGCTCACTGTGGGCGGGACCTTCTTGCCGGTGGATCCTCTCGAGACCACTGTGCAGAGACGCGTTATTTCCAATGTCCCGCCTTTTGTTACCGGTGAGCTCCTCCTCCCCCACCTACGTCAACTGGGGGAGGTAAGGTCAGGGATAAATCCATACCGCTCGGCTTCAGGGAGGCCAGCCTCCATCAGGTGTTCTCCTTCCGGCGGCAGTTTTTCATCCAGCTGGCGCGGGAGGAGGTAACGGAAGGATTATTCAGCGTGGTCCATGAGTGGACAGCCTACTGCATCTTCTGGATGTCGGATATGCACGGTGCCACGCCTGTAAGGAGGTGGGGCACATCCGCAGGAACTGCCCTGGCTCCAAGGCCGCTAAAACAGCCAAAGCGGCCAAGGCTAGTGCCATCGCCACTCCTCCCCCTGTCACCGTCCGGGAGCCATTGGCATCATCAGCTGCCTTTGTTTGCACGGCCTCTGGCGGGGGGGAAGGAGAGCATCCACGCAGAAGGAAGGCGCGGGATAAAGCCAAACACCTGCAGGCGATTCCCCTCGCTTGGCCCCATACTGTCACCAGCGAGCGTGGGGCATCCCGACCCCGTGCCCGAACCCTTGACCACACCTGCTTCTGCGGAGAGTTTGCCACCCACAGTCGGGCTCGGGCGTGGGCAAGACAATCCAAAGGAGGGAATGGAGGCAGGGAGCCCCGTGTCCCCCACCAGCGCTCCCAAACTGCGCCAAAGGCGAGGGGGGATCTGTCCGTCGGGAGGGTGAGACAACCAAGGCTGCCCAGCCTGGGCCTCCCAGGGATGGGGATGAAGAATGGCCTGTTGTGGGGGGGGTGCGTGGCCTGCAAATAGAATGTATCGCCGCCGGGTCGAGCGTCCTGGGGACTGAGGCGGGCGAGGCCGAAGAGGCCAAGTCCGAGCCCGCTCAGTCAACATCAAGATCCCCCGGGACCTGCTCGACCTGGCGGAAAAAGAATATGAATATCAGGAACCCCTATCCGCTGGGCCGGGGAGGGTGAGGAACCCCAATCTTTGTCCGTGATGTTGGTGCCGGGGGACTTGGAGGACGTGGAGCTGCACTTCGGCCCGGTTTCTCCGTGTTCCCCGGTGCCTGGGGTGGAGTGGGATGTCTGTCCGCTGCCGCTTCCCGACCCGGCATCCCAGGAGGAGGCCAGTGGGGACTCCTCTGCCGATGATCCAGGGGGTGGGATCGTGACAGAGCTAGGGCCGGATGGTGCGGCCGGGCCATTTGCCGTACCCCGTGCGGTCGATGGACCGGCTGCTGGTGGCGACCTCCCGCAGGAGGACAGGAACTCGGTGGTAGGCACGGGAGAGGATTTAGGGTCCATCGCCAGTGAGGTGATGGACCTCCTTGTGTCCCCCACTGAGTCCCCCCTCATTCCTGCCAAGGAACTCTGGGACTTTTTGACGGAATGCCAGGGTCACCGCAATAGAGCCCATCTGGCCCTGGACAAATGGTCCGAGCCGGCGCTGCTCATCAGGTCCGTCCATGCCGCCGTTAAAACCATGGGCGTGGACAGGACTCTATCAAAACAAGAAAACCTTGAGCTGTGCCGTCTCAAAACATTCCTCGCTGGGTTGCTGAGGTAGTGGAGGTCAACAAACGACTCCACTCCCCCCTCCCCCCGCCCCCCCACCTCCCCACGGTAGATTATTTAGAGGTTGCACTATGCTCTTGTCATGACGATAACCATAGCCAGCCTCAACATCAACGGCGGCAGAGAGGCATGCCATTGATTTAATAACTTTTCGCTCCTACAGGATGGGAAATATGCGGTGTGCTTCCTGCAAGAAACCCACACCATTCCGGGAGACGAGGCCACGTGGCTCCTGGAATGGCAAGGAGAGGTCCGCATGAGCCACCTCACTGCCATTTCTTGTCGAGTGGTTATCTTGCTAGCCCCACATTTTCAGCTGGAGATCTTGGGGGTCAAGGAGCCTGTGCCAGGCCGCTTGCTCCATGTCATGGTTCACCTGGGGGACGTGCCACTAAATTTAGTGAACGTGTACGTCCCTCAGCCCGGCCCGCAGCAAGTGCGCTTCTTCGAAGAAGTGTCCACTCTTCTAGACTCAGTCGATGTCGTCGACTGCGTTGTCCTCGGGGCGGGGGGGGATTTTAACTGCACCCTGAAGGTGAGGGACCTGGTCGGGTCCTTTGACTTGGTGGACGTCTGGCAAAATCTCTATCCCACTCCAGCACCTTTACTTGGGTGAGGCCTGGAAGAGGATGGTCCAGAATCGACCGCCTGTACGTCTCCTGCGTTCCGGCGGCCTCCATGCGGCCGGCGCCGTGTTCGGACCACCACCTGGTGTGGGCGGAGCTCATTTCGCTCCGCGCGAGGACGGGGTCCGCGTACTGGCATTTTAACAACCAGCTGCTGGAGGACGTGCGGTTCCAGGACTCGTTCCGTCGTTTCTGGTCCGACTGGAGAAGGAAGCAGGGGGGCTTCCCCTCCTTGAGATTATGGTGGGACGTGGGCAAGGCTCACGTCCATCTCTTCTGTCAAGAGTACGCGAGGGGGTCGACCAAGTGACGGGAGGCTAGGCTGGGGCACCTGGAGAAGGAGGTGCTCGACCTGGAATCCCATCTCGGTCAAGTCGTCGAGGACCCAGCCATGCGGACGGTGTACGAAGTGAAGAATGCCGCGCTGAAGGACCTGCAGCTTGTCGGGTCCCGGGGCGCATTCGTGAGGTCGCGGATCCGGTTCCTGCGGGACCTGGACCACGGCTCCCCCTTCTACTCGCTGGAAAAAAGACAGGGTGTCCGTAAGCAGCCCTTGACGCTGCTGGCCAACGACGGATCTCTGGTCTCGGATCCGGAGGGCATCAGCAACAGGGCCCGAGAATATTACGGGGCTCTGTTCTCTCCGGATCCGTCCAGTGAGGAAGCGAGTAGAGTTTTGTGGGAGGACCTGCCAAAGGTCGGCCCGGAGGGTGCTGAAAATCTGGACACTCCGCTAGGCCTGTTGGAGCTGACTGGTGCCCTCGACCAGCTCTCGAGGGGAAAGTTCCCGGGGCTGGATGGGCTAACCGTGGAGTTCCACAGGGCGTTCTGGAATGTCCTGGGGGGCGACTACGCGCGGGTCCTGGGGAAAAGTCTGGCGATCGGGGAGATGCTCCTCTCTTGGCGCAGGGCAGTCATCGTCCTGCTGCCTAAGAAGGGCGATCTTCACCTACTTAAGAACTGGCGTCCGGTCTCCCTCCTCAGCACGGATCTGCTCACCTTGGAGCCGTGCTAGACCACATGATCCACCCCGACCAGTCCTACACGGTCCCGGACCGGACAATCCACAACAACATCCATCTGGTCCGGGACCTGGTCCATCATTCCCAGGAGGCTGGTCTGTTGGTCGCCTTCCTATCTCTCGACCAAGAGAAGGCGTTCGATAGGGTGGATCACTCGAGTTCGGAACTCTGCTCGCTTTCGGGTTCGGGACGCATTTCGTCGCCCGGAACCAACTTTTGTACGCCGCCGCGGAGTGTCTGATTAAGGTTAATGGGTCTTTGACGGTGCCTCTTCGCTTTGGGAAAGGGGTGCACCAGGGATGCCCCATGTTCAGCCAATTATATGCCATCTGCGTGGAGCCTTTCCTGCGCCTCTTGCGGAAGAGGTTGACGGGACTGGCTCTGCAAGGGCCAGGCGTGGAGGTCGTCCTCTCGGCTTACGCCGATGACGTGCTCCTCATGGGTCGAGGATCCCATTGACCTGCAGAGGATGCCTGAGTGCCAGGAGATTTACTCGGCCGCATCCTCCGCCAGGATCAACTGGGAGAAATGTTCCGGACTCCTGGTGGGTCAGTGGCGGGTGGACTCCCTGCCAGAGGAGCTCAGGCCTTTTGCCTGGAGCACGACCCATCTCCTCTATCTGGGAGTCTACCTTAGCCCCGACGAGGAAGTCTGGCCGGCGAACGGGCAAGAGCTGGAGGCCAAGGTCGCTGCTCGCCTAGGGCGCTGGACAGGACTGCTCCGAATGCTGTCCAATGGGGGTCGAGCGCTAGTCATAAACCAGCTGGTGGCCGCTATTCTGTGGTATTGGCTGGTCACTTTGACCCCTCCCCCTGTGTTTGTCGCCAAGATACAGAAGAAGCTGGTCGACTTCTTCTGAAACAACAGGAAGTACTGGGCCTCTGCCGTGGCCTTGAGTCTCCCGCTTAGGGACGGCCAGGCGTTGGTGTGCGTCAGCACCCAGGCTGTGACTTTCCATCTTCAGACCCTGCAGAGATACCTATACGCCCTAGATGGTGTGCGCTGGCGACGTATTTCTTCCACCAGCAGTACTGCCTCAATTATGACAATTGTGAGCCTGGGGGGCGTGAGGACCACCATGCGGGGGCTGCCTGTCTTTTACCAGGAACTCATCAGGGTCTGGAACAGAGTCGCCACCAAGCGCAGTTCTCCTCCGTCTGGAGTGGCGGCTGTCCTTCGGGAGCTGCAGCTCAGGAATCCGTACCTCCACGACCGTGGTTTTAGGTGGCAGGCGAATGAGAGGGCTGTGTTTGGCAAGGTGACCACGGTCGGGGACCTGCTCGATGGTGGAGGAACGGGCTGGATGGCGCCAGAGGAGCTGGCATAACGCCTATCCTGAGCCGACGTCCGGCGCACAGCCAATGCCATCGAGTCGCTAAAAACAGCACTGGGCCCTGACTCCGTTAGGTATGTCGAGGGTGCTCAAGCACGTGGGGAGATCCTGTCCAGATGGAATTCCTCATCGGCGCCAAGCCACAAAACCTCCCTTGGGAGCCGGCGCCTCACAGCTTGAGGCTCCTCAGGGAAATCCCCTCCGTGCCTTTCAGTTCTGCGCGGAGGGGATTCCTGTACCGGCTACTCTTGTATGCTTTCCATGTTGCCATCCTCATCTGCCATCCGGACACGCCGTCCGGAGGAGGTGGGGGTCCTCAATGGAGTGCTCTCTATGTGGGAGTCCTCCCTTTATTTATTGGGGACTTGGCCTGGAGGGCTCCGTGCAACAAGTTTTTAAGTTGCTTCACAGACTCCCAGGCTGCCTGTAATTTCTGCGATCTAGAAGAGTCCGTGTTCCATGTCTATGTTGTATGTGTGAGATTGCAGCCCCTATTCCATTATTTGAAGGGGCTACTCCTCAAATTCTGGTTGCACTTCAGTCCCACGCTCCTGATCTTTGGGCACCCTGTGCGGAGGGGAGTGGGCAGGTTGGAAGGCCTCCTCATAGGACTGCTCCTAGGCATGGCCAAGGTGGCCATCAGCCGGTCCAGGCTGTGGGTGGTCAAGGGGGTCATTCAGCCCGACTGCCTGCCTCTCTTCCGCGGTTACCTCCGAGCCAGGGTGTCCCTGGAGATGGAACACGCGGTGTCCACCAGTACACTCGCGGCCTTCCACGAGAGTTGGGTGCCGGAGGGGCTGGAATGCATCATCACCCCAGCAACCAAAGTTTAATTTGATTTAAGTTATGGCAAAAAGTTAATTGGTTTATTTGTCAGTTTTAGTGCCCCCCGTTAATAAGAGGGCATTTAATTTATGGTTTTACAAAAATAGTTGTAGAGCTGTTGCATTGTGAGTGGCTTAGCCAGTGACGTGATATTCATAACACTCAATAAAACCCCAATCGAATGAGTCAAGGTCATCCACGATGAGATAGGCAGTTGTGAGATTAATGGATGAACTGGTAATGTGTAGTGTGATTGTTAAACCTTTGTTAATAAACTAACGAGTTCTTAATAGCAATGTGTTGCTGTAAATTCTTAAGCAAAGAACCCGTGAAGCAAATACATTACACCCAGGAGCTATCGTTCAGAAGAGAAAGCTGGAGGTGCTTCAGCAACTTTGCCAGATACTGAGAGACGTGCCACGCACACTCTCCACAATAGTGGCGAGGGTGGAAGAGTCCAACTCAATCGTGACTGGATTGGAGGCACAGGGAATTGCGAAAATGTCTGACATGGAAAGTCTCTGTCCATGGAGCTTCAAGTAAGGTTCTCAAATGAGTCCATGCAGGCCATGACCAGGGCCATGCAGACTTTGGATGCCAACTTGTCTGTTGGCTTAAACAGGATGCCAGTTACCTTACACTCACGATCTTCACCACTCTTGGCTGCAGCAGAACAGTAGGAGTGATGCGGCGCTATACCAGGATAGGGACGATGGCGAAAGGGAGACATAGAAGTGGGATCTCCACTCAAAGTGTTCCCACTTCTCATCTGTTACCCTCCCCTAATCCCAAGTCTCTCGATGGCCGAGACTGTCCTTACACAGGAGCAGGTGGAGGAATCTTTGGTGGGGCCCTCAGGGGCTCCAAAACCCAGAGATTGTAGGCCATAAGCATCTCAGCAGTCAGGGCAGGAATCTGAGCAACCTGCCTCTACCTCAGTTAAAGTGGTAGGAAGCTTAAGTTGAAGCAACTGTAATTCACCAAGGGTATGAACACGGATATTTGACAATATGTTATGTTAAGTTTCCCTTTTTTATACTGTCACATAAAATGTAATGAATTGTATCTCTTCCACATCTTGCCCATTCTTGCATCCTGAGGGCCAACTCACCCTTTCATTTATTTCATGATGAATGTCAATACATGCTGGGACCCATTGTTTGGATGTGCAACGGATGGATAAGTGGTTAAAGGACTGTTTAATGCAAAGGAGGTGGGGGCGGTGATTGGTGCTGGTGGTGGGAGCGGACTACAGTATTTAATTTGTTACGTTTCACACTAGGTGAACCTTTGCAATATTAGGGCATCCCTGGCAGCAAGGCAAGCGACTGGCCTGGTGATGGATGCCACATCTTCAGCCTTTTGCTCCTCCTCCTCTATGTTCTCCTCATCCGAAGATGAGTGATAAGCTCTTTGTGCTCCTCCACGCCAACCCCCCTCCTGTGGACCTCTCTCCAGTGCATGTGCTGATCTCACCACAGCACATTGTCGCTGCCGTGGATGGTGATGGTCTCCCTCTTCTGATGTGTTGTTAAACACATCCAGTGCGGCTCTCATCCTGATCTAGGCAATTTTGAAATCGTCCAAAGTTGAATAAAGCTGTGTTCCCACAAGTATACCTGGCCAGACATTTGCCAAAGGGAAAAGAGACAGCAGCTGCAATAAGTGAGATTTTATTCAGATGAGACAATGACAAGTTTAAATACGCACCTGAACTGCTGTTCAAACTCACCTGTTTCCTTTGCCAGTTTCCCGCGCCCTGCTCAAGAAAACTTTGGAGCCAAGTTAAAAACAATTTTAAAATACCTCATTAAGGATGTTAATTGCACCAATAATTACCTGCTCGCATCCATAAGAGCATAGAAACAGGACGAAGCCATTTAGCACCTCGAGCCTGTTCTGCCCTTCAATGAGATCATGGCTGATCTGTGACCTAACTCCAGCCTTTGACCCATAACCCTTAATACCTTTGGTTAACAAGAATCTATCAATTGCAAATTAAAATTAACAAGTGTCCTAGCATCTATTGCCGTTTGCAGAAGAGAGTTCCAAACTTCTACCTGCCTTTGAATGTCGAAGCGTTTCCTAACTTCACTCCTGAAAGGCCTGGCTCTAATATTTAGACTCTGCCCCCAGTGCTAGACTCCCCAACCAGCGGAAAAAGTTTATCTCTATATCTATCCTATTAGTTCCCCTTACTATCTTGAAAATTTAAATCAAATCACCCTATAACCTTCTAAATGCCAGGTAATATAACCCTAGTTTTGTGTACTCTCGCCTCGTAATTTAAACCTTGGAGTCCAGTTATCATTTTGGTCAATGCCATCTATCTTTGTGTCATCGGCAAAATTGGATATGTGCCTTTAGAATCAAGGGAGAAAAATTTGTGTTTGCCAGCAAAGTTGTCACCAGCAACTGCAGGAAATGGCCTCAACAGTAACTGAGTGAAATTGGTCTGGGGGACATGGAGATAGCTGACGCAGAGCTCACCTTTCGCCGCACTAGTGGCTTTGCTGGAGGGATCCGGGATGAAGTTCCTGTCCAGCTTCCCTGTTGCAGTTTCCACAGCGAGGGGGGAAAGATAGCACAGGTCATCATCATCATCATCAAAATTGAGGAAGACTTGCTTCCACTCTCAAAGTGAGTTCTTAGGTAACTGAACAGTCCAATACGGGAATTACAGTCTCTGTCACAGGTGGGCTGGAGGACGAGGTCTTCATACTAGTTGTGTTGCATTGAACTCAGAGGAGGACTTTGATGGGCCAGACTATAGAAGGAGGCTGATGGGTGTGCACAACCAAATGCTTGATGCACCAGAAAGCCTGCACTCAATGTCATGGAGGAGTCCAGCACCAACTTGGCACAGGGCTTTGCGCAGAGCTTGGAGCCCATCCTTTCCAACATGAAGCAGGTGGTCACCTCCATCAGCACATCTGCAGAACCCACCATAATGCAGCATCCGATGACCAACGTCTCAGCTTCCATTGCAGCATAGGTCTAAGTGCTGCAGGGGAAGCTCAGACTGCTGCCTTGCAAACGCAGACTGCTGCCATCATGACTCCGGATACCACTGCTGAAACGGGCTTCCCAAGGCATAACAGCAGTCCATCAATCTGTTCTCCAACAGATCAGTAGGATTGCTGAAGCGCTGTCCATGGAGCACCAACCTGCTGTTCTCTCTCAGGATGACAGCATTCCTGCTCCGACCCCTGCCACTCCGCCAGTGCCCTTGCTGTTGTCTGTCAGTCAGCCCACACTGCTGCACCTCAGGACGAGATGGTGTAGTCTGAAGCCAGGACCTCTAGACTCACAGTTGCATGAGGTCGTCCTCCAAGGACATCTGCAGTCTTCTCAATTCAATGTCAGCAGCCTTCCACCAACCAAGCTGCAGCAACTGGGGAAGCACCTCGTAGGAGTACTAGGATAGGCAAAGGCACACGGACGACAGGCACTAAGGGGAAGCACAAAGGTGATTCATTTATTTTTGTTTGCATTATGTAATAATTGAATTTATAAATTTGTATTGGAATGTGCATTTTCGAGTGGTTTTTATTTTTGTATTGTCAGAAAGAAGACAATGTGATGGTCAGTGATAGAGGAAAGGTAAGGAGTGTGGGACTGTTGATGAATGGGGAGGTGTGGTTGAGGTTATTGGCATTGTTCATTAATTATTTAATCACATACAGGCCGGGCTGTTCCTCCACTTCCTCCTCCTCCTCCCCTTCCTCATGCTCCTGCTCCAGAGCTTCTCCGCTGATAGGTGGTGGCAAGGGCTGTTCGCTCATAGTGGCCAAGTTGTCCAGCATGTTACCACAAATCTTGATACCCGCTCAGCTAAGTACTGCAGGGCTCCTCCGGAGTGGTGCAGGCAGCGGAAACGTTGCTTCAGGATGTGCGCTATAATATTCCTTGTGGGAAGATGGCTCCCATTGTAGGCCTGCTGTGCATGAGCTCTGGACTGGAGTCATGAGCCATGTCATGAGTGGATAACCTTTGTCGCTTTGACTTGGTAGTTCAAATACAGGTGGCACAGAGGACTGCCGCAGAATGAAGGAATCGTGACTGTTGCCAGGATAATGGGAATTCACCTTCCATGATGGTGTGGTCGCACACCAGCTGCACACTGAGGAAGTAGATTCTCTTTCGGGGAATCCTGCGATCTGAGCAAACCCTCGTGTTCGCTCCGCCTGCTTGTCTTGGCAAGAGGAAATGAGATGAAGCTGTCCTCTGTACATACAGATCATCAGTGACCTCCCTTACGTAGCAATGTATTGTAAGCTGCAAGATGTTGCTTACATCAACAGCAGCAGCATTGAAGGAGCCAGACAAGAAAAGTTAAGAGCCATTGCCACCTTGACAGCTACTGGCAATGTGGTCCTTGTCCAACTTTGAGGTTACAGTTGTAGCTGCAGCATAGAAACATAGAAAATAGGTGCAGGAGTAGGCCATTCGGCCTTTTGAGCCTGCACCACCATTCAATATGATCATGGCTGATCATTCACCTCAGTACCCCTTTCCTGCTTTCTCTCCGTACCCCTTGATCCCTTTAGCCATAAGGGCCACATCTAACTCCCTCTTGAATATATCCAATGAACTGGCATCGACGACTCTCTGCGGCAGGGAATTCCACAGGTTAACAACTCTCTGAGTGAAGAAGTTTCTCCTCATCTCAGTCCTAAATGGCCTACCCCTTATCCTCAGACTGTGTCCCCTAGTTCTGGACTTCCCCAACATCGGGAGCATTCTTCCCGCATCTAACCTGTCCCGTCCCGTCAGAATCTTATACGTTTCTATGAGATCCACTCTCATCCTTCAAAACTCCAGTGTATAAAGGCCCAGTTGATCCAGTCTCTCCTCATATGTCAGTCCAGCCATCCCTGGAATCAGTCTGGTGAACCTTCGCTGCACTCCCTCAATAGCAAGAACGTCCTTCCTCAGATTAGGAGACCAAAACTGAACACAATATTCCAGTTGAGGCCTCACCAAGGCCCTGTACAACTGCAGTAAGACCTCCCTGCTCCTATACTCAAATCCCCTACCTATGAAGGCCAACATGCCATTTGCCTTCTTCACCGTCTGCTGTACCTGCATGCCAACTTTCAATGTCTGATGAACCATGACACCCAGGTCTCGTTGCACCTCCCCTTTTCCTATTCTGCCGCCATTGAGATAATATTCTGCCTTCGTGTTTTTGCCACCAAAATGGATAACCTCACATGTACCCACATTATACTGCATCTGCCATGCATTTGCCCACTCTCCTAACCTGTCCAACTCACCCTGCAGCCTCTTAGCGTCCTCCTCACAGCTCACAGCTCACACCTTTGTCCAGTTTAGTGCATTCTGCAAACTTGGAGATATTACCCTCAATTCCTTCATCCAAATCATTAATGTATATTGCGAAGAGCTGGGGTCCCAGCACTGAGCCCTGCGGTACTCCACTAGTTACTGCCTCTCATTCCGAAAAGGACCCGTTTATCCCAACTCTCTGCTTCCTGCCTGCCAACTAATTCTCTATTCATGTCAGTACATTACTCCCAATACCATGTGCTTTAATTTTGCACACCAATCTCTTGTGTGGTACCTTGTCAAAGACCTTTTGAAAGTCCAAATACACCACATACACTGGTTCTCCCTTGTCCTCTACTAGTTACATCCTCAAAAAATTCCAGAAGATTGGTCAAGCATGATTTCCCTTTCATAAATCCATGCTGACTTGGACCGATCCTGTCACGACTTTCCAAATGCGCTGCTATTTCATCCTTAATAATAGATTCCAACATTTTCCACACTACTGATGTCAGGCTAACCGGTCTATAATTACCCATTTTCTCTCTCCCTCCTTTTTTAAAAAGTGGGGTTACATTAGCTACCCTCCAGTCCATAGGAACTGATCCAGCGTAGATAGACTGTTGGAAAATGATTACCAATGCATCCACTATTTCTAGGGCCACCTCCTTAAGTACTCTGAGATGCAGACAATCAGGCTCTGGGGATTTATCGGCCTTTAATCCCATCAATTTCCCCGCCTAATAAGGATATCCTTCAGATCCTCCTTCTCACTAGACCCTCGGTCCCCTAGTACATCTGGAAGGTCATTTGCGTCTTCCTTTGTGAAGACAGAACCAAAGTATTTGTTCAATTGGTCTGCCATTTCTTTGTTCCCCATTATTAATTCACCTGAGTCCGACTGCAGTTGGCAGATTTCAGTTATGACCTCTTTTGTGAAGTGGAGATGTCTCAAGCAATGGTCCTTGCTGAAGTTGAAGTAAGAGAATTCGGGGCCGAAATTCAGGGTCCCGGGAAGGACCATTACCGCGGGTTTCCATCCGGCAAAATCGAATGGCCGCCGCGTTCCGGTTGGTCCCCGTAGCGCATTTTCAGCGTGGAAGTTTTTCAGCAGTGTGGACTTCTGCCACAAGCCGCCGACTTCTGCTGCGATATGGCGCTTGCAGCCGCACTGACATCATCAGGGTGCGCATCGCTGCTACGTGGCCACACCACCCATATTCAGCTATATAAAGTGAGCTTTTTGTTGGACGGTGCCCCCGCCAGCTTTTTGGGTTGGTACACTTTGCCGTGCTACTCGACACCGCTGGAGGAGGAGAATGGAGGATTCCCGCGATCGGATATTTTTGGTCACAACTTTTTTTGTTGCTTTGTGTGCATTTGGTTAAGCTGCTTGAGTCATGCTCATCACTTTTGGGAAAGTTTTGAGGACTGTTAGCTCTCACTGATTAGTGGAGGCCTGTAGGCCTCATTCTGTGCTCCACAGAGGCCTGCTTGTCAGGGTCCAGCCTTTACACAGAATGGGTTCAGTGTTGGCAGGGGAATGCCTTGTCCACCTTGTCAGACGCAGGGCGGCACACAGGAGAAGGTGGCGCCATCAGCAACGTGCAGAGAGGCAGCGGGCAAGGGAAGCAGCAACCATGGCTGCCCAACATCCAGAAGGGCCTGCAGATGGACACAGACCTCCACGTAGAGAGGGTGGCCAGGAGGGAGATGGCGAGAGGAGGAGGGTCAGGTATGCTGACCCCCCCACATCACATATTGCACCAGGAGCCTTGCCAGCAACAGCCTGCAGAGACTCCCGAACATGAGGAGGAACAGGGAGAAGGTGATTAGCCAGCTTCCATGGGAGGTGGCCAACACAGACCTGGGGAAGGAGGCCCTACCATCAAAGGGTCTACCGACGTCAGTTCTCCTTCCTGGAGCTCAGTGATGAGCAATGTTTGCGAAGGCTCAGATTTAGAAAGGACGTACTGAGCGAGCTCTGCAATATCCTGCACCAAGATCTGGAGCCTCACACAAGGCTCAGGACAGCTTTGACCATTGAGACCAAGGTCACCATAACTCTGAACTTTTATGCTACGGGGTCTTTCCAATCTGTTACTGCAGACATAGCCAACATCTCACAATTCTCTGCCCATTGCTTCATCCGGCAGGACACCGATGCTCTATATAGGAGAAGAGTAGACTATATCTCCTCCCCAATGACCAAGGAGAAGCAGGTGGAGTGGCAGACCAGATTTGTCTGGATTGCACGGTTCCCCAGGGTGCAGGGCCAACACCATCCTGAAATCTTTATCAACTGGAAGTGATTCCACTCCCTTAATGTGCAGCTGATGTGTGACCACCAGGGTAGGATCCTAGCAGTTGATGCAAGGGTGGCTAAAGTAAATATTGGTCCCTTAGAGGATGGGACCGGTGAATTAGAAATGGGGAATATGGAAATGGCAGAAACTCTGTACAAATATTTTGTATCAGTCTTTACAGTAGAGGACACCAACAATATTCTGACAGTGGATAGTCTAGGGGCTATAGGGGGGGAGAACTTAACACAATCACAATCACTAAGGAGGTGGTACTCAGTAAGATAATGAGACTAAAAGGCAGATAAATCCCTTGGACCTGATAGCTTACATCCTAGGGTCTTAAGAGAAGTAGTGGCAGGAATTGTGGATGCATTGGTTGTAATTTATCAACATTCCCGAGATTCTGGGGAGATTGGAAAACTGCAAATGTAACGCCTCTAATTAAAAAAAGGAGGCAGGCAAAAAGCAGGAAACTATAGGCCAGTTAGTCTAATATCTGTGGTTGGGAAAATGTTGGAGTCCATTATTAAAGAAGCAGTAGCAGGACATTTGGAAAAGCAAAATTTGGTCAGGCAGAGTCAACATGGATTTATGAAGGGGAAGTCATGTTTGACAAATTTGCTGGAATTCTTTGAGGATGTAACGAGCAGGGTGGATAAAGGGGAACCAGTGGATGTGGTGTATTTGGACTTCCAGAAGGCACTTGACAAGGTGCCACATAAAAGGTTACTGCACAAGATAAAAGTTCACGGGGTTGGGGGTAATATATTAGCATGGATAGAGGATTGGCTAACTAACAGAGAACAGAGAGTAGGGATAAATGGTTCATTCTCTGGTTAGCAACCAGTAACTATTGGGGTGCCGCAGGGATTAGTGCTGGGACCCCAACTATTTACAATCTATATTAACGACATGGAAGAAGGGACTGAGTGTAATGTAGTCAAGTTTGCTGACGAGACAAAGATGGGAGGAAAAGCAATGTGTGAGGAGGACACAAAAAAATCTGCAAGAGAACATAGACAGGCTAAGTGAGTGGGCAAGAATTTGGCAGATGGAGTATAATGTTGGAAAGTGTGAAGTCATGCACGTTGGCAGAAAAAATCGAAGAGCAAGTTATTATTTAAATGGAGAAAGATTGCAAAGTGCCGCAGTACAGCGGGACCTGGGGGTACTTGTGCATGAAACACAGAAGAATAGTATGCAGGTACAGCAAGTGATCAGGAAGGCCAATGGTATCTTGACCTTTATTGCAAAGGGGATGGAGAATAAAAGCAGGGAAGTCTTGCTACAGCTATATAAAGTATTGGTGAGGTCATACCTGGAATACTGCGTGCAGTTTTGGTTTCCCTATTTATGAAAGGATATACTTGCTTTGGAGGCAGTTCAGAGAAAGTTCACTAAGTTGATTCCGGGGATGAGGGGGTTGACTTATGAGGAAAGGTTGAGTATGTTTGGCGTCTACTCATTGGAATTCAGAAGAATGAGAGGTGATCTTATCGAAACGTATAAGATTATGGGGGGGCTTGACAAGGTGGATGCAGAGAGGATGTTTCCACTGATGGGGGATGTCATGTATTCAAGTATCGTTGTAATCCATGTATAAACTGACCTAAGTTGTACACCGTGAATACACTGACCACTAGGTGGTGAACTTGTGGGAGACACTTCTAACCTGCACTTTCAGGTATAAAAGGGGAAGCTCCACCCATCTTCTCCACTTCAGTACTGGCAAATAAAGATTACTGGTCACAGAGTGACCTTCTCTCAAGTATGGGCCTCGTGTGCATTTGTACTATATAGTAAGGACATATTAGGGGAGACTAGAACTAGAGGGCATGATCTTAGAATAAGGGGCCGCTCATTTAAAACAGAGATAAGGAGAAATTTCTTCTCTGAGGGTTGTAAGTCTGTGGACTTTGCTGCCTCAGAGAGCTGTGGAAGATGGGACATTGAATCAATTTAAGACAGAACTAGAAAGTTTCTTAAACGATAAGGGGATAAGGGGTTATGGGGAGCGGGCCAGGAAGAGGAGCTGAGTCCATAATCGGATCAGCCATGATCTTATTGAATGGCGGAACAGGCTCGAGGGGCCACATGGCCTACTCCTGCTCCTATTTCTTATGTTCGTATGTATCCAAGCAGCAGCCATGATTCCTTCATCCTGCGTCAGACCAGTGTTCCCTGTTGTGTTCATACTCTCTTTCTTTGTTGCACGAACTCTTACTGAACGGACATTAGGACCCTGTGGGAGCTTTTCACACACTGCTGTAAACATGCTGGTTATGCTGGTTTTTTGGGACACCATTTTGGGTGCTGCTATAAAGGACACAGTTAAATTACTTTACTCCTGGATCCGTTAGTCTGTTATTTACGTACACAACATTCCCGCCATCTTCACCGGCCCAAATCAGGATTGTGGATGACTGCTTAGGGACAAGGGATACCCCCTGTCCACTTGGCTGCTGACTCCACTTCGGAACCCCAGGACAGCGGCCGAGCATGCCTACAACGACACTCATTCTGGCCCCAGGTGCATCATCGGGCAAAGCATTGGTACCCTCAAGCAGAGGTTCTGATGCCTGGACCAATCTGGTGGCGCCTTGCATTACTCTCCTGAACGGGTCTCCATATTCGTCATGGTCTGCTGCATGCTGCACAACCTGGCCATCATGAGAGGCCAGCCGTTGGAGGTTGAGCCAGCTGTACCACCTGATGAGGAGGAGGCACAAGAGGAGGAGGATGAGGATCCCCGTCGCCACCCAGCCAGGAGGCGTCGTCGCCATCGCAACCCTGCAAGGGAGGTGCAGACATGTCTGATAGCTGCACGATTCACATAATCTCATTGATACATGACCCTTCAGCTCCTATTTTCCATGGCCATCCCAATGTGTGCCTTCACACAGAATTGCCCACTCTCAAATGAAACATCATCATCATCATCATAGGCAGTCCCTTGGAATCGAGGAAGACTTACTTCCACTCTTAAAATGAGTCCTTAGGTGGCTGAACAGTCTAATACGAGAGCCACAGTCCCTGTCACAGGTAGGACAGATAGGCGTTGAGGGTAAGGGAGGATGGGACAGGTTTGCTGCATGCTCTTTCCGCTGCCTGCGCTTGATTTCTGCATGCTCTCGGCGATGAGACTCGAGGTGCTCAGCGCCCTCCCGGATGCACTTCCTCCATTTAGGGCGGTCTTTGGCCAGGGACTCCCAGATGTCAGTGGGGATGTTGCACTTTATCAAGAAGGCTTTGAGGATATCCTTGTAACGTTTCCTCTGCCCACCTTTGGCCCGTTTGCCATGAAGGAGTTCCGAGTAGAGCGCTTGCTTTGGGAGGCTCGTGTCTGGCATGCGGGCAAAGTGACCTCAAGTGTGGTCAGTGCTTCAATGCTGGGGATGTTGGCCTGGTCGAGGATGCTAACGTTGGTGCATCTGTCCTCCCAGGGGATTTGTAGGATCTTGCGGAGATATCGTTGGTGGTATTTCTTCAGCGACTTGAGGTGTCTACTGTACATGGTCCATGTCTCTGAGCCATACAGGAGGGTGCGTATTACTACAGCCCTGTAGACCATGAGCTTGGTGGCAGATTTGAGGGCCTGGTCTTCGAACACTCTTTTCCTCGGGCGGCCGAATGCTGCATTTTTTACATGATTTTTGCAGCGTGACAGCTGCAGAAAAAATGCAGGGAACAGCACCAGCCCTTATACATGGCCTTCTTCGACCTTACAAATGCCTTTGACACTGTCAACTGTGAGGGTCTATGGAGCATCCTCCTCCGTTTTGGATGCCCCCAAAAGTTCGTCAACATCCTCCGCCTGCTCCTTACCATGATCCTTACCAACAGATCCATTACAGACCCAATCCATGTCTGGACTGGGGTCAAACAGAACTGCATCATCGCCCTAACCCTCTTCTCAATCTTCCTCGCTGCCATGCTCCACCTCACAGTCAACAAGCTCCCCACTGGAGTGGAACTAAACTACAGAACCAGTGGGAACCTGTTCAACCATCGCCATCTCCAGGCCTTTGACACTGTCAACCGTGAGAGTCCAAGACCACCCCAACCTCTGTCATCGAGTTACAGTACGCGGATGACGCCTGCATCCGCACACATACAGAGGCTGAACTCCAGGACATAATCGACGTATTTACTGAGGTGTATGAAAGCATGAGCCTTACACTAAACATCTGTAAGATAAAGGTCTCCACCAGCCTGTTCGCCGCACAGCACTGCTCCCCACCCCAGTCATCAAGGTCTGGACAACATGGACCATTTCCCATACCTCGGGAGCTTCTTATCAACAAGAGCAGGCATTGATGGTGAGATTCAACACCGCCTCAAAAGAAACACCTGCCCAGATATATGTGCAAAAAATAAAGATTGAAGACATGATGCAAGTCAATGCAAAAAGACAACAGAACAAAAAACAGTAACAGAAACTAACACAAAAACACAATTTTTCACCCTTGTGCATCTCCTTATAACACCTCTTTCGAGTGCCTATCCTAACACTATGCCTAAGTGTCTCCCATGTGGCTGCCTCATGGGTCTGGGAAGTCTGCTGTGGTTCTTGTATCTGAGCTACAGATGTCCTTCTTGGACTGTCATGTATCCTACATGATTACTGCTTGTACTATCACAAGGTGTGCCACCAGAGGGCACTGCAATGTGTGACTTGCAGGTTACCTGTTCAGGTGTGCCAGGCCTAGTATAAAAGGCAGGCCACCAGGTGTGATCCTCACTCTGGAGTTATCAATAAAGGACTAAGGTCACTACAGTTCAAGTACAACACATTGTCTCGTGGAGTTATTATCAGATCATCTAAAGACATAACAATTGGCGATGAGATTACGGACCTTCACACGAAAATGGCTACCCTTGGTACTTTATAGCAGTTCGCCGATGGTGATGATTGGGACGCCTTTGTGCAGTGGCTTGACCGCTCCTTCACAGCAAATGACCTGGCAGGCGACAATCTGGGCACACTGGCTGATAAGCGCAGAGCTATCGTGCTAACCAGTTGTGGGCCCACTGTCTCTGGCCTCGTCAGTGACTTGCGGGCACTAGCGAAGACAACGACGAAGACATATGAGGAGCTTGTAACGCTGATCCAAGAACAACTCAAGCCCAAAGAGAGCATCCTCACAGCCAGACACAGGTTTTACACCCACCGACGACCCGAAGGTCAGGGAATCTCGAAATATGCTGCAGACCTCAGGAGGTTGGCTGCACTCTGAGATTTCGGCGACCATCTCACCGAACCACTGTGGGATATCTTTGTCATTGGAATTGGTCATGAGGGCCTTCTTCATAAGCTACTGTCTGCGGATACCACAGTCACACTGCAGCAGGCCATCTCCATGAGCCAGGCATTAATGACCTCGACCTGCGGCTTTAGACAGATGACTCATCCTCAAGACTCAAACCCGGCAAATACTGTGCACAGAATGGCGCCTTTTAGAGGCTGGACTGTAGAATGTGAGCCTTCTCAGGGAAGAGGGAACAGGCCCCCGAGTCCCTTAACTCAGAGCCCACCGAGGTGGGGGCTAACCGAGTAGCTCCATGCTGGCGTTGCGGAGGGAATCACAGGGCTCACCAGTGCCGCTTTAAAGACTATGTGTGTAAAGGCTGCAGCACAAAGGGCCACCTCCAGCGAATGTGTAAAAGAAATATGACTCACTGTGTTGATGAAGAGTCTGTAGATGACCATGAATCCAGCGCGGATTATGAAAAAATAGGCAGAGAGGCAGTTAAGCCCCACGAGGAGGTATATGGCATGTTTATCTGCACCACTGAATGTTCTCCGTTGAGGATGGAAGTCGAGATAGATGGCGTTCCAGTCTTCATGGAAGTGGGCATGGGGGTGAGCCAGTCAGTAAAGAATCAAGAAGCCTTTGAGAGGCTATAGGACAATCAAACTGAATGACCCAAGTTGGTCCCGGTTCAGGCAAAGCTGTGCACCTACACCAATGAACTTATCCCAGTTGTTGGTAGTGCGGATGTAAAGGTACTCCACGATGGCGCGGTGCGCAAGTTACCTCTGTGGATTGTTGCAGGTGAGGGACCAACGCTACTCGGAAGAAGGTGGATGGAGAAGATCCATTGGAAGTGGGAAGATTTCATCCCTCCTGCGATAGACGTCCCCTGCGCTCAGAGGCAAAGTAAGCCCTCACCTGAGGTTGAATCCAGCACCAGAGAGCAGACCAGCACAGCACCCGAGACACAGACCGCTCAGCACGACTGCGTGGAGATGATCCAGCTGAGACGACCCGAACGCACCTCCCGGGCTCCAGTGGCAGGACTCCGGAGGAAGAAAATCGGATCCAAAGACGACTTCCCAGTTTCGGTGGCAGAACCCGGGTAGAAGAGGATCATCGCAGTCGACATCGTGGATGGAAGAAAAATGGAGCCCAAACCACGAGGTGAAGCGCTGAAGAAAAAGATGGCGACAGCCAGACCACGAGGTGCAGCGCTGATGGAGCAACACGTGGCACCAAACGAAGAAGTGGATTGGGGTAAAGAAAGCAAGGCTCTCTTAAAGTAGGCCTGTAACCCACCACACTTAAAGGGACAGTTCCACATTCTCAATCTATGTAAGAGCAACTGTGAGTTAGATATAAAATGTGCAATTGATGATCAGAGTTGTGTACATGCAATAAACAAAGAAAAGTCTCAATGTAATTGTTGTGTCCTTAGATGCTCTAGTAATGAGTCACGAGGCAATATGTTGTACTTGAACTGTAGTGACCTTAGTCCTTTATTTGTTAACTCCAGAGTGAGGATCATACCTGGTGGCCTGCCTTTTATACGAGGCCAGGCCCACCTGTACAGGTAACCTACAAGTCTCCCACTGCTGTGCCCTCTGGTGGCACACCTTGTGATAGTCCCAACAGTAGCCATGTAGGATACATGACATCACTTCCCCCTGAGCCATTAGTGCAAATCGCCTCTGCATTGACTGTGCTCTGGGCTTAGCTCTATGTGGGCTCTATCTGGTTGACTCTTGGCAGGTCGTTTCAATCTTGGGTGAGTGGTTGGTGCAGTAGTGAGCTGGTGGTTGCTGTTTGTGTGTGTCCCTGACCACTCCATTCCCCCCCCCGCCCACATATAGATTGTGCCGGAGGCTCATAGCATTCATATACATTCAAGTTCAGGAAAACAGGTTTGCATTACATATGTTGTTCTGTTGTAAGACAAGTACATTAGACTGGTGAGATGCCTTATCGATACAGTTACTGGTGCGTGAGGACGAACTAGTTCCAGAGCTGCTGGATTGTGCCCCTGCAGTCTGGTGGCGGCTCAGTGCCGGGTGTTGGCAGTGGGAACCCAGTTGGCTCGAGTTGCCTGCTCTTGGGGCTGTTGCCATGGTCCCTAGCGTCGAGCCGGTTCACAGATGCCTGTGACCTCCCTGTCCTTTCTTTGCACCCTGGGTTGCTGTTGCTTCCTGAGGAACTGTCGCTTAGCAGTGCATAGGGGACTGCTGACTCGCTGGCCTGAGCATCGTTTGGTTTGGGATCCTGGCTGGTCCCAGTCCCCTTTGGGGAATAATGATGGGTGACCCTTCGTTTAGGGTATGGCCTTGGTGGCGATAGGGTGGACTGCGCCTTGGCACAATCTGTTCTTTCAGGCTCGTGGTAGTTGGTGCTATCGGGTGCCTGAGAGGTGGAGCCAATTGGGGGCATGGTATCGATACCGGTGTCGTTGCCCTGCTGAGGTCATTTGCTCTGCAGCTCGTGTGTGTTGGCTGCTTGTGGTCACATTCATGGTGCATTACTCTGGTCCCCGGGGCGCAGGCTACAGCATTGGGTAGCTTGCTGGACCTGTGTGCTCCCGATGGATGTCTGCCCGCTGCATTGGCTGTATGCAGTTGAAATCCTGCATCGCACAACATTTGATTACTTATGCTGGACACTCTGTGGGTCCGATCGCGATCGTGTGACTTTTCCTCGCTGGTTGCATGAACACAATTCAGGTTATCAATTACACATTTTACATGATCACGCAGCTTTTCCTTGTTCATTGCATGTACACAACTCTGATCATCACTTACATATTTTACATGATCAATTACACATTTTGTCTCTGACTTACAGTTACTATTACATTGCTTGAGTGTGTGGAACTGTCCCTTTAATTGTAGTAGTTGCAGGCCTCCTTTAAGAGAGCCTTGCTTGCTTTACCCCAATCCTCTTCTCCGTTTGGTGCCACGTGTTGCTCCGTCAGCGCTGCACCTCGTGGTCTGGCCGCGGCCAACTTTTTCTTCAGCGCCTCACCTCGTGGTTTGGGCGCCATCTTTCCTCCATCCACGATGTCGACTGCGGTGATCCTCTTCTCCCCGGGTTCCGCCTCCGAAGCTGGGAAGTCGCCTCTGGATCCGATTTTCTTCCTCCGGAGTCCTGCCACTGGAGCCTGGAAGGTGCGTTCGTGTCGTCTCAGCTGGATCATCTCCACGCAGTCATGCTGAGTGGTCTGTGCCTCGGGTGCTGTGCTGGTCTGCTCTCTGGTGCTGGGTCCACCCTCAGGTGTGGTCTTACATTGCCTCTGAGCGCGGATGATGTCGATCGCTGAAGGGGTGAAGTCTTCCCACTTCCAATGGATCTTCTCCATCCATCTTCTGCCGAGCAGCGTTGGTCCATCACCTGCAACAATCCACAGAGGTAACTTGTGCACCGCGCCATCATGGAGTACCTTTACATTCACACTACCAACGACTGGGATGATTTCATCAGTATAGGTGCGCAGCTGAACCAACTTGGGTCGTTCAGCTTGATTGTCCCATTGCCTCTCAAAGGCTTCTTGATTCATTACTGACTGGCTCGCCTCCGTATTCACTTCCATGAAGATTGGAACACCATCTGTCATGTATTCAACTATCATTGTAACCCATGTATAAGCTGATCTAAGTTGTACACCTTGAGAACATTGACCACAAGGGGGTGAACTTGTGGGAGACACTCCTAACCTGGACTTTCAGGTATAAAAGGGGAAGCTCCACCCACCTTCATCACTTGAGGTCTGATAATAAAGGTAACTGGTCACAGAGTGACCTTCTCTCAAGTATGGGCCTCGTGTGGATTTATACTGTATAGTAAGGACATATCATTGGCGACGAGAAACTGGGATTTAAACAAGCGAGCATGGCCACTAGCAGCACAGAAGAGAGGTACTGTGTTGGTGATGATTGGGACGACTTTATTGAGAGACGACAGCAAAGTTTTGTCACTAAGGAATGGTTGGGACAGGATTCGGCCGACAAACGCAGGGCTCACCTCCTGACGGTTTGTGGATCCAGAACGTAATCTCTGATGAAGGACCTTCTAGCGCCAGAGAAGTCGGTGGACAAGACGTTCGAAGAGCTCAGTAAGTTGATCGGGGAACACCTTAAACCGGTGAGCAGCATGCACATGGCGAGACACCGGTTTTACACGCACCGGCGGCGAGAAGGGCAAAGCGTTCCAGACTTCGTGGCAGACCTCCGGCGACTGGCGAGCCTATGTAAGTTCACAGATGCATGCAGAGCGGAGATGCTGCGAGACTGTTTTATTGAGGGCATCAGGCATGCAGGGGTTTTCAGGAAACTGATTGAGACCAAAGACTTGACCTTGGAAGCGGCAGCTCTGATAGCCCAGACATTTATCTCAGCGGAGGAAGAGACCAGAATGATGTATGACAAAAATCTTGGCTCAAATGCGGCAAACGACCAGGAAGTCAACATTGTTAACGTGGCACACAGGTCTCGAGGCAGACAAGGGCAATCGGACATGCCCCAGCATGTAATCGAACCCAAAGGGGGAATTCAACAGAGACAATGACTAGCTAAACGGCGATTCATGCCATCGCAATGGACAATGCGGCTAGTAATGGGGCCATCAAAACCTGTTAATGGTGCGCTTAAGGACAGTTACAGAGACAGTCAGAGACGATCGACTGGTAATGGACCTTTTGTTTCCAACAACGGGGCCTCCAGCTCACGCTGGAGGTGTGGAGGCAAACACCCAGCCAGAGCTTGCAGGTATCAGCAATATACCTGCAGAAGCTGCAACGTCAGCGGTCACTTGGCGCGTATGTGCAGGAAGCCTGCAGCCAGGTTGATGTACGAGGAGGACAGGCCCGATGTAAGCCCTACGATGCCAAATGAATACTGGGGGAAATCACTGGAAGCTGAAGTTCAGCGAGTTCATGTGTAGTACTTATACAGTTCATACACCAGGACGCCAATGATGAAAGTGCTCCTCAAAGGCATCCCATCTCAATGGAGCTAGACACGGGGGCCAGCCAGTCCCTGATGAGTATCAAACAGTTCGAAAGGTTGTGGGTGTCCAAGGCCAGGAGGCCAAAATTATTGCCAATTGACGCACAGCTACGGACATGTACAAAGGAGATCATTCCGGTGCTAGGCAGCGCCACGGTAGTCGTGACCCACAAAGATTCGGAGAACAGGTTGCCAATCTGGATTGTCCTGGGGGATGGTCCCGCACTACTGGGGAGGAGGTGGCTTGCTGTCATGAACTGGAAATGGGGCGATGTCAATGCAATTTCTTCTGTGGAGCGAGTATCATGCTCACAGATCCTGGACAAATTTGACTCATTATTTCAACCCGGCATCGACACTTTCATGGGGACCAAGGTAGTGATTCACATAAACCCAGACGCCAGGCTAGTACACCACAAGGCCAGAACGGTGCCGTACGTGATGCGGGAAAAGATAGAATGCGAATTGGACCGCCTGCTGAAGGAAGGCATCATCTCGCCAGTCGAATTCAGTAACTGGTCAAGCCCGATTGTGCTGGTGCTCATGGCGGATGGGTCAGTCAGGATATGTGGCGATTACAAGGCCACCATCAATCGGGTGTCACTCCAAGACCAGTACCCGCTACCAAGAGCGGAAAACCTCTTTGCGACACTATCCGGTGGCAAACTTTTTTCAAAATTGGACCTGACCTCAGCTTACATGACCCAGTAGCTGGCGAGTGAGTCGAAGAAGCTGACCACCATCACGACACACAAGGGGTTGTTTGAGTATAACAGATGTCCATTCGGAATTCGTTTGGCTGCCGCGATCTTTCAGCGAAATATGGAAAGCCTCCTCAAGTCGATTCCAAGGACGGTGGTTTTTCAAGACGACATCCTCATCACGGGTCGCGATACTGAAGAACACCTCCACAACCTGGAGGAGGTGCTACGCAGACTGGACCAGGTAGGGCTGCGATTGAAAAAGGCGAAGTGCCTCTTCTTAGCTCCAGAGGTAGAATTTCTGGGGAGGAGGGTAGCAGCAGACGGGATCAGACCCACTGCGGAAGCGATCCAGAGAGCACCCAGACCCCGTAACATGACGGAGCTGCGTTCGTTCCTGGGGCTCCTGAACTATTTTGGTAACTTTCTTCCCAAATTGAGCACGCTGTTAGAGCCGCTACACGTGCTTCTATGCAAAGGTCGCGATTGGGTCTGGGGGGATAGCCAGGAAAGGGCTTTTGATAGAGCACGCAACATGTTATGCTCCAACAAACTGTTAACCTTATATGACCCGTGTAAGAAACTTGTTCTAACGTGCGATGCGTCGTCCTGCGGGGTCGGGTGTGTGTTGCAGCATGTGAATGCCAATGGTCAGTTACAGCCGGTAGCTTATGCCTCCAGATGTCTGTCCCAGGCAGAAAGGGGCTACGAGATGGTAGAAAAGGAAGCGCTAGCATGAGTATATGCAGTAAAAAAAAAATGCACTAGTACTTGTTTGGCAGGAAATTTGAGCTGGAGACAGATCACAAACCCCTAACGTCCCTTTTGGCCGACAACAAGGCCATAAATGCGAATGCATCGGCCCGTATACAGAGGTGGACACTCACGTTAGCCGCCTATGACTGCACAATTCGGCACAGACCTAATTGCCACTGAGGGGGTTACTGAGCATGATGCTAAGACGGTCATGGCTGTTGGAGCTTTCGAAAGCGAAGGCTCACCTGTGACAGCCCGTCAGATTAAAGTCTGGACAAATAAATACCTGCTATTGTCTTTAGTTAAGAAATGTGTCCTGAATGGGGACTAGGCAGCCACGCACGGGGCATGCCCTGAGGAATTTAAACCGTTTCTTAGGCGCAAAGATGAACTCTCGATTCAGACCGATTGCCTACTATGGGGAAATGAGTAGTCATGCCCCAGAGGGGCAGAGAGGTGTTTATCAGAGAACTTCACAATGAGCACCCGGGCATTGTCATGATGAAGGCAATTGCCAGGTCACACGTTTGGTGGCCAGGGATAGATGCAGACCTGGAACTTTGTGTTCGCAGGTGCAACACGTGTGCTCAGCTGGGCAACGCACCCTTATTCCCTGGTCCTGGACCGTCAAGCCA
Source organism: Pristiophorus japonicus (assembly GCF_044704955.1). Classification (NCBI taxonomy): domain Eukaryota; kingdom Metazoa; phylum Chordata; class Chondrichthyes; family Pristiophoridae; genus Pristiophorus; species Pristiophorus japonicus. Next base: position 98,093,033 of record NC_091981.1, read on the forward strand.
TGGTCACGCATCTATGTGGACTACGCAGGTCCTTTCATGGGAAAAATGTTTTTGGTTGTAGTAGACGCCTACTCCAAATGGATTGAGTGTGCCATTTTAAATTCAAGCACATCCTCTGCCACGGTAGAAAGTCTATGGGCAATGTTCGCCGCCCATGGTCTACCGGATGTCTTGGTCAGCGACAATGGCCCGTGCTTCACAAGCACTGAATTCCAGGACTTCATGGCAGGCAATGGAATCAACCATGTCAGAACGGGACCGTTCAAGCCGGCCTCAAACGGCCAGGCGGAACGAGCAGTGCAGATAATCAAACAGGGGATGCTCAGAATCCAAGGGCGTTCCCTACAAAGCCGCTTATCACGCCTCCTGTTGGCCAATAGATCCCGACCACACTCGCTCACAGGGGTTCCACCCGCAGAGCTGCTAATGAAAAGGACACTCAAAACCAAGTTATCCCTTATACACCCTACTATGAAAGAAATTGTTGAGAGCAGGCGTCAGTCACAATGTGACTACCATGACAGGAATGCGAGGGCGCGATGTATTGATGTCAATTACCCTGTTTTTGTACTTAATTACGCTACAGGGCCCAAATGGCTTGCAGGCACCGTGTTTGCCAAAGAGGGGAATAGGGTTTTGGTAGTTAAACTTATCAATGGACAAATCTGCCGCAAACACGTGGATCAAACTAAAAGGAAATTCAGCAACCCCATAGAAGAAGCAGAGGAAGAACACGACGTAGAGTTTACTCCACCACAGGTGACCGAATACCGGAACCAAGTGGAGGACAGCCCAGTCACTGTGGGCAGTCCAGACAGACCTGAGGCACCGCAAACAGCAGACACTCAGGCTAGCGCCCAACAATCAGAGCCCCAACTCAGGCACTCTACAAGGGAGAGTAAACCACCAGAGAGACTTAATCTGTGATCCCAATAAGACTTTGGAGGGGAGGTGATGTCATGTATTCAACTATCATTGTAATCCATGTATAAGCTGACCTAAGTTGTACACCTTGAGAACATTGACCACAAGGGGGTGAACTTGTGGGAGACACTCCTAACCTGGACTTTCAGCTATAAAAGGGGAAGCTCCACCCACCTTCATCACTTAAGGTCTTGGTAATAAAGGTAACTGGTCACAGAGTGACCTTCTCTCAAGTATGGGCCTCGTGTGCATTTATATTGTACAGTAAGGACATATCACCATCTATCTCGACTTCCACCTTCAGCAGGGAACACTCGGTGGTGCAGGTAAACAAGCTATGTACCTGCCTCTCTGCCTATCGATTCATAATCCACGCTGGATTCCTGGCCATCTGTAGACTCTTCATCGGCACAGTGAGTCCTATTTCTCTGACACCATTCGCTGGAAGTGACCCTTTGTGATGCAGCCTTTGCATATATAGTCTTTAAAGCGGCGCTGGTGAGCCCTGTGATTCCCTCCGCAATGCCAGCATGGTGCGCCTCGATTAGCCCCCCTCGGCGGCCTCGTGGGCCTGTTCTCTCTTCACTGAGAGGGTTCGCGCTCTACAGTCTAGCCTCTAAACGGCGCCACTCTGTGCACCGTACCTACCGGGTTTGAGTCCTGAGGGTGAGTCATCTGCCTAGAGCCGCAGGTCGAGGTCATGAATGCCTGGCTCACAGAGATGGCCTTCTGCAGTGTGACTGTGGTATCTGCAGACAGTAGCTTATGAAGAAGGACCTCATGGCCAATTCCAATGACAAAAATGTCCCGCAGCGCTTCATTGAGGTGGTCGCCGAACTCGCACGGTGCCACCAGCCTCCTGAGGTCTGCGGAGTACTTCGCAATTTCCTGGTCCTCGGGCCGCCGGTGGGCATAGAACCGGTGTCTGGCTGTGAGGGTGCTCTCCTTGGGCTTGAGTTGCTCATGGATTAGGATTACGTCTTGGTCATTGTCTTCGTTGGTGCCAGTAAGTCCCCGACGAGGCCATAGACGGTGGGCCCACAACTGGTTAGCAGGATAGCTCTGCGCTTGCCTGCCAGTGTGGCCGGGTTGTCTCCTGCCAGGTCGTTTGCTGTGAAGAAATGTTCGAGCCTCTCCACAAAGGCATCCCAATCATCACCATCGGCGAACTGCTGCAACGTACCAAGTGTAGCCATTTTCGCGTGAAAGTTCATAATCTCGTTGCCAATTGTTGTGTCCTTAGATGCTCTCGTAATGACTCCACGAGGCAATGTGTTGTACTTGAACTGTAGTGACCTTAGTCCTTTATTAGTTAACTCCAGAGTGAGGATCACACATGGTGGCCTGCCTTTTATACTAGGCCAGGCACACCTGTACAGGTAACCTACAAGTCTCTCACTGCTGTGCCCTCTGGAGGCACACCTTGTGATAGTACAAACAGTATCCATGTAGGATACATGACAGTAATAGCAACTGTGAGTTAGATGTAAAATGTGTAATTGATGATCAGAGTTGTGTACATGCAATAAGCAAAGAAAAGTCGCGCGATCACGATTGGAGCCACAAGCTGTTTACAATGAGTAATGAAACGTTGTGCGATGTAGGATTTCAACTACATACAGTCAATGCAACAGGCAGACACCCATCAGGAGCACACAGGTCCAGTGAGCTACCCAATGTAGTAGCCTGCGTCCCTGGGACCAGAGTAATGCACCATGGAGTGTGGCCATAAGCAGCCAACACATACAAGCTGCAGAGCAAGCGATCTCAGGAGGGCAATGGCACCGGTATCAGTACCCTGCCCCGATCGGCTCCACCTCAGGCACCCGCTGGCACCAACCGCCATGAGCCTGAAAGAGCAAACTGCTAAGGCGTAGCCCCCAGACCCTATCACCACCAAGGCCATACTAGGGAACGAAGGGTCACCCGCAACAGTTCTCCCAAATGGGACTGGGACCAGCCAGGATCCCAAACCAAACAACGCCCAGGCATGCGAGTCAGCAATTCGCTGTGCACTGCAAGATTACTGCAGCAGCGATCTGAGGCGCAAGGAGAGGACAGGGAGGTCACAGGCATCTGTGAACCTGCCCGACGCTAGGAGCAATGGCAAAAGCCCCGAGAGCTGGCAACTTGAGCCAACCAGGTTCCCCCTACCAGCACTGGGTACCGCGCCGCCACCAGACTACCTGGACACCATTCAACAGTCCTGGCACTAGTTTGTCCTCATGCAACTGCACTCACCCCAGCACTGACTCCAAGGATATTCCAAGCATGTAACACGAATTCAATACTGTAAATGCAAATTTTTTGGGCGGGGACTTATTACATAAGAACATAAGAATTAGGAACAGGAGGAGGCCATCTAGCCCCTCGAGCCTGCTCCACCATTCAATAAGATCATGGCTGATCTGGCCGTGGACTCAGCTCCACTTACCCGCCCGCTCCCCGTAACTTGAATGTATATGAATGTAATGACTCAACGGCACCATCTGTATGTGGGGGTGGGGAGAGAATGGAGTGGTCATGGATACACAAACAGAAACCACCAGCACCTCCACTGCCAACAAAACACCACCTACTCGCCCAAGATGGAAACGACTCGCCAAGGGTCAACCAGATAGAGCTAAGCCCAGAGCACAGTCAATGCAGAGACGATTTGCACTATAGGTTTGGGGGAGAGTGATGTCATGTATCCTACATGGTTACTGCTTGTACTATTACAAGGTGTGCCACCAGAGGGCACCGCAATGGGAGACTTGCAGGTTACCTGTACAGGTTTGCCAGGTCTAGTATAAAAGAAAGGCCACCAGGTGTGATCCTCACTCTGGAGTTATCAATAAAGGACTAACGTCACTACAGTTCAAGTACAACACATTGCCTCATGGAATCATTATCAGAGCATCTAAAGACACAACACGGATGACCTTGCCCACCTTTGGGCCTGGAAGGGCCGGGTGCAGACTGGTCAGCACCCTCCTGGGAGGGTTCAGTCTGGCTTGGCTCAGGCGAGGCCATGCGTGGAAGCACTGGAGGAGTGGTAGGTCTGGGGCCAGGAATGTTGTGATCCTGAGAGAGCACATCATCAGGATCCTGGTCCAAGGAGCCCGAGTCATTCACCGGGGGCGGCACATTACCACCACCACCAAGCTGAAGGAGGTCAAGTCGATGCTGTGGCACGACACTGGAAGGTCCCCTGTGGCCCATGGTGGACCCAGTCACTAATGCAACACTGAGGTGTCGGGTGGTATCGAGCTGAGACTGCATGAGAGCAGCCAGTCTGAAAGCCAGCAGATATGGCAGCAGTTTGACGCTCCATGGCCACAGTAAGATGCTCTGTGGCCTGTTGCCCAGAATGTATAAGAGCATTCTGAGCTTCATCTCCAATCCAGCACCGATGCGCTCGTTCCCTCGTGCCAGTGCTGAACTGACAGCTGCCATATTAGCTGCAGGTTGCAGCATCACAGCTGGATCCGTACGGACAATCTGGGAGTCCACCATCGCCTGCACACTGGCAATGATGGGCTCCATGGTGTGCGCAGAGCTGTCGACTATGCGGGAGGCGGATTCCTCCACACTCCTGACCATTTCCGACAGCCTTTTTGGCAACTTTGTCAGTGCCCCCAACATCTGGGAATGCATGGCCTCCACCCTTCTCTCGTAAGCCGCAACATCGATGGCATCATTGGAATCATCCTCGGCAGAACTCTGGTGCGGATTCGCCCCCCAGAGAGGTGACACCTGAGGTTGCCTAGCCCCGTTACCATGCTGCAGGCCGCTTTGCCCAGGTGCAACACCCAGTGCAGACCCCTGTACTACGTCAGCTATAATAGACCACGCACTCCCAGTATCTGAACTGGTACGTGTGTGGGTGGAAGCAGTGATGCATTGGTGCCATCAGTGTCCTCCTCTTCCTCTTCATCATCAGTCGCATCCCCAAACGATGGAGTGCTCTCAACACTGTCACCGGGGCTTGACCCCTCAATGTCATCACTGCTGCGACTTGAGATGTCTGCCGTGATGTGGAGAAGGGTCTCATGCAGACCTCCAGCTGGTCTGCGAGGGCTCTCCTCACTGGCGACTGTGCTGGGTGTGCTCGCACTCGGTCCTGGTGATGTCTCACTGGCTCCAACTGGTCTGCGAGGTCTCTCCTCACTCCCCACTCTGCTCGGTGTGCTGCCACTCGGTCTCTCATCTGCAAGCATAAATGGGAGAAGGGCTGCCATGAGGGGGAGGTGGGGGATTAACGCATGGAGACTGCGGAAAGAAAGGAACTAGGCGCATTGAAGGAGACAGCGCATTAAAGGAGGGCCTTCACTTACCCACATCGGAATCAGCAGTACCCTGGCCCATAGGGAAGGCACCATGTCCGCCCACGAGCGCCTCAACCCTCTCCTCCAAGGTTGTGAGGACCTGGATGTCTGCCTCACCACCACCAGTCCTCCTTGGCTCCATTCTATTATGAGCCAGTTTGCCTACAAAACAAAAGAGAGGCTCGCAGATGTAAGGTCAGCAGCTGGTGGAACAGGTACTCACTTTCATAACATGGTTGATATCGTTCAAGCGTTTTCTGCAATGCATCGGAGTCCGGTTATGAATAGAGGTGCCTGAAACGTCCCCTGCAATCTCCCTCCATACATTGGTGAACACCTCATGAGTTGGTCTCCCCACATCGGGATAAATCAGTCTCATCCCACCCTTGACACCCTGCATGCGGCTCTCCAGCTCTGCGTCAGTAAAGCGGTTTGCCCTCCTTGGTCCACTAACACCAGCCATCCTGCAACTCAATCCCTTCCCTCCTCGGGGTCTAGCAGCAAACCTTGGCCTCCTACAGAGAGCCCTTCTTCCCCTCCGCATCCTTCCTCTTCTAGCAGCTTGTCTCGCTTTGCGTGGCCTCTCCTTATTCACCCAGTCATGCTCAATTCCAACAGGAAGACTGACCAAGCCATCCACTTCTGGAAGTAGCTTGTTTCAGCACAAGCTTTTAAAGCAACAAAAAAGCAGCATCTCCCTGCAAACCATACAAACTTTGTGCAAATATAAAAAAGCTCCAGAAGAGATATTGGAGCAGAAATTCCAGCCTCCTGGGTCCGTACTGAGTGTGTATGGACCCGGGAAGACATCGCAAAAGCCGGTTTTCAGCACACAATGTGCACACGCTTGACAGATCTTCCGTATCTCAGGAGCGAGGACATTTGCAAAGACAAGATTGCGGGATTTAGCCATATCTTGCCTAGCAAATGTCCTCAAAACTGTTGCGCCTGATAAACACAGGCACGTAGCATATCGTATTACTGAGGCCTCATGACATTGCTACTCAACAAGCCTTATATACTTTGCAGGCGAAGGCTTTTTACAACTGTTTAGAGCAACAGAGGACTGGTGGAGGCGAGCCAAATATCCAGCAGCTCACTCATTTTGAAGAAAGGGTGCAGAAGCTAATGGGCCCACATGTTGCCTTCCCCCTGGCCGCCAGTCGTGTGGATCCCGCTGGGGGCAGCATGATAAGTGAAGGCCATCTCTCCCTGAAAGTCCAAGTGCCCACCACGCATTTGCTTATGATTGTGTGCAAGTTGTTTGCTGCATGGTGCAATGCCCTACCTCAATCTCACGGAACCTCTTGTGCCATTTATGATTGCAGATAAGACCCCAAGTGTGAGCCAAAGCCAGGACGACAGCCTTGAGACCACTGGAGCCAATGGCAGGGAGAGACCCTTGAGGCCACTGGGAGCCAAAGCCAGGATGACAGCTTAGAGCCCATTCCATCAATTGCCAGCATGTCCGATGAGGGCGAAGAAGAGGGGGACACTGCTGGAGCACCACGTCATTGTTTCCTACACTCGCTACTGGGAGTACGCAGTCGGGAATGTTAGATTTAGTAGAGGGGTCTGCACTCGGTGATGCACCGGGGCCTAGTGGGCTGCAGCATGGTCAAGGACAAAGGCAACCATCTCTCCAGGGGGAGAGTCCACATGCAAGTTCTGCTGCAGAGGACTCAGATGAGCCCATCGATGTTAGGGATTATGAAAGAAGGATGGAGGCCATGCATTCCCAGATGTTGGGGGCAATGGCAAGGGTGCCCCAGAGCCTGTCGCAAGTGGTCAGAAGCGTGGAGGAGTCCGCCTCCCGCATTGTGGACAGCTCTGTGCACACCATGGAGCCCGTCATTGTCAGTGTGCAGACAATGGTAGACTCCCAGAGTGACCGTGTGGATCCAGCTGTGATGCCGCGTGTCGTGGGTGATGTGGCAGCTGCCATTACAGCACAGGTACAAGGAACAAACGTCTGAGTGCTGCTTGGAAAGGATGGCCGCTGCCCTGGAAGCTCAGAATGCTCTCCTGCACTCTGGGCAATAGGCCATGGAGCATCTTACTGCTGTCGTCTCTGGTGGCATCGAGACTGTGTCTGTTCTCATGCAGTCTCAGCTGGGTACCATATGAGATCTGATTGTTGCTATCGCGGCTGGATCAACCACGTTCCATGGGGGACCTTCCGGTGTCGTGCCACCCCACCGACCTGTGCTCTAGCAGATTGGTGGGGATGGTGAAGTGCTGCCCTGGAGAAGTGCCACAGGCTCCTTGCACCAGGATCTTGATGATGTGCTCTCTCACGATCACAGTAGTCCTGACCCAAGACCTGGCACTCCGCCATTTCTGCTAAGCATGGAATCACCCCAGTCAACCCCGACTGAACACACCGAGGAGGGTGCTGCCCAGTTTGCAGTCGGCCCTTCCAGGGCCAGAGCTGGTCGAGGGCATCCTATCTGTAAGATCTACACCTGAAACACAGCAGCCTTCCGAGAGCCATGATGCAACCACAGGGGAGATACTGTGGCATAGTTCAAGAATAGGTTTGCGTAAGAGGGGTTAGAAGGAACTGGACAAGGGTGAGAAATAATTAATGTTTTTTTGCACCTTTTTTTCTTGTGTAATAAATCTTTATTTTGTGTTTCAATATCTGTGCAGGTCTCTCATTTCACTGTGGTCAATGATGTGTGAAAGGGCTCGTTGGAACAGCCATGGAGATGCACAGATGAAGGGTGAAGTGAGCATGAACTCAGCGGAAACAAGCAGCAATGAGATGGTTTAGGACTTCCCTTGCAGAGTCCGGATGGTGACACCGCCTCCTGCGTGGCCGGTGACCTGTATCCTGGTCCTCCTCCTGTGCCTCCTCTTCCTCCTCCTCCTCCTGCGCGCCGTGCTCCTGTGCTTCCTCTTCCTGGTCCTCCTCTTCAAGTGGCACTGCTGGCTCGTCCTCCGATGGTTGAGCCCTCATGATTGCCAGGTGATGAAGCATAAAGCAGATAACCAAAAATATGGATACCCACTCAGCCGAGTACTGCAATACTCCACCAGAGCGATCCAGGCAAAGGATTCCGATGCAGTACTCAATGACTGAATGAGAGTGATTGTACAATTGCTACGCAGCAGTCCTGGGGTTGCGAAGGGGAGTCAGCAGCCAAGTGCACAGTGGGTAGTCCTTGTCTCCAAGAAGCCAGCCGCAATCTTGGTTTGGGCTTGCAAACACGCCGGGCAAACCGCTCTGGCGCAGGATGAAAGCATCGTGGCTGCTGCCAGGATAGCGGGCATCAACTGCCACAATTTTGCAGTGGTGGTCGCACACCAACTGGACGTTGAGGGAGTGGAATCCCCTGCAGTTTCTGAACATCTCGGGATTGTTCTGTGGTGCCCTTTTTGCGACATGGATGCCCTGAAACCTGGGGCAGCCCGCAATCCTCACAAATCCAGTCTGCCACTCCACCTGCTTCTCTCTGTTCATTGGGAAGGATATGTAGTCCCTCCTTTTATACAGAGCATCTGTCATTTGATGGATGGAGCTATGCGCGGCAAACTCCGAAATGTTCGAGATGTCAGCTGTAGCAGCTTAGAAAGATCCAGTGGCATAGAAATTGAGTGCGATGGTCACTTTGGATACGGCGGTCAGAGCTGTCCTCAACCTTGTTTGAGGCTGGAGGTCTGGTTGCAGGAGATTGCACAGTTCCCTCACGATGTCCTTGCAGAATCGCAGTCTCCAGAGACATTAGTCATTCATCAGGTCCATGTTGGAGAACTGCTGTCTGTAGACCCTTGGACGATTGGGCCTTCTCCCCCCACTCCTATGCTCGTGTCTTCCTATGGCAGCTGCCTCATTGCCTCTCCCTCACACACTTGCTGCTCCTCAACCCTCTGCAGCCTGCTGCTGACAAGCATCTGCCTCCTGTGCATTCTGCCTTCTTTCTATGTCGCCCACTATCTGGTGCGGGGGGTCAGCGTACTTGACTCTCCTCCTGATGGCTAGTCCTTCCTGGGCCACTTCTCTGGGTTAAGGACTGTCGCCATCTCCATGGCCTTCTGCATGTTTGGCAGCCATGTCTTCTGCGTTCCTTGCCCACTGCCTCTGCAGCCGTTGCAGACGGTGCCACCTTCTCCTGCTTGCTTCGTTGCCGTGCACAATGTGCACGAGGCGTTCTGCTGCCAGCAGTGAACCCAGTTAGTTTGGCTCTGCAAACAGAACCTCCACAATGATGGCTCTCTGTTGTTGAGATTGAAGAGCTGAGCCCACTCGCACCCAATTCCACTCTGAACAAGACAACTGATAAAGTTTTGAAAAGGCCGAAAGAATCACGGCAGCAAGAATGCTGCTGCACCCAACACGCCTTTAAAGGCCGCTGGCAGTCATGAGCTAGCATTGTGTACCGACCAAAAAAACTATCATTGGCACCGACTGGAGGCCAGAAGACTTTTTGAAGTGGATTTACCTTCCAGTGCGGCTCTGATGACGTCGCATCTGCAGGAGCGGGGCGGAAGTGGGGGGAGCGGGGCGGATAACCTCACCACAGCAAAAACCCATGAGGGCAAAGCCGCGAACATCAGCCACTCTGTGCCGTCCCGTGCCCACTGCTTTCAAGCAGCCAGAGACCTTAGCGGAAGGGGCAATTTCGGCCCCTATAAATTGAATCAATCAGGCTGAGAAAAACTTTCCAGAAAACAACTAGGACCAAACAATTTAAATAACTGCCAATACTTTTTTTTTTGAAGGTACATATCAAGCGCATAATTGAAAAAATTTCACAGAATATTTGTATTTGAATTGAATAGCTTGCTGAGACAATGGCCTAAAAAATCTGTAAACCCACTCTGTTGATGTAACCGTGGCAGAGTAGGACTTGTGCCTGCTGGGCACATTGGCCCTAACTTCTTTCACATTCTTGAGGTGAAGGGCTTTGCCATAAAGTGGACAAATGTTCTGCAAGTGGCAGCATAATGGGGTACCCGATAGGAGGGGAGAGTGGTACAAAATTGATAGGGAGGTCAGTTGTGTGGGAGGTCTGTAGGTCTGGATGAAGAGAGAAATCTTCAACAAGATTTGCCCTTTTCCAGAAGGTTAATATCCATAGAGCAGCCGATTGCCTGCCCTTTCCAAATGTGGCGAGCCACACTTTAACCATCTGGCAATACTGGTACTATATGTCTGCTACATTTAAATCAAAATCATACCAAAGTTCTAACGTACCACCCTGCTTCAAATGGTGCAGCAGAGCGCACAGTAAAAATTGTAAAACATGCTCTCATAAAACAAATGTTGGATCCAAATCCTAATAAACGGTTGTTGTTGGACCACAAATTGGCCAAATTTTCTAATTACTTATCGTACTACTTCTCATACAATTACCAGCAAAGTTGTTTCTAAAATGACAGCCATGAACTAGGTTCTCGTTGTTAAAGCCAAACTTGGCAGTCAGAAGAGAAACACTTAAGACAGAAAGAGAATCATGATAGAGGTAGAGTAAGAGAGAGAAGTGTGAAATTGAATCAGAAGATGAGAGTGAAGAACCATCACCATAAATGGTTTAAATGGTTACCAGGAAGAGTAGTGAAGCTATGTGGCCCTCACACATATTTGGTCAAGATGTTTGATCATGGACAGGTTAGGTTTGTTCACATTAATCATATTTTATCTACAGATGTGGAAGGAGTTGAAAGTTGAAATGATTCGATTATTTCTGATAGTCAGATAGTCTTGTTACAAGTAGAGTACCAGCAGCAAATCTGTAATGACTCAAGAGTCTTGTTACTGTAAACGGCCTCAGGTGTAAACCTGATCCAACTTTATTCGCGTCCAAAGTACCCGTGTGACATGGTACCCGCGCTTATATACCAATGACCGTGCACGCTCTCGTATAGTCCGATGACCTCCGACAGTGGCACCCCTTGATGTCTGGTGACCCTGAGCATCAATACATAACAACATCCCCTTTCAAGATCTTAATATCAGTCTCTTTACAGATTAAGACGGTCTGGGACTTTCCTCTCACGAGTTGATCGTCTCAGTTCAACTTTTAGCTCTAGGCGAGCATCTGAGTCAGTTGTGACTGAAGGCTGAGTAAGTGATCTGATGGAAGTGGTAATGACCACATCAGAGACTGAAGGTCCAGGTTCAGTAAATACAGCAGAGTTCTCTGATGAATGAACATTGGTTGGTTGGTCACTGACTGCATCTTCCTCAAACGGTTCCAGTTCATCTGTGTGCCGCAGTTTTATCTGATCAACATGTTTGCCCATTCTTGAGCACGACAATAAACACTCTGTTACCCTCCTTGGCTGCAACAGTACCAGTGATCCACTTTGGACCTTGACCATAGTTCAGTACATAAACCGGATCATTGACAGAGATGTCACGTGACACAGCAGCACGATCATGATACCATTGCTGACTTTGACGTCTGTTTTCAACACGATCATTCAGATCAGGATGAACAAGAAAAAGCTTGGTCTTGAGATTTCTCTTCATTAGTAGTTCAGCAGGGGAAACCACAGTAAGCGTATGAAGTCTTGTCCTGTAACTGAGCAATATACATGACAAAACGAGTCTGCAATGAACCCTGAGTTACACATTTCATACTCTGCTTGATCGTTTGAACAGCACGCTCTGCTTGACCATTAGAAGCAGGTTTGAATGGGGCTGACTTCACATGTCTAATACCATTGAGCTTCATGAACTCCTGAAACTCAAGACTTGTGAAGCAAGATCCGTTGTCGCTCACAACAATGTCAGGCAAACCATGAGTAGCAAACATGAAACGAAGGCTCTCAATAGTAGCTGTAGACGTACTGGATGACATAATAATACACTCTATCCACTTTGAATATGCATCCTTCACAACTATGAAGAATAACATAATCATAGGCAGACGATGTCAACGCCTACCTCTGGATACGGGACGATGCATTGGTATTAATACCTTTGTTTTCCGAAAACAATGAAATGAGTGGCTTAAGATCCGTTTTGAGTTCAAACCGAAGACCGAACAGGTACTGATGCATCTTTTTGACCACATACACATAGGCCAAAGCGTCTTTTTCTACCATGCTTGTAAGCTGTTTCCGCGTTTGACAAACTTCTTGAAGCATGCGCAACAGGTTGTAGCTTACCCGACTCATTTGCTTGTTGGAGTACACAGCCAACCCCATATGATGAAGCATCACAGGCCAATACAAGACGCTTACACATATAATGAACAAGCAACTTGTTTGAACAGAGCAGATTATTAGCTTTCTCAAAGGCTCTATCTTGAGACACACCCCAGACCCAGTTGTCACCTTTTCTGAGTAGCATGTGCAGTGGCTCTAATAAAGTGCTCAATCTTGGTAAGAAATTACCGAAGTAATTGAGTAATCCAAGGAATGAACGTAGCTCTGTCACATTCTGAAGCCTGGGTGCATTTTTGATGGCCTTGGTTTTCGAATCAGTAGGTCTGATGCCATCAGCAGCAATCTTCCTCCCCAGGAATTCAACTTCAAGTGCCATGAAGACACACTTTGAATGTTTCAGACTGAGTACCACTTTGTCCAAACGATGTAGGACTTCTTCAAGATTGTTCAGATGTTCAGCAGTGTTGCGACCTGTAACCAGAATGTCATCTTGAAACACGACAGTTCTGGGAACAGACTTCAGTAGACTCTCCATATTCCTCTGAAATATGGCTGCAGCCGAACTAATTCCAAAAGGACACCTGTTGTAGATAAACAGTCCTTTATGGGTGTTGATGCAGGTGAGTTTTTTCGAAGTGCCGACAAGCTCCTGTGTCATATAGCCCGATGTCAGATCCAGTGTAGTGAACGACTTTCCACCAGCTAGCATTCTGTTTCGAAAATTGGTGAATCGTAACCTTGTTGTCTCCACAAATCCAGACAGTGCCAGCACTCTTCAATACAGGAACAATGGGACTAGCCCACTTGTTAAACTCGACCGGTGATATGATCCCTTCACGTTGGATTCTGTCAAGCTCAATTTCAACCTTCTCCCTCGTCATGTAAGGAACAGACGAGCTTTATGATAGACAGGCTTTGCAGCAGAATCCAGGTGAATCTGCACCTTGGCTCCAGTAAAATTACCAATGCCCGGTTCAAACAAAGAAGGAAACTTCTTCAACGCTTGAGCACACGAAGTATCATCCATCAATGACAACGCTTTAATGTAATTCAAGTTCCACTTGATTTTCTTGAGCTAATTCCTGCGGAACAACGTTGGACCATTACCTGGGACGATTCATAACGGTAGATCATGAACCACACCTTGACTACTGCACTGCCAATCACCGGTATAACTTCCTTAGTGTAAGTATGCAACTTGGCATTGACTGGACTCAGCTTAGGCTTCACAGCCTCAGTGTCCCACAGCTTGTCGAATGTCCTTTGCTCATTATTGACTGACTCGCACCCGTGTCCAGCTCCATTGATACAGGCACACCATTCAGCTTCACAGTAACGATTATCGGCTGGCTCTTTCCCAAGAACGAATACAGACCATACACTTCCTCCCCGGGTTGTGTATCCGGGCCAGCACTGGACTGGTCATCATCAACAATGTGATGAGTGGCAGCACGTTTGCTCAGTTGTGGGCACATTCTCTTTCGAACAGCCATTATAGGTGTACTGTTTAAACTGACACTGATGAGGCCGATGATAGCCCCCACAGCGCCAACAGGGTGAAATCAGATTTGTACAAGTTGGCGGACTCTGAGCAGCTACAGGTTTCACATAAGCAGTCGAGTAGGCCCTGCCATAAGCAGCTCTGCCAGACGACGACACAATCTTGTTTACAGTACCTGCCGTGGAGCTCCGACTTTTTGATGATATCTGCCTCAAATTATCATCAGTCGTCATGCATGCCTGCGCAGTCGCGATGGCCTTGCTCAAATCCAGCTTCTCTTCGGCCAATAACTTCCGAAGAATCACATCATGGTTGATGCCTACCACGAAGAAATCTCGCAAATTGTCTACCAACATGTTCCCGAACTTACACTGCTCAGCAAGACGTCGTAGGTCGACATCGAATCCAGTCTCTCTCTCTCCCCCCCAGTTTCTCTCTCTCCCCCGCAGTCTCTCTCTCTTCCCCCAGTCTCTCTCTCTTCCCCCAGTCTCTCTCTCTCCCCAGTCTCTCTCCCTTTCCCCCCCCCCCAGTCTCTCTCTCACCCTCCCCAGTCTCTCTCTCTCTCCCCAGTCTCTCTCTCTACCCCCCCCCAGTCTCTCTCACCCTTCCCAGTCTCTTTCTCTCCCCTCCCAGTCTCTCTCTCTCCCACCCCACTCTCTCTCTCTCCCATCCCACTCTCTCTCTCTCCCATCCCACTCTCTCTCTCTCCCATCCCAGTCTCTATCTCTCCTCCCCAGTCTCTCTCTCGCTCCCCCGCTGTGTCTCTCTCTTCCCCCAGTCTCTTTCTCTCCCCCCAGTCTCTCTCTCCCACCCCCCAGTCTCTCTCCCCCCTTGTCTCTCTCTCTTCCCCGCCCCCCACTCCCGGTCTCTCTCCCCCCACCCCCCACCCCCCCAATCTTGTTCTCTCTTCCCCCAAATCTTGTTCTCTATTCCCCCAACCCCAGTCTCTCTCTCTCTCTCTCTCTCTCTCTCTTTCTCCCCTCCCGTCTCTCTCTCTCTCCCCACCGCCCTAGTCTCTCTCTCTTCCCCCCCCACAGTCTCTCTCTCCCCCTCACAGTGTCTCTCTCTCCCCACTCCCCCAGTCTCTCTCTCTCTCCCCACACCCCCAGTCTCTCTCTCCCCCCACTCCCTCAGACTCTCTCTCTCCACACCCCCCCAATCTCTCTCTCTCCCCACACCCCCAGTCTCTCTCTCCCCCTACTCCCTCTGTCTCTCTCTCCCCACCCCCCCCCAGTCTCTCTCTCCTCCCACTCCCTCAGTCTCTCTCTCTCCCCCCCCCAGTATCTCTCTTCCCTCACCCCATATTCTCTTTCTCCCCCCCACAACCTCTCTCTTGCTAGACCCTCTCTCTCCCCCACACACACTCTCCCACTCCCAACTTCAATTTCCTCTCTCTCTCAGAAGGCCCCGAAAATTTCATGTAAGTAATCAAAGCAATATTCTAGGCAAAAGTCCTGGAGGCTCCTTTAGTATAGTCATTGATTTTCCAAAGGTAACTCAAAAGCCCCAGTAGCAGGCTCAGGCTCGAGCAGCAACATGGTTCGTCCCTACTTCCGGTTTCCTCGTATATCGTATTGCGCATGCACGACCGGATCGAGTGCATATGCGCAAAAGGGGCGGTGTTCACTGCGTACATGCGCAGAAGGACACAAAAATGTTCCCTGTATAAATGCAAGTTGTTATTGTTGTTTAAAGGTGCTATGTAATGCTGTTGTAACAGGTTTGCGTTGACTAATATTCCAGTGCTGTATATAAGGTTGCAGCACCCTCTAATGGATATTTCAGGTATTTTTAGATCATTCTATATCAGCAAAGTAGAAATCCATTCAATTAGTCCCCATGGTCTACAGGGCTGTAGTAATACCTGCCCTCTTGTATGGCTCAGAGACATGGACCATGTACAGTAGACACCTCATGATGCTGGAGAAATACCATCAACGATGTTTCCGCAAGATCCTACAAATCCCCTGGAAGGACAGACGTATCCTCGACCTGGCCAACATCCCCAGCATTGAAGCACTGACCACACTTGATCAGCTCCGCTGGGCAGGCCACATTGTCCGCATGCCAGACACGAGACTCCCAAAGCAAGCACTCTACTTAGAACTCCTTCACGGCAAACAAGCCAAAGGTGGGCAAAGGAAACGTTACAAGGACACCCTCAAAGCCTCCCTGATAAAGTGCAACATCCCCACCAACACCTGAGAGTCCTTGGCCAAAGACCACCCTAAGTGGAGGAAGTGCATTGGGAGGGCGCTGAGCATCTCGACTCTCATCGCCGGGTGTATGCAGAAATCAAGTACAGGCAGCGGAAAGAGCGTGCGGCAAACCTATCCCATCTTCCCTTACCCTCAACGACTATCTGTCCCACCTGTGACAGGAACTGCGGTGCTCGTATTGGACTGTTCAGCCACCTAAGGACTCATTTTACGAGTGGATGCAAGTCTTCCTCGATTCCGAGGGACTGCCTATGATGATGATATAAAAATTATATCCTCTTATTCAACCAATGTATAATTTTTAGTTTCATCCGATTTGAATTTTTGCTGAACTTTTCAGGTGTGGAATCCAAAAACTTTGCAAATCTGCAGAGCTTTTGACCTTCGACTGTTCGAATGTTGTGAAGTTTTTCATACTTAGAGTTATATAGGGTTGGTTTCTCCGCTCTTTTGCGTCTCTGTTTGCACCCCGGAAGGGCGGTAAATGGTGTTTCTGGGCGTCCAGCTTTTACCTCCCGGCCTTTAAATTAGGCTCCAGTCTCTCCGTTTCTCTCTACCCCAGTCTCTCTTTCTCTTCCCCACTCTCTGCCCGTCTCTCTCTCTCTCTCTTCCCCACTCTCTCTACCCCATTTCTCTCCCCCAGTCTCTCTCTCTTTGTCCCAGTCGCTTCCACTTCCTCTCTGCCCCAGTCTCTCTCTCTTCCCCACTCTCTCTCTCTGCCCTGTCTCTCTCTTTCCCTCCCCACCCTCTCTCTCTGCCTCAATCTCTCTCTCTCTCTCTCTCTCTGCCCCAACCTCTCTCTGGCCTCAGTGCCTACAGCAAGGCTGCTTGAGGGCTGCTTTGATAGTGGGAAAGACAGTGCAGACGACGTATCAGAACGCCCTGGACCAGCTCTGGGCCTATGGACTGCTGCGCCTCATCATCGGCGGAAGCAGTCACTGGTGGCTCGGGTGTGTACCACGCACGGTGCATGGTTGGAGAGTCAGTGGTGGGAACCGGAATGCTATCATCCTGAGGAAGAACATCACCTTCCATTTCCCGGGAGCCACTGAGACTCTGACGGGGCTGGGCCTCAACATCCAGATCATGATGTGTCTCCACAATTTGCTGGCCTGCTTCAGTACTGTCCCTTCTCTGTTGGACAGTGGGAACGTCTTACAGATATGGTTACAGATATGGTTCAGAAAAGTTACACCTCCTGTTGTGCCACATATGCCTACCATAGTTCAATAGCTGAGTCTGTGTGAATGTGCAACTGTCTTCACTTCAATCTGTGTGGATGTTGCATGAGCTTTATGAGTGATTGGTAGGTGGTGAGAGGGAAGTAGTATAAGGGCTGCAGGTGATCTTTATGAATCTCATATATGCAGTTGGAGAGTACTGCGAGGAAGGATCTCAATGATTAGGGAACAAGAGGTTATGTGCATCCTTCAGCTTTCTGATGCATTGTGAAACCCACACTACAGCCTGCAAGACTTGAGAATGGGCAGATACATGAAAGACTTCACATAATGTCCGACATTTATGTTGGAAGGATAGCTGGCATACATAAATGTGAAGGGTACTAACCCTGACGAGCCTGGTAAGATCGTTGAACTTTTTGCCAGTTCTGGCAACCGTGTCTGCCACAGACACCTCCTGGGCAATTTCCCGCCATATCCTTTTGAAAATTGTTGGCAGCGGTCTCCCTCCCCCAACCAGATGTAGTGATGTCCAACTTCTCTGCACTGTGTGGACTAAGGCCTCAGCAGCTTCCGTTGAGAAACACCTGACACGCTGCCTGGCCTCCTGCTGCTCCATCTCTGCAGAAGTGCCAGAAGTCGGGCGGGTCATCTGCATGGAGGAAGCCGCCGCACCCTGAAATAACATCTGCTCCCGGGGAAACAAAACCGCGACTGCACCTGTGCAATATGGGGGCCTCTTTTAACATCGGGATTTTCGGCTCTGGCACACAAAATCCGTAGTGTGACGCCTGATTTAACGCCCCTGTCATAGATCCTCATTTTATGCCGAAATTTCCAGTTGAAGGCACAAACTTATTTCAGGCGGTATCAGGACCACCCTGAAATCGGGAAAGCCGAAAACCCAGCCCAATGGGTCTACAGCACAGAAACAGGCCATTTTGGCCCAACTGGTCTATGTTGTGTATCTGTAAAGCATGCACTTTCATGTTCCGCCACCAGGGAGCGCATCCCCTGAAGTCCCAAGGGATCCCAGCATTCCTTGGGAGCACTGTATATTAGCCGGCCCCTAAGGCCTGTTCCTCACTCTAGGGTGTCTTAATAAAGACTGAGGTCACTGTTACTTTAACCTCCCTGTGTGCAGCCTCATCTGTGTTAGGAACACAATAGTCTATGCTGACATTTATGCTGCACATGAGCCTCCTAGCCCCACTTTGAATGACTACATGGGGATGTTAAATGCTGCTTCCTCACTCTATAAATAATTGTTTCCTGTTTTAATTTCTTTTGGACCAGTCACATTACAGTTACTCGTTTGGGATTCGTAACTACTTAGACCAATGTCAAGCTGTCTGAGCTGAATTATATGGCCTGCTCTGTGTTGTTCGTGGACCTGGCAAACTGTAGCTCTGCACTCGTACATGTAATGTATGCTACACGTGGACATCCGATCACAAATTCGTAGTTTTTGTGATTTTGCAAATTTAAGATGCAAATTTGCACTCCTGTCTCACATTGATGTGGCGTGACACCGGGAGATCCCCGGTGGACTGTGGTGGACCCAGCCGCAATGGCAGCAGTCAGAGCTCACGTGGCATCCAGCTGAGATTGCATGAGAGCAGACACAGTCTCAATGCCACCAGACACGACAGCAGTAAGACGCTCCGTGGCCTGTTGCTGAGACTGTGTGAGAGCATTCTGAGCTTCCAGGCCAGCAGCCATCCTCTCCAATACAGCACTGAGACGTTGAATCCCTTCCACCTGTACTGTAATGGCAGCTGCCATATCACCCACAACACGCCTCATCACAGCTGGGTCCACACGGTCACTCTGGGAGTCCACCATCATCTGCACACTGCCAATGTTGGGCTCCATGGTATGCGCAGAACTGTCCACAATGTCGGAGGCAGACACCTCCATGCTCCTGACCACTGATGACAGACTCTCGGGCACCTTTGCCATTGTGAATGCATGGCCTGCACCCTAGTTTCAAAACCCGCCACATTGAGGGGCTCATCTGAGTCCTCTGCAGCACAACTCGCGTGCGAACTCGCCCCCCCCCTCCCGGTGAGATGGTACCAGAGGTTCCCTTTGCCGTTGACCATGCTGCAGCACGCTAGGCCCCAGTGCAGACCCCTCTCCTAACTCTTAACTGCATAGAACGCATACTCCCAGTATCTGAGCTGGCGTGTGCGAGTGTAGGAAGCAGTGATGCTTCCCCCTCTTCATTACCCTTACCAGACATGCTGCCAATCTCTGCACTTGGCTCAAGATTCTCGGTCTGACTGTCGCTCACACTCAACTCAAGGCTCTCGGTCTGACTCTGCCTCACACACAGCTCAAGGGTGTCGGTCTGACTCTGGCTCACACTCGGGTATCATCTGCAATCATAAATGGCATAAGGGTTCCGTGAGGGTGAGATAGTGCATTGCACCATCCAGCAAGCAATTTGCACTCAATCATCACCAATTGACTGGTAGGTGCCTGGAATTTCAGGGAGTGATGGCATTAAAGGAAGGCCTTCACTTACCCCAGTATATCCCCAGTGTGATCCACACTTCTGGCGACCATGGAGAAGGCAACATGTCAGCCCACTAGCCGATGCACCCTCTCCTTGATGTCACTGAGTTGCTGGATATTGGCCTCGCCCCCACCAGTCCTGTGTTGTTGCAAACGGTTGTGGGAGACCTTGGCCTGCAAAGCAAAGAAGGGTTGCCGAGTAGCGGTGTCATGAGCCTTCGGCAATTAGTGCAAGTGTGGGTCCATTGCATGTAGGTGTAACTCTCAAATGAAAGGAAACCTCCATTGTGAGTATGCACACATAGATACAGATGCCTCAGCAATCAAATGGTGCTTCATTGACTATATAGTGAAGGTGGAAAATAAGAGTAGGTGAAGGAGAGGCTCAGAGATGGAAGGTGAGGCGTTGGAGGAACTTGTATTCACTTTCAGCATTTGAATGATGTCGTTAAACCTTTTGCGGCATTGGGTGGCGGTGCGGTCATGAATTGAGGTCCCCACACTTCGATAGCTATCGGCAGTTGGAGCAGCGCGAGTCCGGGGTTGGTGAGGCCTATAAAAGGCTCAGCGGGAGAGTGAGGTAGTGGCAGTTGGAGCAGCGCGAGTCCGGGGTTGGTGAGGCCTATAAAAGGCTCAGCGGGAGAGTGAGGTAGTGGCAGTTGGAGCAGCGTGAGTCCGGGGTTGGTGAGGCCTATAAAAGGCTCAGCGGGAGAGTGAGGTAGTGGCAGTTGGAGCAGCGCGAGTCCGGGGTTGGTGAGGCCTATAAAAGGCTCAGCGGGAGAGTGAGGTAGCGGCAGTTGGAGCAGTGTGAGTCCGGGGTTGGTGAGGCCGATAAAAGGCCCAGCGGGAGAGTGAGTCGGCGGCAGTTGGAGCAGCGTGAGTCTGGGGTTAGTGAGGCGTGCTTATTTACAGGGAGAAGGCAAAAAAGAAATAAAAAGAAACAGAAAGGTGACGTCATAGCCAAAGGGCTTAATTGATTGGCTGGTGATTGGTGAGTAGTTTTTCTTTCTTCTCTTTAACAGTGAGTAAACTTTAACATTATTGTTGCCTATCTAAAGGTTAAGTCATGGCAGAAGAGCTCGGTCGCGTGTTATGGTCCTCCTGTACCATGTGGGAACTCAGGGACGACTCCGGTGTCCCTGACGACTACGTGTGCAGGAAGTGTATCCACCTCCAGCTCCTGACGGTCCGCATTGCGGAGTTGGAGCTGAGGGTGGATTCACTCTGGAGCATCCACGATGCTGAGAATGACGTGAGTAGCACGTGTAGCGAGTTGGTCATACCACAAGAGAAGGGTCCACAGCCAGATAGGGAATGGAAGACCAGCAGGAAGAGCAGTACAAAGAATGTAGTGCAAGGGTCCCCTGTGGTCATCCCTCTGCAAAACAGATACACTGCTTTGAGTACTGTTGAGGGAGATGACTCATCA
The DNA here is from genome assembly GCF_044704955.1 of Pristiophorus japonicus. Classification (NCBI taxonomy): domain Eukaryota; kingdom Metazoa; phylum Chordata; class Chondrichthyes; family Pristiophoridae; genus Pristiophorus; species Pristiophorus japonicus. Next base: position 98,114,236 of record NC_091981.1, read on the forward strand.
GGAGAGGGCAGCAGCAGCCAAGTTCATGGCACCGTGGCTGGCTCTGTTGCACAGGAGGGCAGGAAAAAGAGTGGGAGAGCGATAGTGATAGGGGATTCAATTATTAGGGGAATAGATAGACGTTTCTGCGGCCGCAACCGAGACTCCAGGATAGTATGTTGCCTCCCTGGTGCAAGGGTCAAGGATGTCTCGGAGCGGGTGCAGGACATTCTAAAAAGGGAGGGAGAACAGCCAGTTGTTGTGGTGCACATTGGTACCAACGACATAGGAAAAAAAAGGGATGAGGTCCTACGAAACGAATTTAAGGAGCTAGGAGCTAAATTAAAAAGTAGGACCTCAAAAGTAGTAATCTCGGGATTGCTACCAGTACCACATGCTAGTCAGAGTAGGAATCGCAGGATAGCACAGATGAATACGTGGCTTGAGCAGTGGTGCATCAGGGAGGGTTTCAAATTCCTGGGGCATTGGAACCGGTTCTGGGGGAGGTGGGACCAGTACAAACCGGACTGTCTGCACTTGGGCAGGACCGGAACCAATGTCCGAGGGGGATTGTTTGCTAGTACTGTTGGGGAGGAGTTAAACTAATATGGCAGGGGGATGGGAACCAATGGAGGGAGACAGAGGGAAACAAAAAGGAGATAAAAGCAAAAAACAGAAAGGAGATGAGAAAAAGTGGAGGGCAGAGAAACGCAAGACAAAGAACAAAAAGGGCCACTGTACAACTAAATTCTAAAAGGACAAAGGGTGTTAAAAAAACAAGCCTGAAGGCTTTGTGTATTAATGCAAGGAGTATCCGTAATAAGGTGGATGAATTAACTGTGCAAATAGATGTTAACAAATATGATGTGATTGGGATTACGGAGACGTGGCTCCAGGATGATCAGGGCTGGAAACTCAACATCCAGGGGTATTCAACATTCAGGAAGGATAGAATAAAAGGAAAAGGAGGTGGGGTAGCATTGCTGGCTAAAGAGGAGATTAATACAATAATTAGGAATGACATTAGCTTGAATGATGTGGAATCTATATGGGTAGAGCTGCAGAACACCAAAGGGCAAAAATCGTTAGTGGGAGTTGTGTACAGACCTCCAAACAGTAGTAGTGATGTTGGGGAGGGCATCAAACAGGAAATTATGGGTGCATGCAATAAGGGTGCAGCAGTTATAATGGGTGACTTTGATATGCACATAGATTGGGCTAACCAAACTGGAAGCAATACGGTGGAAGAGGATTTCCTGGAGTGCATAAGGGATGGTTTTCGAGGAACCAACTAGCGGGGAGGCCATCTTAGACTGGGTGTTGTGTAATGAGAGAGGATTAATTAGCAATCTCGTTGTGCGAGGCCCCTTGGGGAAGAGTGACCATAATATGGTGGAATTCTGCATTAGGATGGAGAATGAAACAGTTAATTCAGAGACCGTGGTCCAGAACTTAAAGAAGGGTAACTTTGAAGGTATGAGGCGTGAATTGGCTAGGATTGATTGGCGAATGATACTTGAGGGGTTGACTGTGGATGGGCAATGGCAGACATTTAGAGACCGCATGGATGAACTACAACAATTGTACATTCCTGTCTGGCATAAAAATAAAAGAGGGAAGGTGGCTCAACCGTGGCTATCTAGGGAAATCAGGGATAGTATTAAAGCCAAGGAAGTGGCATACAAATTGGCCAGAAATAGCAGCGAACCTGGAGACAAATAGGTTAGTAAAGACAAATGTAGGTCCCCTGCAGTCAGAATCAGGGGAAGTCATAATGGGGAACAAAGAAATGGCGGACCAATTGAACAGTACTTTGGTTCAGTATTCACTAAGGAGGACACTAACAACATTCCGGATATAAGAAGGGTCAGAGGGTCTAGTAAGGAGGAGGAACTGAGGGAAATCCTTATTAGTCGGGAAATTGTGTTGGGGAAATTGATGGGATTGAAGGCCGATAAATCTCCAGGGCCTGATGGACTGCATCCCAGAGTACTTAAGGAGGTGGCCTTGGAAATAGCGGATGCATTGACAGTCATTTTCCAACATTCCATTGACTCTGGATCAGTTCCTATCGAGTGGAGGGTAGCCAATGTAACCACACTTTTTAAAAAAGGAGGGAGAGAGAAAACGGAATTATAGACCGGTCAGCCTGACATCGGTAGTGGGTAAGATGATGGAATCAATTATTAAGGATGTCATAGCAGCGCATTTGGAAAGAGGTTACATGATAGGTCCAAGTCAGCATGGATTTGTGAAAGGGAAATCCTTGACAAATCTTCTGGAATTTTTTGAGGATGTTTCCAGTAGAGTGGACAAGGGAGAACCATTTGATGTGGTATATTTGGACTTTCAGAAAGCTTTCGACAAGGTTCCACACAAGAGAGTAATGTGCAAAGTTAAAGCACATGGGATTGGGGGTAGTGTGCTGACATGGATTGAGAAATGGTTGTCAGACAGGAAGCAAAGAGTAGGAGTAAATGGGTACTTTTCAGAATGGCAGACGGTGACTAGTGGGGTACCGCAAGGTTCTGTGCTGGGGCCCCAGCTGTTTACACTGTATATTAATGATTTAGACGAGGGGATTAAATGTAGTATCTCCAAATTTGCGGATGACACTAAGTTAGGTGACAGTGTGAGCTGCGAGGAGGATGCTATGAGGCTGCAGAGCAACTTGGATAGGTTAGGTGAGTGGGCAAATGCATGGCAGATGAAGTATAATGTGGATAAATGTGAGGTTGTCCACTTTGGTGGTAAAAACAGAGAGACAGACTATTATCTGAATGGTGACAGATTAGGAAAAGGGGAGATGCAACGAGACCTGGGTGTCATGGTACATCAGTCATTGAAGGTTGGCATGCAGGTACAGCAGGCGGTTAAGAAAGCAAATGGCATGTTGGCCTTCATAGCGAGGGGATTTGAGTACAGGAGCAGGGAGGTGTTGCTACAGTTGTACAGGGCCTTGGTGAGGCCACACCTGGAGTATTGTGTACAGTTTTGGTCTCCTTACCTGAGGAAGGACATTCTTGTTATTGAGGGAGTGCAGCGAAGGTTCACCAGACTGATTCCCGGGATGGCGGGACTGACCTATCAAGAAAGACTGAATCAACTGGGTTTGTATTCACTGGAGTTCAGAAGAATGAGAGGGGATCTCATAGAAATGTTTAAAATTCTGATGGGTTTAGACAGGTTAGATGCAGGAAGAATGTTCACAATGTTGGGGAAGTCCAGAACGAGGGGTCACAGTCTAAGAATAAGGGGTAAGCCATTTAGGACCGAGATGAGGAGAAACTTCTTCACCCAGAGAGTGGTGAACCTGTGGAATTCTCTACCACAGAAAGTTGTTGAGGCCAATTCACTAAATATATTCAAAAAGGAGTTAGATGTCGTCCTTACTACTAAGGGGATCAAGGGGTATGGCAAGAAAGCAGGAATGGGGTACTGAAGTTGCATGTTCAGCCATGAACTCATTGAATGGCGGTGCAGGCTAGAAGGGCCGAATGGCCTACTCCTGCACCTATTTTCTATGTTTCTATGTTTCTCTCCAGGCATTCACAAACACCGCGACTGGGTCTCCCTGTGTCTGGATACAGTACACACCTCCTTCCCGTCACAGCTTGGTCGAGGGTTTCAAGTTCCACATTGGAGAAGCGGCTGGCCCTCCTTAAAGCTCATGCATTAGCCATTCCGTCAGGAGCACCAGAGACAATCTCAGTGCTCAGGGCCTAGCTGCAAAACCTGCCCTTTAAGAAGGCCAGGGAGCAGTTGCCTCTTCATCAGTCAATGGGAATCAGCTGAATTTCTCATCCGAATCGGTCAGTCCGCCCCCACACTGTGCAAAGAGCCCATTTCCGCCTCCAACACCGCCCCGCTCTTTTTTTTTGCTCTAAGAGCTGAATTTCGCTCTAATGTCCGCCCCATCCATTGGGACGGTAATGCATGCAAAAAAGCAGTAGGTGCGCCCCGTTTCGGGCGGAGGGTAATTTCGGCCCCAAGGTGTAATATTCATTCTCTCACAGTTTTTAACTGATTGATGTGATACCACTTTCTTGCTTTTGTTCTCTTCTTTTCTGGGAATTTGATCAAATAAACTGCTGAATTCAACAGGTGTTCTCCTTTTTCCCATAATTTATGACCATGGTATCTCCTGCCTGGTATTTGAAAGGCCGTACCTTCTTGACAAAGTGTTTTTAATCTGCTTCTTTGACTTCCCTAGGTTCTGGGCCACAAGCCGGTTCATTTGGTTGGTATATTCCACTACCTGTTCCAACCATTTAGAGCTACACGGTTCTTGTGTCAGGGGGCTTGTCCTGGTTAGGGCTATGTGGTTCAGGGTTCTCGTTTGCCTACCCGGCATGGCTTAGTATGGAGAGACTCCTGTCATCTTATTGTTGACCTTATTGCCATTAGACACATTGGTAATATACTAGCTCATTGGTCTGCACATAACTTTTTTAACATTGTTTTGCGGGTCCTGTTTCCCTTTTCCACCACTCCTGATGACTGGGGCGGTGGAAGATATGCAGTTTATGGTTAATCCCCATGATTTCCTGTAAATGGGTAAAATAAATTCCTGTAAAGTGTGACCCCTGATCACTGTCGACCTGTAACGGTAGTCCCCACCTGCAGAGCACCTCACTCAATAAAATCTTAGTAAACTGGTCAACCACTACCAAGCCATTTGAGAAATTGACCTGTGTTTTGGGCCGTGGACCAATGAAATCAATCTGAAGGTGGTTCCAGGGTCCTCTGGGGAAGAGATGCTCCTGAGGAGGGCTCGATTTGTGTGTGGAGGAGGGTTGTGCTGCAGACAAGGCAGGCACCGTAATACATACAGTTTCACTGTGTTCTCCATATCAGGCCATCATGCCATTGCAGCTATTTTATCCAGTGTGGTAGAGGCTGAATATTGCCCGCCTATCAGGTGGGAATGGAACAGGGAAAGCAGTTCCTCACCCACCACCAGTGGCACACATACCGCCGGGCTGGCATCTGCCATTCTCTGGAACATTAATAACTGATCAGTTGGGTCAGAGCTGGGGACCAAAATGATCTTGGAGGCCCAAGCTGTGGGCTGAGGAAGGGGCTTGCAATGCTCGTGCCAGGCACATTCTGTGGCGTATGGCTGATATTGATCTTGTAAAGATACTAGATCGATGTGTTTGAGGGCAGGGCTTCTAATGACTGGGCAGCATGATTCAGTGTGTGGAATCTCTGGATCCCTGTGAACAGCGACATCGTTGGTGGCCCTGTTTGCCTCGGCATTCCGGCAGAGTGTGAGGCACCTATCTTATGGTGCAGCCACCTTGCCAATGAAGCAAGGTTGGGAACATTGCTTGAGAAATGCCTTGGGCAGGTGTAGCCAGGGGCCACGTGAGGGGTTTGCCTTCCTTCGTACAGTAATTATTTTTATGATACTAGGGTAAGGTCAGCATTGTATTAATAGCATAGGCACTGTCAGACCAAATGTTAACTGGACGGTCAGATGTTTCTTTGACGGCTGTCAAAAGTGCCAAGATTTCAGTGTACTGTGAGGAGTGACGTGTGCATTTTAGCTTGATGATCTGGTCTGGTAGGAGACAGCATATCCGGTGTGCGGTGATCTGTGTAGGTGAAACAAGGAGCCATCAACATAGATATCGGGTGCCGCCTTTATTGGTTCCCTCTCAACAGCATGGGAGTCAAAGTCAATGAGGGGCAGTGGGCACTTATGGGGGTCGCCCTCGTAAGCTAAGATCTGTGGCAGCAGTGTGATCACTTTGGGGGTAATGTCGATGTCCCTTTGCAAAAGTTCAAGTGTCCACTTGCTGATCTGCTGTGAAGAGATTAGGGCGTCCCCTGGTTTGAGCAACAGGTTTAATGGGGTGTGTGGACTGTGTAAGATGGTGCCTGTAATGGAAGTAAAGTGATGCACCGGCCAGAAAACGGCCAGAAGGTGTCGCTCGCATGCCGTGTAGGTCTTTTCAGCTCCTTGCAAATTTCTCGATGCGTATGCGATGGGCTGCAATCAGCGAGCTCTCTCCTGACAGAGGACGGTGGTGAGACTCTGCTCAGTTGCTCCGACCTCCAGGTTGAAGAGCTAGGTTGGATCCGGGAGACTAAAAATGAAGCCTGTATTAGAGCAGTTTTCAGCTTTTCCACAGACTGGGTGTGGGTACCTATCCAGGCTGTGCGAATATCCTCACCCTCAAGCTTCAGGAGCTCATAGAGGGGCTTTGCCAATTCTGCGAAACCTAGGATGAAATTTCTTTGGTATCCTACCGAACCCAGGAACAACCGTGGGGTGATTTTTGAAGTAGGCAACGGCAGTCTCTGAATGATTTCGACTGTGGGATTCGGGGGATGTATCATCAGGAGAGATTGAAGCCCCCAGAAAGGTGACACGATCTTTAACCAACTGGACTTTGCGAGGATTGATCTTTAGTCCTGATTTTGTAATGAGTGTGAGTAGTTCATCCAGGAGAGGCAAGTGTTCTTCGATGCTGTAATGTATGTATGTCTGGGTTTACCTGCCACCAGGGGCAGCGACCGTCGGAGGTCATTGGGCCACAGACACACACGTGCAGTCCTTGTATATAAAGAAAGCCTCCATGTTTAATCCTCACTTTAAGAGCTAATAAAGTAGAGTCAGGTCGCACCTGATTGAGTTCACGGTACTAAACCTATTGAGTTATTGCAAACGCAACATTTGGCGATGAGGCACAATACGAACTTTCACACACACAAAAATAAAATGAGCACCATTCGAATCCTGGAACAATTCGTGGAGGGAGAAGACTGGGAGGATTTTACAGAGTGCCTCGACCAGTATTTCGTGGCCAACAAGATGGATGAAGACGCTGACGCAGTTAGGCGCAGGGCGGTTTTCCTCATGGTTTGTGGTCCAAAAATCTATGGCCTCATAAAGAATCTGCTCTCACCTGCATGTCCAATGGAAAAGACCTGTGAGGAATTGTGTGCTCTGATTCGGGACTATCTCAAACCTAAAGAAGGCATTATTATCTCGAGATAATGCTTTTACAAGCATGTTCGTTCTGAGGGCCAGGACGTGGCGGAAGTTGTTGCTGACCTGAGACGACTCGCTGGGCCGTGTAAGTTTGGAACCGCGTTGGAAGACATGCTGCGCGACGTCTTTGTAATAGGCATAAACCACGAGGGGATCCTGCGGAAGCTGCTGGTTGCGGAGATGCTGGGCCTGAGCAGGGCCATCACGATTGCCCAGGCTTGCCTGACCACGGTCGATAGTACAAACAGCTATCCTCGCAGAGTCGGAACTCCATAGCAAGTACCGTGCACCAGATTGTGTCGTCGGTTGGCAGAACTGCACCTGGCAGGGCCTACCCGACTGTGTTTGCAAAACCTGTAGCTGCTCGAAGTCCGCCATTGGGCACGAATCCGATTTCACCCTGTTGGCGTTGTGGGGGCAATCATCAGCCTCATCAGTTCCGTTTCAGACAGTATATTTGTAGAGGCTGTGTGAAAATGGGACATCTTCAGTGTATGTGTCCACAGCTCAGCAAGCGTGCTGCGACACACCACGTGGATGATGATGGCCGATCCGGAGAGGATCCGGCAATACAACTCGAGATACCCGAGGAGGAAGTGTATAGAGTACATTCGTTCCTGACAAAGAGCCAACCGATAATGATTGAAGTAAAATTGAATGGTGTGCCGGTATCTATGGAATTAGACTCGTGTGTGAGTCAGTCAATTATAAGCCAGAGGACTTTCGAAAAGCTGTGGGACACCAAGGCCGTGAAACCGAAACTGAGTCCAAAATTGCGTACCTGCACCAAAGAGCTCATACCAGTGATTGGCAGTGCAGCAGTCAAGGTGTCGTACAATGGGGCGGTTCATGATCTATCGCTGTGGATCGTTCCAGGCAATGGTCCAACGTTGTTTGGCAGGAGTTGGCTCGAAAAAATAAAGTGGAACTGGAATGATATTAAAGCTCTGTCATCAGTGGATGACGCTTCGTGTGCTCAAGTGCTGAGCAAATTTCCCTCGCTGTTTGAACCGGGCATCGGCAACTTCACGGGAGCCAAGGTGCAGATCCACCTGGACTCGGATGCAAGTCCCGTCCATCACAAAGCCCGAGCGGTCCCGTACATGATGAGGGAGAAGGTCAAAATCATACTGGACAGACTCCAACGTGAAGGGGTCATTTCACCGGTCGAATTTAACGAATGGGCTAGTCCCATTGTTAACTGTGCTGAAGAGTGATGGCATTGTCAGGATTCGTGGAGACTACAAAGTTACGATCAACTGAGGAAATCATGCTTGACAAATCTTCTGGAATTTTTTGAGGATGTAACTAGTAGAGTGGACAAGGGAAAACCAGTGGATGTGGTGTATTTGGACTTTCAAAAGGCTTTTGACAAGGTCCCACACAAGAGATTGGTGTGCAAAATCAAAGCACATAGTATTGGGGATAATGTACTGACGTGATAAAGAACTGGTTGGCAGACAGGAAGCAGAGAGTCGAGATTAATGGGTCCTTTTCAGACCATGCAATGACTAGTGGAGTGCCGCAGGGCTCAGTGCTGGGACCCCAGCTCTTTACAATATATATTAATGATTTGGATGATGGAATTGAGTGTAATATCTCCAAGTTTGCGGATGACACTAAACTAGGTGGCGGTGTGAGCTGTGAGGAGGACGCCAAGAGGCTGCAGGGTGATTTGGACAGGTTAGGCAAGTGGGCAAATACATGGCAAATGCAGTATAATGTGGATATCCACTTTGGGGGCAAAAACACGAAGGCAGAATGTTATCTGAATGGCGGCAGATTAGGAAAAGGGGAGGTGCAGCGAGACCTGGGTGTCATGATTTATCAGTCATTGAAGGTTGGCATGCAAGTACAGCAGGCGGTGAAGAAGGCAAATGGTATGTTGGCCTTCATAGCAAGGGGATTTGAGTATAGGAGCAGGGAAGTCTTACTGCAGCTGTACAGGGCCTTGGTGAGGCTCCACCTGGAATATTGTGTTCAGTTTTGGTCTCCTAATCTGAGGAAGGACGTTCTTGTTATTGAGGGAGTGCAGCGGAGGTTCACCAGACTGATTCCTGGGATGGCAGGACTGACATATGAGGAGAGACTGGATCGACTGGGCCTTTATTCACTGGAGTTTAGAAGGATGAGAGGGAATCTCATAGAAACATATAAAATTCTGACAGGACTGGACAGGTTAGATGCAGGAAGAATGTTCCCGATGTTGGGGAAGTCCAGAACCAGGGGACATAGTCTTAGGATAAGGAGTAAGCCATTTAGGACTGAGATGAGGAGGAACTTCTTCACTCAGAGTTGTTAACCTATGGAATTCCCTACCGCAGAGAGTTGTTGATGCCAGTTCATTGGATATATTCAAGAGAGAGTTAGATATGGCCCTTCCAGCTAAAGGGATTAAGGGGTATGGAAAGAAAACCATGATCTTATTGAATGGTGGTGCAGGCTCGAAGGGTCGGATGGCCTACTCCTGCACCTATTTTCTATGTTTCTATGTTTGTATGTTAAACAAAGGTACAACATTAGCAGTCCTCTGGCACTGCACTTGTAGCCAGAGAGCATTGGAAAATGGTCAGAGCCTCTGCTATTTCCTCTTTTGCTTCTCTTAACAGCCTGGGATACAGTTCATCCGGGCCTCGAGAGCTATACACTATCAAAGCTGCTAAGCCCCTTAATACTTCCTCTCTCACTATATTTATCTCGTCTAATATTTCACAATCCTCCTCCCTCATTGCAAATTTTGCATCGCCCCTCTCTTTTGTGAAAACGGATGCAAAGTATTCATTAAGAATCCTACCCACGTCTTCCGCCTCCACACACAGATTACCTTTATGGTCTCTAATAGGCCCCACTCTTTCTCTAGTTATCCTCTTACTCTTAATGTATTTATAAAACATCTTTCGGGTTTCCCTGATTTTACTTGCCAACATTCTTTCATGCTCTCTCTTTGCTTTCCTGATATCTTTTAAAAATTGCACCCCTGCACTTCTTATACTCCTCTAGAGTTTCTGCAGTGTTGAGTTCCCGGTATCAGTCATAAGCGTCCCTTTTTTTTCTTTATCTTACTCTGTATGCCCCTCGACCTCCAGGGGGCTCTAGATTTGTTAGCCCCACCCTTTTTTTTTAAAGGAACATACTTGCTCTGAACCCTCAGGATCTCCTCCTTGAATGCCTCCCACTGCTCTGTCACTGATTTACCATTAAGTAACCGTTTCCAGCCCACTTTGGCCAAATGTCATCTCAGCTCAGCAAAATTGGCTTTACTCCAATTGAGAACTTTTATTCCTGGTCCAGCTTTGTAATTCAGTAAGATTTAGGGTAGTTATGGAAAAGGACAATCACTATGATCAGACATTGGAGTAAGGAAAGATGAGTTGTTCTGTCCACTGTATGCTTAAAACTGTCAGGTGTGCGTGGAATATCAGCTTCTGTAATGTGCCAGATCAATGTGCTTCACTATTGTATATGTTTACTGTTTCTTTCCCTCAAGTGGACAGGTGAACAAGAGTTGGTGAACCTGCGGCTGCAGAGGATGTCCACAAGGGGCCTGTAGAGGGCATTGGAGAAGTGCAAATGGTAAGTGAGGTGGGGGAAGGAGGAATTTGTGGAGTGGAAGTGGAGTGTGTGGACCTGGTTGGGGACCTTGACCACGAAGAAACGCTGATCACTGCCTCTCCATCTCCTGGCCACTCTGGCTCTGTGCAAGGCACAAATGAGTGTCCTTCCACAGCCAGCTGCCAAGCTCATACTGCGGAGCAGGTGGGAGAAGCAGGAACACGGGAAACAAAGCAGGCCGATTTTGACACGCAGGTGGAAGAGATTGAAGGCTTGAGGTGAGCAATGCTCACTCAGCAGGAGAAGAAACTTGACATGTTCTATATATATGCCTGATAGATGCAAAAGACATAGGAGCAGGAGTAGGCCATTTGGCCCCTCGAGCCTGCTCCGCCATTCAATAAGATCATGGCTGATCTGATCTTGGCCCTGATGCATCAGGCGAATAGTCAGGTTAATGAGTCTCTCCTTCCACTATTGCAGTTGCATTCAGCATGATTGGCTGTTGTTCATTTAACCCCCGCAGAACCCCCCGTGCCTGCTCCCCGCGCAGGCCCACAAGCCAGCAGCTGCGCCGATAATGTTGGAACCAAATGTTGCCTTTCAGCTCCAGCTACCCAGCCACGAGTCAACTGCTGAGGGGAAAGAGACAGCACACAGGTGTCATACCCTCGGCACGAGCTGGCACCGGTCACTGGGAAGGGGAAAGCGCAGGGTACCACCTTTTGCAGAATCCACCTCCTGCAACCCTTGGGCACGGATGTGAGGGAGCATGTCTATTAATTTTTTAATGTTTGCTATTTAAATGTTGGTGTTTACAGCAATTTATATTTGTGAATGGTAATTTAATTACCCATTTTGTTTCATACGAATCATCTGTACTCAATAAAAACAGTTAAACACTTTTTAAAGTAACAACCAATTTCTTCTTCTTACGCAGTCCCTGGGAGTCGAGGGATGACTTGCTTCCACACTAATATGAGTTCTCAGGTGACCGATGAGTCCAATGTGGGACCTACAGTCGCGGTCACAGGTGGGGCAGACGGTGGTTGAAGGAACGGGTAGGTGGGGTGCTTGGGTTGTCGCGTGCTCCTCCACTGTTTGCGCTTGGCTTCTGCATGCACCCGGCGAAGAGTCTCTGGGTGTTCGCCGTCTTCCCAGATGGTCCTCCTCCATTTTGAGCAGTCTTGGGCTAGGGGATTCTCAGGTGTCGGTCGGGATGTTGCATTTTTTCAAGGAGGCTTTGAAGGCGTCATTGAAGCGTTTCCTCTGCCCACCTGGAGCTCGCTTGGCATGCTGAAGCTGTGAGTAGAGCGCTTGTTTTGGGAGTCTAGTATTGGGCATGCGGACGATGTGAGCCATCGATCGGAGCTGATCGAGCGTGGTCAATGCTTCGATGCTGGGGATGTTGGCCTGAGTGAGAATACTAGCGTTGGTGCGCCTGTCCTGCCAATGGATTTGCAGGATCTTGGAGAGAGCGTTGGTAGTACTCCTCCAGTGCTTTGAAGTGCCTGCTGTACATAATCCATGTCTCTGAAACATATAGGAGGGTGGGTATCTCTACTGCTCTGTAGACCACGAGCCGGGTTTGAGGTCCTCTTCCTCAGGCGACCGAAGGCTGCAGTAGCACACGGAAGGTGTTGGACTTAGTCATCAACGTCTGCCCTTGTTGACAGTAGGCTCTCCTGAGGTATGGAAAATGGCCCATGTTGTCCAAGGCCTCGTCATGGATCTTGATAATCGGGGGCGGGTGGGGGCAGCAATACGGTGTGGCGGGGGAAGGTTGGTACAGAACTTTTGTCTTACAGATGTTTAGTGTAAGGCCCATACTCTCGCACGCTTCGGTGAACGTGTTGACGATGGCTTGGAGTTCGACCTCCGAGAGTGCGCAAACGCAAGCGTCATCTGCATACTGTAATTCAATGACAGAGGATGGGATGACCTTGGACGTGGATTGGAGGTGACAGAGGTTGAACAGTTTCCCGTTTGTTATGTAGATTAGCTCCACTCCAGCAGGGAGCTTATTGAGGACGAGATGGAGCATTGCAGCAAGGCAGATTGAGAAGAGCATTGGTGCGATGACACAGCCTTGTTTGACTCTGGTCCGCACCTGTATTGGGTCGGTGGTGGATCCATTGGTCAGGATCACTGCTTGCACGTCATCATGAAGCAGGTGGAGGAGCATGACGAACCTTTGAGGGCAGCCGCAGTTGAGGAGGACACTCCATAATCCCTGCTGGTTGACAGTGTCGAAGGCCTTTGAGAGGTCAAAGGTGGCCATGTGCAGAGGCTGCTGCTGCACCCTGCATTTTTTCTTGAATGACCAATTTCATCATCCTCATAGGCAGACCCTCGAAGTCAAGGAAGACTTGCTTCCACTCTATAAAAGTGAGTTCTCAGGTGGCTGTGTAGTCCAATGCGGGAATTACAGTCTCTGTAACTGTTATGTCCTTGGATGCTCTGATAATGACTCCACAAGGCAATGTGTTTTACTTGAACTGTAGTGACCTTAGTCTTTTATTGTTAACTCCAGAGTGAGGAACACACCTGGTGGCCTGCCTTTTATATTAGGTCAGGCACACCTGTACAGGTAACCAACAAGTCTCCCACTGCTGTGCCCTCTGGTGGCATATCTTGTGATTGTACCAACAGTAGCCATGTAGGATACATGACATCACTCTCCCCCAAGCCTTTAGTGCAAATCGCCTCAGCATTGACTCAGCTTAGCTCTATCTGGTTGACCCTTGGCAGGTCGTTTCAATCTTGGGTGAGTGGTTGGTGTTTCGTTGGCAGTGGAGTGCTGGTGGTTGCTGTTTGTGTGTCCTTGACCACTCCATTCCTCTCCTCCCCCCACAGGTTATGCTGGAGGCTCAGTGCGTTCATATACATTCAAATCCAGAAAAACAAGTTTGCATTACATTTGTGGTTCAATTGTGAGACAAGTACATTAGACTGGTGAGATACATTATAGATACGTACTGGGGGTCGGTGACTGGTGCGTAAGGACAAACTAGTTCCAGAACTGCTGGATGGTGTCCCTGCCGTCTGGTGGCGGTATGGTGCCTAGTGCTGGCAGTGGGAACCTGGTTGGCTCAAGTTGCCTGCTCTCAGGGCTTTTGCCAGTGCTCCTAGCGTCAGGCAGGTTCATGGATGTCTGTGATCTCCCTGTCCTTTCTTTGCATTCTGGGTCACTGCTGCTCCCTGAGGAGCTGTCGTCTAGCAGGGTACAGGGGACTGCTGACTTGCCAGCCTGGGCATTGTTCGGTTTGGGATCCTGGCTGGTCCCAGTCCCCTTTGGGAGGACTGTTGCGGGTGACCTTTCATTACAGAGTATGGACTTGGTGGCGATGGGGTTTGGGGCCTTAGCACAGTTTGCTCTTTCAGGCTCGTGGCAGTTGGTGCCATCGGGTGCCTGAGAGGAGGAGCCGATCTGGGGCAGGGTATAGCTATTGGTGCCGTTGCCCTCTTGAGATTGTTTGCTCTGCAGCTCGTGTGGATTGGCTGCTTGTGGCCACACTCTTATGGTGCATAACTCTGGTTCCAGGGACGCAGGCTACAGCGTTGGGCAGCTCACTGGACCTGTATGCTCCCAATGGGTGTTTGCCCGCTGTATTGGCTATGTGCAGTTGAAATACTACATTGGACAACGTTTCATTACTTATTGTGAATACCCTGTAGCTGCGATCGCGCGACTTTTCCTTGCTTATTGCATGTACACAACTCTGACCAGTTACACATTTTATCTCTAACTCACAGTTGCTATTACATTACTTGAGTGTGTGGAACTGTCCCTTTAAGTGTGGTGGGTTGCAGGCCTCCTTTAAGAGAGCCTTGCTATCTTTACCCCAATCCTCTTCTCCGTTTGGTGCCACGTGTTGCTCTATCAGCGCTGCACCTCGTAATCTGGCCACCGCCATCTTTTTCTTCAGCGCATCACCTCGTGGTTCGGGTGCCATCTTTCCTCCATCCACGATGTCAACTGCAGTGATCCTCTTCTCCCCCCCGGGTTCTGCCTCCGAAGCTGGGAAGTCGCCTCTGGATCCAATTTTCTTTCTCCGGATTCCTGCCACTGGAGCCGGGAATGTGCGCTTGGGTCATCTCCACGCAGTCGTGCTGGGCGATCTGCGTTTCGGGTGCTGTGCTGGTCTGCTCTCTGGTGCCGGATCCAACCTCAGGTGAGGGCTTGCTTTGCCTCGGAGCACAGAGGACGTTGATCGCTGGAGGGGTGAAGTCCTCCCACTTCCAATGGATCTTCTCCATCCACCTTCTTCTGAGTAGCATTGGTCCCTCACCTGCAACAATCCAGAGGTAACTTGTGCACCGAGCCATTATGGAGTACCTTTACATCCACACTACTGCCTGGGATAAGTTCATCGGTGTAGGTGCGAAGCTTTGCCTGAACCGGGACCAACTTGGGTCGTTCAGCTTGATTGTCCCATAGCCTCTCAAAGGCTTCTTGATTCATTACTGATTGGCTCGCCCCCGTATCCACCTCCATGAAGACTGGAATGCCATCAATCTCGACTTCCAACCTCAATGGGGAACATTCGGTGGTGCAGGTAAACATGCTATCTACCTCGTGGGGCTAAGCTGCCTATCATTTCATAATCCGCAATGGATTCATGGCCATCCGCAAACTCTTCATAGACAGTGAGTCATATTTCTCTTACACATTTGCTGGAGGTGGCCCTTTGTGCTGCAGCCTTTGCATACATTGTCTTTAAAGCTGCACTGGTGAGCCCTGTGATTCCCTCCACAACGCCAGCATGGAGCTACTCGATTAGCCCCCCTCGGCGGACTCTGAGTTAAGGGATTCGGGGGCCTGTTCTCTCTTTCCCGAGTAGGTTCACGTTCTGCAGTCCAGCCTCTAAAAGGTGCCACTCTGTGCACAGTACTTGCCAGGTTTGAGTCCTGAGGGTGAGTCATCTGCCTAGAGCCGCGGGTCGAGGTCATGAATGCCTGGCTCACGGAGATGGCCTTCTACAGTGTGACTGTGGTATCCGCAGACAGTAGCTTAAGGCGGCCCTCATGGCCGATTCCAATGAAAAAGATATCCCGCAGCGCTTCAGTGAGGTGCTCGCCGAAATCACACGGTGCCCGCCGAAATCACACGGTGCCACCGGCCTCCTGAGGTCTGCAGCATATTTTGCGATTTCCTGGCCTTTGGTGTGTATAAAACCGGTGTCTGGCTGTGAGGATGCTCTCTTTGGGCTTGAGTTGTTCTTGGATCAAGGTTACAAGCTCCTCGTACACCTTGGTCGTTGTCTTTTCTGGTGTCAGCAAGGCCCTGACGAGGCCATAGACGGTGGGCCCACAACTGGTTAGGATAGCTCTGTGCTTGCCTGCCAGTGTGGCAGGGTTGTCTCCTGCCAGGTCATTTGCTGCGAAGAAATGGTCGAGTCTCTCCACAAAGGCGGCCCGATCGTCACCATTGGCGAACTGTTGCAACATACCAAGGGTAGCCATTTTCGCATGAAAGTCCCTAATCTCGTCGCCAATTGTTATGTCCTTGGCTGCTCTGATAATAACTCCACGAGGCAATGTGTTGTACTTGAACTGTTGTGACCGTAGTCCTTTATTAGTTAACTCCAGAGTGAGGATCACACCTGGTGGCCTGCCTTTTATACTAGGCCAGGCACACCTGTACAGGTAACCTACAAGTCTCCCACTGCTGTGCCCTCTGGTGGCACACCTTGTGATATATCCTACATGGCTACTGTTGGTACAATGACAGCAACAGGTGGGGCAGACAGTGGGTTGGAATCCTGATTTGCTGCATGCTCTTGGCGACGAGATTCGAAGTGCTCAGCCCTCTCCCAGATGCTCTTCCTTCACTTTGTGCGGTCTTGGGCCAGGGATTCCCAGGTGCTAGTGAACAGGTTACATTTTTATCAAGGAAGCTTTGAAGGTGTCCTTGAAATGTTTCCTGTGCCCACCTCGGGCTCACTTGCTGTGTAGGAGTTCCAAGTAGAGCACTTGCTTGGGGAGTCTCAGGTGGGGCATGCGGACGCTGTTGTCTGCCCAACGGAGCTGGTCAAGTGCGGTCAGTGCTTCGATGCTGGGGGATGTTGGCCTGCACGAGCACACTGAGCGATAGATGCACCAACGTCCGTGGATTTGCAGGATCTTGCAGAGTCAGTGCTGGTGGCATTTTTCCAGCGCTTTGGGGTGCTTGCTGTATATAGTCCACATCTCTGAGCCGTACAGGAGAGCGGGTATCACTACTGCCCTGTAGACCATAAGCTTGGTGTCAGATTCGAGGTTCTGGTACCATGACAACAGTTTACAAAGTAGAACATAGCGTAAGACTTTAAATACAAATTGTTAACTGGCTAAGAACATCAATAAACTACTTCCAAAGTCTTACAAAAAATATTTGTTGTTGCAATAAAAGTTCAGTCACTTTAAATCGTGTGTGTGCTTTTCTGTGCCTTGCTGGGGAGGGGGAGGAAGGAGGTGACACTATCACCACCTCTAATGCGTTAGTTATCAGCTGTTCTCTGGCTGGTCTGCTCTCTGCAGCAGTTGGCTCCACCCCATCAGACCTGGCCACAGGGACATCAATGTTGCCATTTCCACGGAGATCTCATTCATAGGCTTAAGGGCCAGTCGTTCCTGCAGGGCAAAGTTGTACAAAGTTGTGCAAAGCGCAACCGGCTACCACAATCCTTGACACTTTCAGAGGCAAGTACTGCAAAGCCCACCTGACCTGTTCAGGCACCAGAAGTGTGATTTTAGAACCCCAATTGTCCTCTTCACCACTTGGCATGTGGATACGTGTGCATGGTTATATCTTTCCTTTGCCTCATTATTAGTCCTGCGGTATGGTGTCATCAGCCACAGTTTCAGTGGGTAGCCCTCATCGCCCAATAGCCATGCGGATCCTGGACACAATCCACTAGGGGCATCGTGCATGTCGGAGTGCTGGATAACAAAGGCATCATGAGCACTTCCCTGGTGATCTGTATTCACATTTAGGATCCGTAGTTGGCCATCATGGATGAACATTACATTTATCAACAGGAAGGGGTTTCAATCCATAAATGTAACAGATATATCAATTGGTTTCATCGACAGCCCCAATCACTTTGGGGAAGCCAGCAATCCTATAAAATGCAAATAACAAGTCAGTGAGGTCAGAAGCCCTACAGAATATGACATCTGTGACCTGGTGAAAGCAGGCCCTGGGAGCGCTGGGGATGATGTTGTAAATGTCACCAGTGCCTGACTGAAATGACCCGCATGAAAAGAATTTCAGTGCTGTGGTTACCTTCATGAACACTGACAAGGCAGTGTGGGTCTTCGAACGCGTCTGAAGGTTGCCCTTTAACATATTACTAAAGCGCAGTCTCCTCACCGACAACTTCTCTGACAACCTCCTCTCTGTACACGTTCCTCCTGATCAGGTGACGGTCATGGTGCCTCACTCTTTGTTGTTCCCTTGCACGTTGTATGTGATTTTAGTAGAGACTCCAAGATTGGGGAAAGACTTCAAAAGGCACATTTCTCCCTCACTGGCTTCCTCCTTAAATAGATGCAGTACCTGTGAGGATAAAAATGGACTGAGTTGCAAGTCATAATAAAGTGAGGAGGTCATACCGTCCGTTTCGCTCCACTGCCCGAGATGAATTATCAGATCGGCCGCCTGTCATACGCAGCACTTGATGTTCATACAATGGAACTGAATATCACGACCAAAGACAAAATTCTAGGGTGGAGAAATTCGGTACCGCCATTTTGAGGCATTCCACCTGGTCAGTAAATTAGGGCCTGCCGATAATTTGCGCCGTCTACCGTGAAATTCTTCACTCCAAGAGGGAAATGGAGCGGTAAAATCAAGTGTTCCACATGACTCTTAAGGCGGCAATGGGGTGCTAAGATCAGAGCGCTATTCAGCATCAGTTGCTGCACAGACACACTGACACTACCCGGTTGTTAACAGGGAGGTAATATGACACTGCACAGCCTCATTCTGATCATTGCCGCCTGCGCACTTGAGAGGCAGAAGATGGCAGACGTGAGAGGTTGCCAGCATGCCCACCGCTTCTCAGACATTGCCTTGGATGCTCTACTGCATTGGAGAGGCGAAGGGATGTCCTGCACCCAGACACTGGCAGGAGGCCACAGTCAAATGCCTTCAGGCGGCTATGGAGGGAGGTGGCACAGCATGTGTCGGCCAGGAGCACATTGCCCAGAACCGCAACACAATGTCGCAAAAAGTTCAACGACCTCACTCGGGTCATCAGGGGGTGTATCTTTTCCATATACCTTACCATGCCATCATCTGAACCTTACCATGCCATCATCTGAACCTCACTGTTCACACAATGTATAGTGTGTACATATCTCCTCATTCAGTACGTCTAGGACCCCATGCTCTTTGTTGATGAACACAGATGCAAAGTTAGACCTTGCTTCCTCAGCCATTTCCTGGGCCTGCATGCGCAGGTCTCCTTTTTGTTCCGTACACATCTGTACCCCTCATCTTGCTAACTTTTCACTCTTTGTATGCATATGGAAAATGCTAGCTGTTATGTATGTAAACCTGTAATTACCATGTCTAACCACCAGAGGGTTTATCCCCTGGAGCATCTGTATATAAGGAGGCCTCACAGGCTAGAGAGGCACTCGGATCTGTAATAAAGAACTATGGTCACACTCACTTTGAGCTTGCAGTATCTAGTCTGACTCTTTAAAGTTAAGGCTAGTGTTATGTCTTGGATAATGTTAGCGATTAGCTCCCCAGATCCAAGCATTACCATATCAAGTGTGCACAGCTATTGAGAGTTACATGGACATTGACAACTTCCATACAGTAACAGCTATTCAACTATGCAAAGTGCATCTGATAGATGCACAGTAACTCAGATATCTTATTGCAGGCCAAGCTCGCATATAATTACCGGGAGCAGATGTGGACTGGAGGAGGAGAGCCTGACCTCCACACCCTCACCGAGGTCGAGGATCACGTGTCTGCCATCATGCAGCCAGTGAAGCTGAGCTCCTGGGGACAGTGACAGTACATTCATGACCTTTCCCTCTTCCATCAGCCCACTTAGCCCTGATACCACAATCCTTTCCCACTTTACATGTAACGGTTGTTTCTCAATGCGTTGTTCTATTCCTGCCCCTTCCCCTGCATGTGACCACTCTTCTGGCTGATTATCTAAAAGCACAAAGCCAGAGAAGCCCAGGAATCTGTCAGTGAGTCCTCTATTGCCAGCGATGGGGGGAAGACGAGGACGAAGGGGAGGATATTTCTCTGAGTCACAGAGCAGCCAGCAGCCTCAGAAAATGGCACCACCACCTCAGTGGAGAACATGCTTGTGCGGTCCAAGGTGGGTGCTGCTCCGGGACCCAGTGGCCTGCAGCAACGCCATGGGGAAAGGGATGCTCGGGGGCCAGCTCCTCAGAGGGTGAGTGTGCAATGAATGCTGCTCAGCAGGACTCCGATGAGGACCACGAGCTGGAGGCTTTTGCAAGACAATCATTGCAGATGCACAGCAGGTTATGG
Source organism: Pristiophorus japonicus (assembly GCF_044704955.1). Lineage (NCBI taxonomy): Eukaryota > Metazoa > Chordata > Chondrichthyes > Pristiophoridae > Pristiophorus > Pristiophorus japonicus. The sequence continues at coordinate 98,134,284 of NC_091981.1, forward strand.
GCAAAGGTGCCCGAGAGTCTGGATGCACTTGCTACGAGATTGGGGGAGTCTGCCTCAAGCATTGCCTGTGCCTCTCAGCAGCCCATCGAGTCCATCCTTGGTACTTACCAACGTATGTTGGAATCGACAAGCGACTGTGGGGACCCATATACAAGTTGTGCTGGTGGAGCGCACACTCGTGAAGTCAATAAAGTAATAATTTGGCCTTTGGATTATTGTGCTCGGATATATATATTTTGAGATTTGCAGGGTGCTGCATGATGAGTTCAGCACATAGCGATGTGACTATGATGGGCACTCGCTATGTGTTGCATGATTCATTCAAATCGCTCCATGATGTTGCACTGACACGCAGCCCTTGCAGCGGCAATAGGTTCACATCTTCTCCTCCTCCGCCATCCCCAGTGGCAATGCTTGGGCCCTCATGATGGCCAGGTTGTGCAGCATGCAGCAGACAATGGTAATCATGGAGACTCGATCAGGGGGGAGTACTGAAGGGTCGCTCCAGAGCAGTCAAGGCTGTGGAACCTCTGCTTCAGCACCCAGATAGTTTGTTCAACGATGTTCCTGGTGGCGGTACGGCTTTGGTTGTAGCGCTGCTCAGCAGGGGTGGTGGTGTTGCGGCGGGGTCATTAGCCAGGTGGCTAGAGCATAGCCTTTGTTGCCGAGCAGCCAGCCGCAACCTGCATGCAGTGGCTGGAACAATCGTGGCAGAGTGCTCTCCCGCAGGATGAAAGAATAGTGGCTGCTGCCAGGATAGCGGGCATTCACAGCGAGGATGATCTGCCCGTGGTCGCACACCAGCCAGACACTGAGCGAGGGGCATCCCTTGCGATTGCAAAAAAGAGTTCTGCATTTTGGGGGGTGCCCGCAATGCTACAATCAATGGCACTCTGAACCATGGGGAAGCTTGCTATCCTGGCGATGCCATACGAATGGCTCCTCCTGTTTCTCCCTCGACATGGTAAAGTTGATGTAGTCCCTTCGCCTGCTGTATAGACTGTCTGTGACCTGGCAGCAATCCGAGAGATGTTGCAGATATACGCTCCAGAAGTATGGAAGGACCCAGTAGCGTAGAAGCTCAGCACTACTGTGACCTTCACTGCCACAGACAGTGAAGTCCTAGTCCCGATGTGAGCCTCCAGGTCTGTGTGCAGGAGGGATCAGAACTCCATGACCACCCTGGTTGTGGAACCACAGCCTTCTTAGGCATTGCTCCTCCAACATATTGATGTGGGACAAATGCTCCCGATAAACACTGGCAGGGTGGGGTTAAGGCCTCCTGTCCCAATGTCTGCGGCCTCTTTTCAAGCGTGGCCCCACAGTGCTCATGTGCTGTATCTGCAGCCTGCATCTACCAATTAATCGCTTCAGGGTGACGTGGTGTGCCAGCATTGCCCCCATCAAAATGCAGTGTGTTACCGGTAAGTGTAACCACAGCAAGCGAAGACCAACTCACTCTGATAGCAGAATACATAGCACTCACTGTGACCCGATTGTTCATCCATTTAAATAGCAGCCCGGCATCGCCGCACTCAGGTATGAACGCCCGCTTTTTGTGGCGAGTTCAGCGCCAGCCAGAGAGGCACAAAAAACGAAGATTGCGTCTGTACTCATGTCACGATCTCCCTGGCGGTCATTTTTAGCGTGCTGCTAAGAGTCAACCATAGTTCACAGCAGGCACTAAAATTGCTGAACCCAGGTGCTAAACCATGAGTGACACATTATCACTACTCTGGGGTGCTAACAGGTGGCACTAACCAACCAATATATGCGGATATGACTTTTTTAAAATGGCATATAAATGGTAAGTCATGTAAATATGAACAAATTCATTTTTAAACAGGTCATACAAATTTAAAACAATAGAATGCTTACCTTGTCCACAGCACAAAGTTCCAAAAGCCTATCTGTAAATGCCCATCGTCTTCACAACACCCCAATGCCTACAATCCTCAACACTTGAGTCCTCTCTTTTGAAATTGAAATCCAAAAAGACTGTTCAGGACTAAAATATTTAACAAATATTAATAAAATTGTTCAAAAATTAAACAAAGCTTCCCGTGTCCTTTTCTTCAGTTGCAGCTTTTAAAACGTTTTGAGATCACCCGCTGAGAGAACTGAGAGGTCTTCTTCCCGGTTCTTTCAACATCAAAAAGCAGTCAGAACAGTTGCAGCATAATTGCTGGGCAAATAGCCCAATCGCGCCAGCAATACTGAGCTTCCATGTTGTTTGGATGATCTGTCAAGATGTACAGATCGCAAGTTTGAGACTCAGTGCATGCGGAAATCCCGAACTTGCGGTGGATTTCAAAGGCAGTATGACGGAGTACGCTCATACACACTGCAAAATCTGGGCCTAAAGAAGGAACACACACACACACACACGCAAACAGCAGCAATGCAGATATTTTATTAAGCAGCAAATCGAAGAAGCTATCAAATGAGTCTGCTTTTGATCGGTTCACTTCATCTAGACATCTGACAATTATGTTTTCAGCAGTATACATGTGTGAAAAATCAGCCTAAATATTAGGATGGCATTAAGTACTGGCTGACTGCACAATCAAAGCAATTTTTAAAAAAATTCGTAAGGAAAGTTAGTTTTTAACCTCGTGAAAAAATTTGGACTTCCACTAAGTGGGAATTCGATACAAATATAAACAAACATCGAGAACAGTTCATGTAACCGTAGATTTCAACTGTAATGGGTACATAAATTCATAGGATTAGGCAGAAAACTAACTGCACAAAGTACAGTACTCTCGTAACAAGTTTTAGTATGTGTCAGTTTAAAGTTAGTGACCTTTAAAATTAGTATTTGACCTGTCGGATGCAAAGTAAGTATAAAATTTAATAACTGACAAATTTTAGTTTTACAAACAAATCTGTGATCTTATAAAATGTGTAATACAAATTACAATTAGTCAACATTTCATGGTTTGAAAATCTAAGATATTTGTGCTGACATAGGCAGGAAGCAAAGGGTAATGGTTGCGAGGAGTTCGTGTGACTGGAAGGCTGTTTCCAGTGAGATTCCACAGGGCTCAATACTCAGTCCCTTACTTTTTGTAGTACCTGTATATATTAATGATTTAGACTTGAATGTAAGGGGCATGATAAAGAACTTTGCAGATGATACAAAAATTGGCCATGTGATTGACAGTGAGGAGGAAAGCTGTAGACGGCAGGAAGATATCGACGAACTGGTCAGTTGGGCAGAAAAATGGCAAATGGAATTCAAACCGGAAAAGTGAGATAATGCATTTGGGAAGAGGCAACAAAGCAAGGGAATACACAATAAATGGGAGGATAGAGGTGTGGAGGAACAGAGGGACCTTGGCGTATATGTCCACAGATCCTTAAAGATAGCAAAACAGATCAATAAGATAGTTAAAAAGGCATACAGAATGCTTTCCTTTATTAGCTGAGGCGTAGAATACAAAAGCAAGGAAGTTATGCTCGAATTGTATACAACACTAGTTAGGCTACAGCTGGACTACTGCATGCAGTTCTGGTCACCACATTACAGGAAGGATGAGAGTTCACTAGAAAGGGTGCAAAGGAGATTAACAAGGATGTTGCCAGCATTGGAAAACTTTAGCTATGAGGAAAGATTCGATAGGCTGGGGTTGTTTTCCTGGTCAAAGGAGGCTGAGGGGAGGTTTAATTGAGGTGTATAAAATTATGAGGGGCTAAGTGGACCTATTTCCTTTAGCAGAGGGGTCAATATCCAGGGGGCATAGATTTAAAGTAGTTGGTAGATGGATTAGAGGAGAGAGGAGGATGCATTTCTTCACCCAGAGTGGTGAGAATCTGTAACTCACTACCTGAAAGGGTGGGAGACAGATACCCTCATCACTTTAAAAAGTACTTGGATGTGCACTTACTACAGACCTAGTGCTAAAAAGGTAGGATTAAGCTGGGTTGCTCTTTTTCGACCGGCATGGACACGATGGGCCGAATGGTCCCCCGTGTCACAATTTTTCTATGATTCTACAGATAGAAAACTGCTATTCGGTAGAAGAACTTCTTTCAAAATCCTATTAGAAATCCACAATTGGTTAGTAAAATTGCACCTTATTTTTTAAAATCAGTCAGAAAAAGTACAATTTAGATTTGTATTAGATGCATGTAAAAATGGAATATTCAGGTAATTAACCATTAGCATTGTCAACTAAAGATCACATTGGTCCAAGCTTCAATTTTCCTTCTTGGAAATGTGAGAGATAGACAAGAGTTCCCGATTTTAAAACTGGAGCAAACCACATATGGAGTTTAATACCACATGACTCTCACCTCATTATATGTCATAATTCAGGGCGAGGACATTCAGATTACACATTTTTTCCTCTGGTACTTCATTTTTAGATAACATTGTATATTAACTTCTCATTTAGCTTTCACAATAAACTAATCAACAATAACACTATCTCTAGCGAAGAGAAGTTTCAGTTTCTCCAAGTGGACAATTCTAGACAGCATTCCACTTCACATGAAATGCAACATTTGTGATCTGTAATTTTCTGCAGAATAGACTATGTTAGGAAGACTAATGGGACATGATGTATATCTCATTTTGATCTTTACTAAAATTCAGGATTCTTGCAAGCTATCCATCTAGCTCATGAAATATCAATCACATCCCAGTTATCTTTACAACGTGTCAGCTACTTGAATGTTACTGAAGTATTAAAACACTAAATGAGACTGGAGGTTTCTTCATTCAACCTGCAGACTTGGATTGCTCATACTGCTTTTGATCCCACTTAGGATAGCAAATCCCTGCAGAACTATGCAGAGCAGCACCGGAAGCATGCCAGGCTGTTCACCAGTTACAACTTTGATGGATGACTCTTTCCTTTCAAGGCAAACATTTGATAAAGAAAATAGTCGTTCAGCAATGTAGAAGTTGTCCTCTTCTTTCAAGAGCAGAAGGTCTTCTTTATCAATAGAAAGCATTCCATCATCAGGGATGTTATTAATCTGTAAAGAGGAGATAGCCTTTCAACAAGTGACTTGTGCTTTATTGAACCTTCATGCCCTTACAGAGCAATATGTTTAAAATCCATCTGGTAAACTGATCCTCTGCATAATCTCAGTTTGCATAATGCAAGAATTATAACCCTTTATACTTCCTGGACAAGGCATTTCTTACATTAGCAAATGGGTAATTAATGACAAGAAATCCCAAAAAACAAAAATTCTAAAATGAGGCAGATGCACTTTTCTTTGGTGTTGGAGATACCAGCCCAAGAATTGGCCTCTTCAAGACCATTCTAATTGGATCGCTTATGCAACAACCAAAAAAAGTTCAGATCACAAGGGGATAGTATTGGTACATCCTGGATTATGCAATCGTACAAGTAGATATATGTCAGTGTGTGTTAACTTCCTTAAGATGTTCATTAGTTTAAAAGGAGCAACTGACACCACTGAACCAAAGGAGGCACCTATGGCATACCTGAATTTGTAATAGTGAGTTTTGATTTCTGGGATGTGACCACTGACAAGGCCAGCATTATTGTCCATCCCTAATTGCCCTTGAGAAGGTAGTGATGAGCCACCTTTTTGAACCACTACAGACCTTGTGGTGAAGGTACTCCCACAGGGCTGCTTTGTCCTAGATGGTGTAGAGCTTAGAGTGTTGTTGGAAGCTTCACTCATCTAGGCAATGGAGGGTATTCCATCACATTTCTGACTATGCCTTGGAGATGGTGGAAAGGCTTTAGGGAGTCAGGAGACGAGACACTCTCCACAGAATACCCAGCGTCTGACCAACTCTTGTAGCCACATTATTTATGTGGTTGGTCCAGTTAAGTTTCTGGTCAATGGTGACCCCAGGATGTTAATGGTGGAGGATTTGGCCATGGTAATGTCATCCACTGTCAAGGGGAGGTTGCTAGACTCTCACTTGCTGGAGATAGTCATTTGTGTGACGTGAATGTTACTTGCCACTCATCAGCCCAAGCCTGAATGTTGTCCAGGTCTTGCTGCATGGACTGCTTCATCATCAGAGGAGTTGCGAATGGAACCAAGGAACTGAAAGCCTTATGGTGCTCGAGAGAACAATGTCCTTACTGAGTCTATGAGTACAAAGGGGGAAAAAAAACTGAAAAATATTAAGTAGTAAACTGCAAGCCACCATTTGTTATGGAAACTTACCAAATAATGCAATGTTGGAAGAATTTGAATTTCACAGCAAATACCCAAGACTGCAAGACTTTCTTCAGACATACCTAAACAAATGAAAAGGTACTTTAGATATAAAGTAACCCAAATATTGTTTAAAATGGAGCTTTAAAAAAATTCAAAGCTTGATAAATTTGACAAAATTAAAAGGTTACTTTAAGAAAATGCTGTTCCTGTTAATAAACACTTTGCTTTAGTAATTAATCCAGACAAAAAGTAATTTGGCTGAAAACTTACTGGTCTAAGCATACGATTCAAAACATTCCCATTTAAGTGCAATGAAAAGTTTATCAAGAATAATACAAAGAAGTATTTAATTAAAAATCCACTTGTTCCGATGGTGGACAAAGTTTAAGTTATGACAACTTACTTGATTTGAGAGTTATTATTTACAACATTATAGCCTCTAATTTCTGCAAAGTTCTCCTGATTTCCCACTGTAACTTCAGCAGAGCCACAGGAGAAACCGGGAAAATGAGAGGTTGTGTTGGTCCTCCAGGGGTTCGGCCAATTTCCTGCCAGAGAGCCTCAACAGAAATTTCAGGCAAATACATTGTAAATGTTTTGCACAATGAGAATGTTTTTTGCTTACTGGTTAATATTTTGGAAACATTCTCAGGCATGAAACTTCCTACTTTACCATCTAAAGCACTAAAAAGGTAGAATGCAGCTGTAAATAGTTCTGGTGTCGCAATATCTGTGTTTTTTGAAGAGCCGTCCTCATTTGGGTAACTATAGCCTAAAATCTGCAGTAGATCCTTGACTTTTTGGGCCTGTGTTGACTCCAGTTCTTGTAGTTCCATTAGATTTGGCTGCTCTGCTGAAGAGAGCTCATCCAGCTGCAGAATACCAAAGAAATAAAACTGTTGTCACACAAAGACAGGCACTTTCTGACCAATGATATATGGGATGGAATGTTAACGACTTATTAGGTACAACCACACATTATTTGAAACCTCATCATCCCATCTGGAAAAATGATGGCAAGACTGACCAAATGGGCACACTGCAACTCACCATCTCTCCTGCCTTCAGATGCGGCACTTTTGAGCTGAGGCTTTAGAGGCCAGAAGCAATGAATAATTTCATTACTCCCCCAGACCCACACCATTGCTCATGTAGTTTTCACCGACATCAGCAAAATAGTGTACACCAATAGCCTGGATCTCCCTCTCCTGCAATACACCTGTGTGAAAAGCACTTTAGACATTTATCAGCTCGTACAGGCGCTGCTTGGAAGCTATTACATGTCTGGGCATATTCCATCCAACTCTTCTTGTCAGCTGTGACCAACAAGACCTCAGGAGGTGCAGGATGTTGTTAACTACAGACTACCTTTCCCACGCAACTGAAGATTTATCCCCCATTTGGTGTACCCAGTAAATGATATACTCCCAAGGATGAGAAATTCACAGGCAAAGTGTTTTGTTCCTTGCAAGTGACCAATACATTCACAGGCTCATCCATTTCCAGAGGTGAAGATAAACAGTTAAAGATACTAAATTGTATCCCATTGTTGGCTACCCCAGTATTTCAGGTTTGGTTAACTATGTAGTGCCCACAGTTCATCCAGTACTATACAAATGAAGAGACATTTACAAGACCAACACTTGAAAAAGCCTTTCATTGTCATCACTGAAAAGCAACTGCTGAGATTATTTATTTCTCAGATGGATGTGGTTTGGTTCATTAGAGGTGCGTTCCTCTATACCAAATGTTACATAGTGATTTGAGGTTTACTGTAAAAGGACACAATTCAACCAAAATAATTTACTTACAACATTTTCGAGAAGGGAAATCACGTCCTCATGATACAGGAATTCACAGTAAAATTTAAACAGTTGCTGACACTTTTCCTCTGAAAGTTCAATGAATGGCTGGAACTGTTGCTTCGCCTCTTCAATAGCTGTAAAATATTAAAGATATGAATGCTAATTTCACCATTGTGTCAATGCTTGCATAGAATATAGGCACTTAATTCATAATTGTTTATATTTGACTAAAGCACTTATAATCACTAGATTGAAATGAAAAATATTTATGGAGGATGTTGATCACTGAGCATCCCCGATTACAATCGCTCAACCATTGGTGGCCGTGCCTTCTGTTGCCTAGGCCCCAAGCTCGAATTCCCTGCCTAAACCTCTACCTCTCTTTCCTCCTTCAAGAAGCTCCTTAAAACGTGCCTCTTTAACCTGCCCTGATTTCGCCTCATATGGCTCAGTGTCAATTTTTTTAAATCTCCTAATACTCCTGTGAAGCACCTTGGGATGTTTCACTGTGTTAAAGGCGCTATATAAATACAAGTTGCTGCTGCTAGCATATTTAGCAAACTCATTGCTAATTGAAAAAAATGCATTATACAAAGACCTGTGTAGTACCCTTTGTGCATTTAATATACAGACCATAGCATAGGAATTAAAATAGACACCACAAAGAGCAGGCATTAGCCTCCTGTTCTTCATAATCAGGCTTCTCAAAATTTACCACCAGTATTCTAGGCAGAAGCAAATGGGCTTTTGAATCAAATGTCCTGTAGCATAAAAGGCAAGAGTAGAAACTCCTGTTTTCAGTAAAACAAATGTGACAACAGATATGAGGAGATGCTAAAAAATGATAGGCTCTCCAGCTTCTTTAAAATTGCTAATGCTTGATGCTGCATAGGCACAGAAAAATTCTAATTTATCACACTGCTTCTAAGCCCTCAATATTTCAGAACTATCCACTACTAAAGCAACTATTAAACCAGGAGTTAATGTATAAACTCAACTGCATGTACAGCTTTATATCAATAAACCTTACCAAGTAACATTAATTCTTGAATCAGGATTTATATGAATTGGCTAAAAAACTAATTAAAAAATCATTGCTCCACAGCCCATCAATTGGACTGTTTTGTTGAATACATTAAATTAGAATAACACAAAGCAAAATCTAGAGTCCTAGTTTCACATCTGGATAGCATGCTTACTGACCTATTTTTGAGAGAATCTGGAGTCCAGCTACCACCAGGTGGCATACTTTCCCCTTGGCACAAATGCTGGAGCTAATCAATTACTGCCAGAGACAGAATTCCCAAGTTATCCTCTGGTCTTCTATTTTTGAAATGCTAATATTGGCCTTATTGCTAAACCACACCGCCAACTTCCTGATTTTTTAGTTCATGGCCTCCACAAGACAAAAATCCACAACATAGAACTTTTTCATATTACCATCTGGATGCCAATTAGCCTTTGTCAGTTTTTGTTCTCTTAGGATCCATGCTGCCCGCAATTCTATCAGAAGTCAGCTGATAATTTACATTAATAATCCTTTTTCCATTAGTGCCAGTTTTAATACAATGGTAAGTAGCACATTTTCTGTAGTCTGTAACCTCCCAGAAAAAAAAATAATCCCAGATCAATTTGCTATTGTTTTAAGTTGAATTTCATAGTTATATGTTGTGCTGAAAATTGAAAGCCAGAGGACCTGGAAACAACTTACAGGTGAATTGGAAATACTGCACGATAGCAATGGCTGGGAAATGCTTTGTTACACTGTAACGCAAGTCAGGATTATGCTACACATATTCAAAATCTTAAGGGGTATAGACAGGTCAACATAAATGTTTAACATAGTTACAGATTCTATAATAGGGGATATCTAAATTAGAAGAGGGAGGGTGAAAAGCCAGTTCAGATTTTAACTACTTTACAGAAAGAGTGATGAATGTATGGAATGTGATGTGTATCTGTAAAGCATGCACTCACATGTTCCGCCACCAGGGAGCTCATCCCCTAAAGTCCCAAAGGATCCCAGCATCCCTTGGGAGCACTGTATATAAGCCGGCCCCCAAGGCCTGTTCCTCACTCTGGAGTGTCTTATCAAAAAGACTGAGGTCACTGTTACTTTAAACTCCCTGTGCAGCCTCATGTGTGTTAGGAACACAATAACTGGCGACGAGAATATGAATCCAACGCAAAGATGCAGCAAACTGTGGGCATCTGGAGAAGTTCTCGGAGAGTGAGGACTGGGAAGCATATGTCGAATGGCTAGACCAGTACTTTGTAGCCAATGAGCTGGACGGAGAAGGAAGCGCTGCAAAAAGGAGCGCGTTCCTCCTCACAGTCTGCGGGGCACCGACCTACAGCCTCATGAAGAATCTTCTGGCTCCGGTGAAACCCACAGATAAGTTGTATGAGGAGCTGTGTACACTGGTTCGGGAGCATCTTAACCCGAGGGAAAGCGTGCTGATGGCGAGGTATCGGTTCTACACGTGCCAGCGATCTGAAGGTCAGAAAGTGATGAGCTACTTCGCCGAGCTAAGGTGATTTGCAGGACAATGCGAGTTTGATGGCTACCTGGAGCCAATGCTCAGACATTTTTGGACTGGGCATTGGCCACGAGACCATTCTATGAAAACTTTTGACTGTCGAGACACCGACCCTCAGTAAGGCCAGTGTGATATCACTGGTGGACATAAACGCCTGTGCTAACACCAAACAAATCTCTCAGCACACAAGTGCTAGCAATGTTCATAAATTAACTGGAACTGTGTTTGCGAGCAGAAATGTACAGGGCAGAAACCACGAGTCTGCAACTGCCAGCAGGCCTCAGGTGACCCAGATGACTCAGAATCTGCAACAAAGGATGAATGCAAGGCAATTCACACCTTGTTGGCGTTGGAGGATTCCATTCAACCTATTCATGCCGCTTCAAAGGGTATGCTTGCAAGAGCTGTGGAACAATGGGGCACCTCCAACGAGCTTGTAAACAAGCTGCAAGCTCTGCAAAACCTGCTAACCACCACGTGGCAGAGGAAGATCGGTCCATGGTGGATCAAAGCAATTTCAAGCCTCAGGAGGAGGCAGATGCTGAAGTACACAGGGTGCACACATTTGACAAAATGTCCACCTATAATGCTAAACGTAAAATTGAATAGCTTACCCGTAGCCATGGAACTGGACACTGGCGCTAGCCAATCCATCATGGGTAAAAAGATGTTCGAGAGACTGGTGCAACAAGGCATTCAGACCTGCCCTGAGCCCTATCCACACGAAACTGAGAACGTACACCAAAGAGCTTATCACTGTCCTGGACAGCGCCATGGTCAAGGTCACCTACGAGGGCACGGTGCACGAACTGCCACACTGGATTGTCCCAGGCAATGGCCCCACACTGCTTGGAAGGAGCTGGCTGGGCAAAATCCGCTGCAATCTGAGCGCTATCACATGTCAATGAGGCTTCATGTACCCAGGTTCTTAACAAATTTCCTTCCCTTTGAGCCAGGCATTGGAAACTTTCAGGGCGAAGGTGCGGATCCACTTGGTCCCAGAAGCACAACCCATTCACCACAAGGCGCGAGCGGTACCTCACATGAAGAGGGAGAGAGTGGAAATCAAGCTGGACAGGCTGCAACGTGAGGACACCATCTCCCCAATGGAATTCAGCGAGTGGGCCAGCCTGATTGTTCCAGTGCTCAAAAGTGATGGTACGGTCACGATTTGCGGCGATTATAAAGTAACTATTAATCGTTTCTCGCTACAGGAGCAATACCCGCTACCCAAGGTAGACAACCTATTTGCCACGCTGGCAGGAGGCAAGACGTTCACCAAGCTCGACCTGACTTCGGCCTACATGATGCAGGAGCTGGAGGAGTTTTCGAAGGGCCTCACCTGCATCAACACACACAAGGGACTGTTCATCTACAACAGATGCCCGTTTGGAATTCGGTCGGCTGTAACGATCTTCCAGAGAAACATGGAGAGCCTACTCAAGTCGGTACACCACACGGTGGTCTTTCAGGGTAACATATTGGTCACGGGTCGGGACACCGCCGAGCACCTACAAAACCTGGAGGAGGTCCTCCAGCGACTGGATCGCATAGGGCTGCGGCTGACGAGGTCGAAATGCGTCTTCATGGCAACAGAGGTGGAGTTTTTGGGGAGAAAGATCGCGGCGGACGGCATTCGGCCCACAGATGCCAAGACAGAGGCTATCAGGAACGTGCCCAGGCCACAGAACTGCAGTCGTTCCTGGGACTCAACTATTTTGGTAACTTCCTACCTGGGTTAAGCACCCTTTTAGAGCCCCTACATGTGTTATTGTGCAAAGATGAGAACTGGGTATGGGGAAAAAAAAAAAACAAGTAATTACTTTTGAGAAAGCCAGAAATATTTTATGCTCCAACAAGCTGCTTGTATTGTATAACCCGTGTAAAAGACTTGACGCGTCGTCGTACAGAATCGGGTGTGTGTATTACAACAAGCTAACGTTGTGGGCAAGTTGCAACCTGTCGCCTATGCTTCCAGGAGCTTGTCTAAGGCCGAGAAGGCCTACAGCATGATTGAGAAAGAGGCATTAGTGTGTGTGTTCGGGATAAAGAAAATGCATCAGTACCTGTTTGAACTCAAATTTGAGCTGGAAACCAATCAAGCCCCTCACATCCCTGTTCGCTGAAAACAAGGGGATAAATACTAATGCCTCAGCCCACATACAAAGGTGGGCACTCGCGCTATCAGCATATCACTATACCATCCGCCACAGGCCAAGCACCGAGAACTGTGCGGATGCTCTCAGTCGGCTACCATTGCCCACCACGGGGGTGGAAATGGCGCAGCCTACAAACTTGATGATGGCGCAGCCCGCAGACTTGTTGATGATCATGGAAGCGTTTGAAAAAGATAAATCACCTGTCACGGCCCACCAGATTAGAACTTGGACAAGCCAAGATCCTCTGCTGTCCCTCGTAAAAAAACTGTACTGCATGGGAGCTGGGCCAGCATCCCCGTTGAAATGCAAGAGCCAATCAAGTCGTTCCAGCAGCGAAAGGACGAGCTGTCCATTCAGGCAGACTGCCTGTTGTGGGGTAACTGCGTAGTGCTACCAAAAAAGGGCAGGGAGACGTTCATCTCGGATCTCCACAGCACACACCTGGGTATAGTAATGATGAAAACAATAGCCAGATCCCACGTGTGATGGCCCAGTATCGACTCTGACTTAGAATCCTGTGTACGGCAATGCAGCGTATGCGCTCAGTTGAACAATGCGCCCAGAGAGACACCACTAAGTTTGTGGTCCTGGCCCTCCAGACCATGGTCGAGGATCCATGTCGACTATGCAGGCCTGTTTCTCGGTAAAATGTTCCTGGTAGTGGAGGATGCTTTTTCAAAATGGATTGAATGTGAAATAATGTCGGGAAGCACCGCCACTGCCACCATTGAAAGCCTGAGGGCCATGTTTGCCACCCACGGCCTGCCGGAGATACTCTGACAACGGGCCACATTTCACCAGAGCCAAATTTAAAGAATTCATGACCCGCAATGGGATCAAACATGCCCCGTTTAAACTAGCCTCCAATGGGCAGGCAGAGCGGGCAGTACAAACTATCAGAAGGCTCACACCAAACCCACCTGTCCCGAGTACTGCTCAGCTACCGCATGAGACCCCACTTGCTCTCAGGGGTGCTGCTGGCTGAGCTACTCATGAAAAGGACACTTAAAACCAGACTCTCGCTGGTTCACCCCAACCTGCATGTTCAGGTAGAGAGCAGGCTGCAGCAACAAAATGTAAATGATGGTCGCGGCACTGTGTCACGGGAAATTGATCTGAATGACCCTGTGTATGTGCTAAACTATGGACATGGTCCCAAGTGGATCGCAGGCACGGTGATAGCTAAAGAAGAGAATAGGGTGTTTGTAGTCAAACTAGACAATGGACAAATTTGCAGAAAGCACCTGGACCAAACGAGGCTGCGGCTCACAGACTGCCCTGAACAACCCACAGCAAACACCACCTTCTTTGAGCCCACAACACACACCCAAGGGATCAACGACACCACGCTGGACCAGGAAATCAAACCCATCACGCCCAACAGCCCAGCAAGGCCAGGCTCACCCAGCAGGGCCAACAACACGTCAACCCAACGAGGGCACAGCCAACACACCAGAACAGACATTTGTACCGAGGCCGTCCACCAGGGAAAGAAAGGCTCCCAACCGCCTCACCTTATAAATAGTTTACACTTTGACTTTGGGGCTGGAGTGATGTGTATCTGTAAAGCATGCACTCCCATGTTCCGCCACCAGTGAGCTCATCCCCTGAAGTCCCAAGGGATCCCAGCATCCCTTGGGAGCACTTTATATTAGCCGGCCCCCCAAGGCCTGTTCCTCACTCGAGTGTCTTATTAAAAGACTGAGGTCACTGTTACTTTAACCTCCCTGTGTGCAGCCTCATCTGTGTTAGGAACACAATAGAATGAACACAATTTATAAATGGAAATCTGTATGGAAACATTTAGTGTGACTAATTCTATGTAAACAATAGTTCGTTATACTGTAGTTGCGTGTTTTGTGGCCCAAATCACCCAACTTCCCATTTTGTTCTTTTTTTATTAATACTTACTGCATGCGATTTTATCTGCAATTTTTTTAATTTAAAAACATTTTTTTTTTAAAAAAAAGCTAGTTTTTGCCATAGGCCTTATGTATTGGCCTAGCCTGTATGTGCTTGCTGCTGGCAACTTGTCCTCAAATTATTTTTTTTTAATTATGGTCTCATCCTCACTGACTGAAAATTAAACTACCAGCCATGCACAGACAGCAACGATGAGGGGCCAGAACAAAAGACAGGATTGTGGAACAAGTGGACAGCAATGGCCACACACAGGCTGAATTGATAAACAGGTCTACAGCAAATATCAGCCAGAAAAAAAAAATGGGACTGTCTGCCCTTCCTCAAAAGGCAAAAGAAAAAGAATGAGCAGACAAAAATGAGGGACGTTGGGGGAAAAGTGAGCAATAGAGAAGGCTCAGTGTCAAGATACCAGCATGCACAGATTGACAAAGTGTGACAGTGAAGTGGGCATCTAAGGGAGCGATACTAAGGAAGAATTTCACACAGGGCAAAGGAGATGGTAGAATGTGCTGAGACATGAAAGCACATCACCTATTTTGTTTTTTGTTTATTCGTTCTTAGGATGTGGGTGTCACCAGCAAGGCCAGCTTTTATTGCCCCTCCCGAATTGCCCTAGAGAAGGTGGTGGTGAGCTGCCATTTCAGAGGGCAGTTAAGAGTCACATTGCTGTGGATCTGGAGTCACATGTAGGCCAGAGTGGGTAAGGATGGCAGATTTCCTTTCCTAAAGGGCATTAGTAAACCAGATGGGTTTTTACAGAAATCCCGTAGCCATTACTGATACTAGCTTTTTATTCCAGATTTATTTAATTAACTGAATTTAAATTCTGCAGCTACTCTGGTGGGATTTGAATTCACGTCTCTAGATCAATAGTCCAGGCCCCTGGATTGCTAGTCTAGTGATGTAACCACTATGCTATCATACCCACCAATTGGTGCAGCTGAAAAACTGTCAGAAGGATGGGAAGAAATGCAATGCATGGAAATGAGAAATGTACAAAAAGGGAGCACCTAAAAGCAGAAATAAGAAAGTAGTGATAAGAAACGGAAGTACTGAAAGACAGGGCAAACGAGAAAGAAGAACAAGCCAAACAAGGGGAAACAATTGGAGGTTAGCCACAAGAAAAGTGAACGGGGACAACAACATGATGCAACAGTTAGACAACTAGAAGTGCAATAGCCCACATTCTTCCCCCAGCCATGGGAGCACAGAAACAGATAAAGGGTACAGCAGACAAACAAAAAGGCAAAATATCAGCCCAATAACCACTAAACATAAAAAGGCAATTACAAAAGAAAACAGCAATACCATGTGGAACAACGCAGACAAGTAAGGCACAGATATAGCTGCAACTTACCATGAGCACTTCCACAGAAAATTCATGAGCATCTTTAAAAAGGGCAAGCAGAATTTGACAAATATTGCCACTGACAGAAAGCTCTGCGGTACAACAGTTAGACAAATATTTGAAATTACCGTCAAACAACGTTATGATGGTGTTCATTTACCTGGTTTTAAAATGCTTAGTGAAGTTTCACTGGGGACATCTGTCCTAACCGCACACATCTGGCTTTTATTTGCTCCGTCAACACAAGAGGAGCACAATGTGCTGGCATAATCTTTTTTAGTTTTGCCTAGCAGGACTTTATCAAAACCGCCACATTTTTCTGAAATCAGGCATAACTCTGGCATAAAAATAAAACTTAAAAAATTAGTAACAGTTACATCAGCATCAAAACTATCAAAACAACAGCACTATTAGAGATAAAATTGCAATAGCCAATTAACAGCACTGGAAATTATTAAAATCAGACGGCAAACAACTAAGATATTGTATATTTATGAGCTACACTCTGATTTCAGTGATTAGCTGCATGTTTAAGCTCAACTGAAGACAGACTTGAATCCAACTGGGTGTCAACTCATCTCCAATACTATGCTTTACATCTCCACTTATCCTTTAACATGTTGATTTAGCTGGAATGAATTTTGATTTCATCCTCACTTAATGTCTTTATAAACTTTCTATTAAAAAAATCTGTAGTCCTCACAACCGTTATTCTCCAATTAACTTAAAAATTTATTTTACATTCCCTTCGCGCTACTCTTGTAAAGCGCACTCAAATGTGAGAAAACAGGACAATGATTTATTAGGTGACAGACTAAAAATGGGATCAAAATTTGAAATAGCATTTTGCAGCACAAAAACATGTTGTTATTTGCCAATAAAGTCAGTGCTGGCATTTTTCCTCCCACGAGCCACCTAGTTTAATCCCACTCTAATTCCTTTTAAAATACTTTATGGAATCGGCTTCAACAATGGCAGAGAATTCCACATTCTAACCATCCTCTATAATTCTTTGTGACTAATTTACATTCTCTCATTACTTGCTTGATGAATGCAAACACTACTATATATATCAGATGTACTTTCTAATGTCAGAGATTGAAAGCACAATTGGTTGTTCGAAAACAAAACTACCAGCCTATAGCAGGCCTATTATTATACTATTTGACTTAAGTGTCAAGTCCAATGCATACCAAACTGCCCACTCTGGTTTATAAAAAGCTCTGTGACACTGTATGCAATAACGGTGCGAGGTGGGATCTCCAACACAATATCAGTATCCTTGGATATAGTACCATCATCGTTAGCTGAAACCTACAAAACAAAACCAGTTTAGAAAAATTTTCAATCACTTATCAGAGACTGCAAGGTTGTTTGACAGAATACTAATGTTTCGAAGTATACTGAGAGATTGTGGTTCACAAACAATAATTTGAAATCCACTATTTCTTGCATTTTAGAATCTTGCTAATGTGTGTCTGCCTGGTTTCCTTCTTTAGATTGTCAGGTACATTATCGGAGTGATAGTGTCATATTGCATCTGCTGCTACAACCCCCTTTCCTCAACCAACAGATGCACAGAAGCTTCTCCCTGGCTAAATGGGAACCGTTTCAGTCCTTGCTGTATGTAGAGTTCAAAATGGCCAGGGCAGGGGGTGGTGTAACGCACGCACACACACACACACCTCTGTGGCTTTCACAGATTGATCTCTTAAAGGGAATATGGGCAACATTGTATACAGCAGATATACAACGTTGCTGTATAATTATTCTTGCATCAAGGGGTCTTAAGTATTACAAGTAGCACACTTTTCTTTTTAAAAATAAAGCCACAACCCAATAGGTCTGCTATTCCCAACAGCTTTTTTTTTAATGCTACTCCTCATTGAATGAGTGACCTCTCTTGTTTTGTGTGCTTTATGAGGCCATTTCCTCTCCAAGGAACCAGATGGAATTTGTGTACACTGATGCAAGAAAGCAGAGGAAGTGCTTCCACATCGTTTAGTATCCGGCTTTTAGGCCAGGGCACAAAAAGGATCAACATATCTACACTGCTATAAAATAAATAGAAAGGCCCTAGAGATGTAGCACTATTTTACATCAGTTATATCTTGTTGATCCAGCCCATTACATCACTTACCAATGTTTTCCACTGTTTTAATGAATTTCTAAATACATTTCCAAACAGGCTGCTTATAGATTTGTTACAATTAATGCAGAGAGAAAAATATTGGGCAAGCCCCCAAGATCCATGCTATATATAGTCAAAATGTTATGGCAGCTACAATGAGAAACAACTTGTTTGGAGTCAATATACACACCTTCAGTATTTTTGTTTTTAGCCCCAGTGTGCCACCACACTTTTCTTCAATCTGCAAGTGTTCGGAAATAGAGCACTTTTGGGATGTGATAACCTTTTCATTTACAATACATAAAATTTCATTCTTTTTTTCACAAGTTTGCTGGACGAAAGAGTGGTCCAAATGTATAGCCCTAAAAAAGTAAGCAAGCAGATGAGATGACTGTTTGACCCTTTCATCACCATAAACCTTTCTATAGGTCTGACCAAATAGCATCAGATCGCCATTAATCTATTGTGTTCTAGAAAATGATTACTTATTGCAGAGAGTAGGCGTGATGCTCATCTAAGTAAACAATTGAGTATTTGTCTGAAATTCATGCTTGCATTTATTGCCAACTACTGAAAGTCTATATCCTAGATTTCATAACGCCAATTGTATTCAGCTAGGGGACAGACTAGAAAAACAACAGCAAGAAAGAACTGACATTTATATAGCATTTTTCACAGCCTCGGGATGTCTCAAAGCACTTTACAGTCAATGAAGTACTTTTGAAGTGCAGTCACTGCTGTAATGTAGGACACATGGCAGCCAATTAGCACATAGCAAGGTCCTACAAACAGCAATGAATTAAATGACCAGATCATCTGTTTTTAGGTGGTGTTTTAAGGATAAATATTGGCCAGGACACGGAGAACTCCCCTGCTCTTCTTCGAATAGTGCAGTGCTATTTTGTACATCCACGTGAGGGAGGAGACAGGACCTCGGTTTAAAGTCTAATTCGAAAGACAGCACTTCCAAAGCATAGAACTTGCTCAGTACTGCACTAAAATGCTCGCCTAGATTATGTGATCAAGTCTCTGAAGGAGGGCTGAAGGAGACCTTCTGAATCAAGAGGCGAGAGTGCTACCACTGAGCCAAGGTTGGCACACAAGCCAAAACTTCATGGAACTCCACGATAAACAGTCCTCAGAATCTAGCGAAACTAAATCTGCAGATACACACGGCTTTTGTTCATTTAATAATTTCTTTGATGATAAGAAGATACATTTTAAAGATGTTACTAAACTAAAACATAATAGACGAACACATACCTTTAGGTCCAGTCTATGGCTATGTTACATTTCTGAATTTTTTGACCAAGTTGAGTGTTCAAGTTTTAAAAAAGAGGCACCCAGACAAAAGCTGGTGAATATGCTAATCAGAAGTTGCTTCTCCCAGAGACTAAACCACAAGTGATTTATTGGTATGTCTGGGTATTCTGAAAGACATCCAGCATAGTTTTAGAAAATCCTTTGATCATCATTGGTCTGCGAGGAACGAGTTTTTTTTAAACACAGATTGAGGGGCTTAGGAACAGAACAGACAAGAAGCAGTTGGAGTTTGGAAATAAGAGGTTGCACACGCAGCCAATGGCTGTGAAAATATGGAAGTGCAGGAAGAGTGTTGGGACAGGATGCAGAAGGATTATTTAATTTAAATTAAGTAAGCCTACCCAATGATGTGGGGATAACGTTGCATGGTCCTAATTTTGTACCATTATGGAAATTTAAGTTGTACCACTTGAACTAACAACTCTGATGGTGCCCAGTACTCAGTACATTTTACATTTGAAACCAAGCTTCACAACAAATTGTTCAATCTCTCCAAAGGTGGCCAGAGTTAAGAGATAAATGTGTGAAAGAACATGCACTCCAGATCACAAGGGATTGCTATTGTTATTCGGGTACAACGTCCAAAATCATCAGGATAGAGTCCGCTCAGGTTTTTGGGTTTTTCCAGATTTCAGACAACAAAACCAATAGTCTGAAATTCGAGATCCTTGGCCGAGCCGGGTTTTGAGCAGCGAGGTCCCAAATCTGGAAAAAACCAAAATCCGGCATGAATTTAGTCGAGGATTCCGGATTGCAGACTTGATTTTCTGGTCTGAAATCCGGAATCCTCGACCGAATGCGTTCCTCAAAAATGTCCGGTTTTCGGACAATAATTCCGGATTCCAGACGACTCCATCAGCTATGCGCAAAATGTCCAAATTTTGGACAATTCTAGTTTTCGGATTCGGGATGTTGCACCTGTATCTCTGGGTTAATGCTTATGCTATTGTACAAGCAGATATGGGGGTGGGGTGCGAGTCAATTCCTGCAAGACGCCCAGACCACTTAAGGGAGTGACTACCACCACTGAATCTGCAAAGATACCAGTGACAGACCCAATTTCACTGTTAGACAACACAATGAAACCACAGTTGAGTCTAATATTATGCAATGAAGAAACTCAAATAATTCCTGACCTGGAATTGAATAGCTGGGACCAAGTTAGTGAGTTCCAACCTAGCATTTAGAGTTAGTACATTAAACTCTATTAAAATGTTCCCTGTAAATTTTTTGATACTGAGCAAGCCATAAACTCCTTTGAGCAGTCTTTTTGACAGTGGGCAAATTTCACAAAAATATTTTTTACGACGACAACAGCAACCACTTAAAAGCATGTATACAGTAATGTCATATTGCCACCCCACTGTCTCAAATCATGAGACTCAGACAAGGTTCTATATAGGTTTAACATAACTTCACGGCTTTTGAATTCTATTCCTCTAAGAATGAACCCTAGTGCTTTATTTTCACATTTATGGGTTTTTTTTAAACCTGTGTTGCTACTTTTAATGATTTGTGAATCTATACCTTTAGATCCCTTTGCACCCATTTTGACTAATTTTAAAGGAGTAGGTAGCTTCCTTATTCCACCTACCATCTCACTTATCTATATTGAAATTTAGGTGTCATTTACATACCCATTCTTCAAGTTTATTTACGGTAGAATCAATTAAAAGCTTTTAGTTCATCATGTACAATTTTAAAAAATGTAGTAACTTGTCAGAAATGACGGATATAAAAGAACTGCATAATATTGCGTTAACTTCAGAACTAGGAGTTTCACTTCAGTTACACAGTTATGCATCAACAATCCAAAAGCCCAAGGTGAGCTGAAAGAGGCATATCCATTTGTGCAATTAGTATTAATTTTAAAGTTTTCAATGCATTAGCCTATCTCTCATGTCACTACAGCAATGGCTGCACAAGCAGCAGAAATATGCAACTTCTACAAACCCTCCCCAGCCCTCTCTCCTCAACAGCATGGTTGCATGTCTGTGTAAAGCTACTCACTTCAGGCGATCATTCAAAAATTTAATTTAAAAAAAAAATGCTTTGAGCACTTCAGAGCCTCTTTAAAAGCATTTGGACTTCAAGACTTGGTTGAAATGTGTTTAGATGAGGGGGAAATTATTTTTGCTTGTGTTTCTTAAACATCACATTCGAAACTTGGAGGGGAAAGGTTTTTAAACACTTATTTTTTGTGAAAAGTTCATTAAAAATCTTTAAATTATTTCAAGTCTCGTAACTTCAACAGAAGAAGTTGAGTCCAAGTTGCTTTTTCTCTCTTCAAAGCTGTTGCTAAACATACAAACAAAATAAATTAACTAATTCCAAACGGAGTTCAAGTAAGAAA
The DNA here is from genome assembly GCF_044704955.1 of Pristiophorus japonicus. Classification (NCBI taxonomy): domain Eukaryota; kingdom Metazoa; phylum Chordata; class Chondrichthyes; family Pristiophoridae; genus Pristiophorus; species Pristiophorus japonicus. The sequence goes on from NC_091981.1 coordinate 98,156,025, forward strand.
GTGAATAGTCATTAAACTCTCCAATCCAAAGGTGGTTATCCATCCCCAGCCTGAGGAGTTGGGATCAGTTGGAGAAGTTGTTTCGGCTTTTTCTGCTGCTGTTCCCTCTCACAGACAGAGGTACAAACAGGAGCATAAACTTTAACCATGCGGGTCTATCTCCGGCCCAAGATCCACAAATAGACCCATCGTTTCAGCCCGTTCTTGCCCCACGAAACTTATCTCTTCCTATCTCAACTCGATTTTTTCTCCCCTTATCCATTATCTTCGCACCTTCATCCACGACTCTAACACCCGCCACCATTTTAACAGATTCCAGTTTCCTGGCCCCAATCATCTCCTTTTCACGATGGACGTCCAATCCCTCGACACCTACATTCCCCAAGATGGGTGAATCAGCCAACAGATAATTAGATGATTGTTTTGGCAGGGGAGCTCCCGAGGGAGCTGTCACCCTGGTGGCATCATCTCCCGCCACCCGACAACTTTTCACCCTCAACCTCCCCCCTCCCACTGTTTAAACTTCCCCTAGTCCTAATAAACCCTAATAGGGGATCCATTTTCTTAATACTTCACTTTAAACCTTAATCCCACAAATTCGGGCCGATCTCAGGCACGAACCTCTCCTCCCCTCCAAGCATCCATGCCTCTCACCGGCGACGACCGCAATACCAGCGACCAAACCTCCTGCAACGGCGACCTGGACCCCTTGGTCATCCTTAAACCTCTATAATCCACAAATTCGGGCCTACCTCATGCGCAAATCTTCCTCATAAGCCCCACAGCACTCCTCGACGATGACCGGACCATCAACAACGATGACCGAACCTCCTACTGCAGCAGCGAACTGGACCTGGACTGCTTCCCTCCTTCAGCGACCTGCTCCTTTGACGTAGACTCAGCTGTCCCACCGGATCCTCGGCGACGCCCTGCAAGCCAGGTGAGCCTCCAAATGTGACTGGACCTCCTCTAGCAATGATCAAGCCCTCCCCCTCCAGCGGCGTCCAGGCCTCCTGTATCAACGAGGACTGGGCCTCTCCTCTCCAGCAACGATGACTAGCCTTTCCTTCTCCCTCAACGATGGCGGGACCTCTCCTTCCCCACTGATGACCTGATCTCTTCGCCCCCAGCACGTGGCGAGTACCATGGCTGTGACCACCCTGACCTCCCACACTGAACTCCAGGGGATCACTGACCCCCCTCAAAGCCTGCCCCCAACCACCTACCATCAAGTGCACTACCCAGCACAGAGCTTGCGGCCAACATCTCGCCGTAAGCAACTAAGCTCATACAGCAGTGCCTGGTCTCCAGTTGTCTTGGACCCCCTTGCCACTGGACCAAGACCTTGCTCAGCTAAGCCCGTGTGGTGATCGGTGTGCAACGACCACCCCACGTTAAAAGAACTCACACACAGGCATCTTCCACTCATTTAATGAGATTTGGGGCCTGGAACGTCAAGCCCCTAATGGACAATTCCAACAGCGAAAGGCCGGAGTGCCGCACTGCCATAGTTGCCTGGGAACTTAGACTCTTGGACATCGACATCGCCGCCCTAAGCGAGACCTGGCGGGCAGGGGAAGACCAGCTTAAAGAACATGGTGGAGGTTATACCTTTTTCTGGAAAGGTAAACCAGAGGAAGAACACCGTCTTCATGGAGTTGGCTTCGCTGTCAAAAATGACCTGGTCGGCCACCTCAAAGACACCCCCTGTGGGATTAACAAATGCCTGATGACTCTTCGCCTTACCCTATGCCGGAAACAATGCGCCACAGTCATCAGTGCATGCACTCCAGCACTTGATGCAACGGATGAGACTAAAAAGGGATTCTATTCCAACCTCGAGACATCCCTGTCCTGCGTCCCCAAGGACGACAAATTGATCCTCCTAGGAGACTTTAATGCTAGGGTCAGCAAAGACACAGCCCTTTGGGGAGGCATAATTGGCAGAGAGGGGGTAGGGAAAGCCAATTCCAGTGGTACCCTACTCCTGACAAAATGTCTAGATCACGAACTCCTCATCACCAACACCCTGTTCCACCAGAGGGACAAATACAAGGCATCGTGGCAACACCCTCGCTCCAAACACTGGCACCCGCTCGACTATGTCATCGTCCAAGCCAAGGATCGCAAGGATGTGCGCATCACCCATGCCATGACAGGAGCTGATGACTGCTGGACGGACCATCGCCTAATCCAATCCACCATCATCAATATAAACATAGCCCCAAAGTAAAGTAGAGGGTTCAGCAGAAGCAGTGCCGCAAAAAAAAAAATTAATACCGGGGCACTTAAAGATCCAGCTAAGAGAGCCCTATACAGCCAGTGCCTCACAGCCAATCTGGCGTGCCTTGATGGCCCCGAGATGCTCAATGTCCACAGCGCTTGGTCTGCCATCCAGGCCTCCATAACAGTAGTTGTGACGTTGGGGACAGCATCAAACAAGAAATAAGGGATGTGTGCAATGAAGGTACAGCAGATATCATGGGTGACTTTAATCTACATATTGATTGGGCTAACCAAACTGGTAGCAATGCGGTGGAGGAGGATTTCCTGAAGTGTATTAGGGATGGTTTTCTCGACCAATATGTCGAGGAACCAACTAGAGAGCGGGCCATTCTAGACTGGGTGATGTGTAATGAGAAAGGACTAATTAGCAATCTTGTTGTGCGAGGCCTCTTGGGGAAGTGTGACCATAATATGGTAGAATTCTTTATTAAGATGGAGAGAGACACAGTTAATTCGGAAACTAGGGTCCTGAACTTAAGGAAAGGTAACTTCGACGGTATGAGGCGTGAATTGGCTAGAATAGACTGGCAAAGGATACTAAAAGGGTTGACGGTGGATAAGCAATGGCAAACATTTAAAGATCACATGGATGAACTTCAGCAATTGTACATCCCTGTCTGGAGTAAAAATAAAACGGGGAAAGTGGCTCAACCGTGGCTAACAAGGGAAATTAGGGATAGTGTTAAAACCAAGGAAGAGGCATATAAATTGGCTTGAAAAAGCAACAAACCTGAGGACTGGGAGAAATTTAGAATTCAACAGAGGAGGACTAAGGGTTTAATTAAGAGGGGGAAGAGAGAGAGTATGAGAGGAAGCTTGCAGGGAACATAAAAACTGACTGCAAAAGCTTCTCTAAATATGTGAAGAGAAAAAGATTAGCGAAGTCAAATGTAGGTCCCTTGCAGTCGGATTCAGGTGAATTTATAATGGGGAACAAAGAAATGGCAGATCAATTGAACAAATACTTTAGTTGTGTCTTCACGAAGTAAGACACGAATAACCTTCCGAATGTACTAGGGTCAGTGGGTCTAGTGAGAAGGAGGAACTGAAGGATATCCTTATTAGGCAGGAAATTGTGTTAGGGAAATTGATGGGATTGAAGGCCGAAAAATCCCCAGGGCCTGATAGTCTGCATCCCAGAGTACTTAAGGAAGTGGCCCTATAAATAGTGGATGCATTGGTGATCATTTTCCAACAGTCTATCGACTCTGGATCAGTTCCTATGGACTGGAGGGTAGCTAATGTAACACCACTTTTTTTTAAAAAGGGAGGGAGAGAGAAAACAGATTATAGACCGGTTAGCCTGAATCAGCAGTGGGGAAAATGTTGGAATCAATCATCAAGGATGAAATATCAGCGCATTTGGAAAGCAGTGACAGGATCGGTCCAAGTCAGCATGGATTGGTGAAAGGGAAATCATGCTGGACAAATCTTCTGGAATGTTTGAGGATGTAACTAGCAGAGTGGACAAGGGAGAACCAGTGGATGTGGTGTATTTGGACTTTCAAAAGGCTTTTGACAAGGTCCCACACAAGAGATTGATGTGCAAAGTCAAAGCACATGGTATTGGGGGTAAATGTACTGACGTGGATAGAGAACTGGTTGACAGACAGGAAGCAGAGTCAGGATAAACGGGTCCTTTTCAGAATGGCAGGCAGTGACTAGTGGAGTGCTGTAGGGCTCAGTGGTGGTACTCCAGCTCTTTACAATATACATTAACGATTTGGATGAAGGAATTGAGTGTAATATCTCCAAGTTTGCAGATGACACTAAACTGGGTGGTGGTGTGAGCTGTGAATGGGACGCTAAGAGGTTGCAGGGTGAGTGGGCAAATGTATGGCAGATGCAGTATAATGTGAATAAATGTGAGGTTATCCATTTTGGGGGCAAAAACACGAAGGCAGATTATCTGAATGGCAGCAGATTAGGAAAAGGGGAGGTGCAACAAGACCTGGGTGTCATGGTTCATCAGTCATTGAAGGTTGGCATGTAGGTACAGCAGACGGAGAAGGCGGAAAATGGTATGTTGGCCTTCATAGCTAGAGGATTTGAGTATAGGAGCAGGGAGGTCTTACTGCAGTTGTACAGGGCCTTAGTGAGGCCTCACCTGGAATAGTGTGTTCAGTTTTGGTCTCCTAATCTGAGGAAGGACATTCTTGCTATAGAGGGAGTGCAGCAAAGGTTCACCAGACTAATTTCAGGGATGGCTGGACTATCATATGAGGAGAGACTGGATCAACTGGGCCTTTATTCACTGGAGTTTAGAAGGATGAGATTCTGACGGGACTGGACAGATTAGATGCGGGAAGAATGTTTCCAATGTTGGGGAAGTCCAGAACCAGGGAACATAGTCTTAGGATAAGGGGTAGGCCATTTAGGACTGAGATGAGGAGAAACTTCTTCACTCAGAGTTGTTAACCTATAGAATTCCCTGCCGCAGAGAGTTGTTGATGCCAGTTCATTGGATATATTCAAGGGGGAGTTATATATGGCCCTTACAGCTAAGGGGATCAAGGGGTATGGAGAGAAAGCAGGAAAGGGGTACTGAGGGAATGATCAGCCATGATCTTATTGAATGGGGTGCAGGCTCAAAGGGCCAAATGGCCTACTCTTGCACCTATTTTCTATGTTTCTATAACCAGTGCCTGTGAAAAGACACTTGGTTACTCAACCCAAAAGCACTAGGACTGATTTGATGAAAATGATCAGGAGGTCCAAGAACTAATCGACCGTAAGCATTTTTGAGCCTCAAGCAACAGCCAAACTCGGGTGCTTCAAAGCAACATTACAGACGGCTCAAGGCTGAGGTCCAACAAAAATCCCAGGACCTAAAAAACAGGTGATGGATGGAGAAAGCACAGGTAATACAACAACTAGCCAACATCCATGATATACGAGGATTCTTCACTGCAGTCAAGGCCACCTACGGTCCAAACTCACAAGGCCCCACCCCACTCCTGGCAAAGAACGGGGAAACACTCAAGGACACCAAGGCGGTCAGGGCCCACTGGAAGGAGCACTTTGAAGATCTCCTCAATCGAGACTCTGCCTTTGACTCGGGTATTCTCAACTCCATCCCGCAGCATGCAACCCGCCATCACCTCAGTGAAACTCCAACGTTGCAAAAAGTAGCAAAGCCATAAAACAGCTCAAGAACAACAAGGCTATGGGTGCAGATGGAATTCCTGCTGAGGCGCTTAAATATGGTGGAGAGGCGCTGTTGGAGTGGATACATAACCTCATCTCTCTCATTTAGAGGGAGGAGTGTATGCGGGGGGGGGGGGCATCTCAGAGATGCAGTGATCATGTCCATTTTTAAAAGGGGGATCTTTTAAAAAATGGACTGTGGCAACTACAGGGGAATCTCCCCACTATAAACCACTGGGAAGGTTGTCACTAGAGTCCTCCTCAATCGTCTTCTCCCTGTGGCCGAGGAGCTCCTCCCGGAATCGCAGTGCCGATTTCGTCCCCTACGGGGAACAACGGACATGATCTTTGCAGCGCGCCAAGTACAGGAAAAATGCAAAGAGCAGCGCTAGCCCTTAGACAAAGCCCTTTTCGACCTTACAAAGGTCTTTGACACTGTTGACCGTGAGGGCTTATGGAGCGTCCTCAGTTTTGGGTGCCCCCAAAAGTTTGTCGACGCCATTTGCCTGCTCCACGACGACATGCAGGCCGTGATCCTTACCAGCGGATCAATTACAGAACCAATCCACATCCGGATCGGGGTCAAACAGGGCTGTGTAATCGCCCCAACCCTCTTCTCAATCTTCCTTGCTCCACCTCAGTCAACAAGCTCCCCGCCGGAGTGGAACTAAACTACAGAACCAGTGAGAAGCTACTTAACCTACGCTGCCTCCAGGCCAGATCCAAGACCACCCCAATCTCCGTCTTTGAACTGCAGTACACGGACGACACCTGCGTCTGCGCACATTCGGAGACTAAACTCCAGGATATAGTCAATGTAGTCACTGAAGCACATGAAAGCATGGACCTTACGCTTACCATCCGAAAGACAAAGATCCTACACCAACCCGTCCTCGCCACACAGCACTGCCCCCCAGTCATCAATATTCATGGCGCGGCTCTCGACAACGTGGACCACTTCCCATACCTCGGGAGCCTCGTCAACAAAGGCAGACATTGATGCGAAGATTCAACATCGCCTCCAGTGCGCCATTGCAGCCTTTGGCTGCCTGAGGAAGAATGTTCGAAGACCAAGCCCTCAAACCTACCACCAAGCTGATGCTCTACAGGGCTGTACTAATTTCCGCCCTCCTATATGGGTCAGAGACATGGACGACTTACAGAAGACACATCAAGTCACTGGAGATATATCACCAACGATGTCTCTGCAAGATCCTGCAAATCCCCTGGGAGGACAGGCGCACCAACATCAGTGTCCTTGCCCAGGCTAACAACCCCAGCATCGAAGCACTGACCACGCTCAATCAGCTTCGCTGGGCAGGCCACATAGTTCGCATGCCAGACACGAGACTCCCTAAACAATTGCTATATGCGGAGCTCCTTCATGGCAAACGAGCCAAAAGTGGGCAGCGGAAATGGTACAAGGACACCCTCAAAGCCTCCCTGGTGAAGTGCGACATTCACCACTGATGCCTGGGAGACCCTGGCTGAAGGCCGCTCTAGGTGGAGAAAGTGCATCCAGGAGGGCGTTGAGCTCTTCGAATCTCAACGCAGCGAGCGTGATGTGATCAGGCACAGGCAGCGGAAGGAGCGTGTGGTAAATCAGTGCAATCCCCCTCCCTTTCCCTGACAAATATCTGTCCCACCTGACAGCGTCTGGCTCTCGTGTTGGACGGTTCAGCCACCAAAGAACTCACTTTAGGAGTGGAAGCAAGTCTTCCTCAATTTGAAGGGACTGCCTATGATGATGACATTCCCCACCAGGACAGCCTGAGGGCACTACACTTCTTCCGAAGAGGCCCAACTAGTCCCCATCCTCTGCCTAGCTGAACTTGTTCTCACATTGAACAACTTCTCCTTTGACTCCTCACTTCCTCCAAATTAAATGTGTTACTATAGGAACCCGCATGGGCCCTAGCTATTAGCTATGCCTGTCTTTTCGTGGGATAGATGGAACATTCTTTGCTACAGTCCGACACAGGGCCCCTCTCTCACCTCTTTTTCCAGTACATTGATGACTGTCAGTGCCGTTCCCTGCTCTTGCCCTGAACTAGAAAACTTCATTCACTTTGCTTCCAATTTCTGTCCTGCCCTCACCTTCACAGGGTCCATCTCCAACTCTTCCCTTCCTCGACTTCAGTCTCCATTTCTGGGGATAGGCTATTGACCAACATTCACTATAAATCCACTGACACCCACAGCGAACTCGACTACGCTTCCTCCCACGCCGCGTGCTGCAAGGATTCCATTCCATTCTCCCAGTTTCTCCGTCTCTGTCGCAACTGCTCGGGCCACCACCTTCCATATTAGTGCTTTCGATACTTCTTCCTTTTTTCTCAACTGAGGTCGACATTGCTCTTGACCATGTCGGTTCTATTTCCTGCACTTCTGCTCTCACCCCTTCACTTCCCTCACAGAATCATGATGGGGTTCTCATTGACCTCACCGTTCACCCCACCAGCCTCCACTTTCAACGGATCATCTTCCACCACCTCCAGCGTGATCCCATCACTAAACATACCCTCCCCTCCCCTCTCAACATTCCGAAGCAACCGCTCCTCAAATCATCCCCAAAACCTTTTCCCACAGCACCTTCCTGTGCAAGCGCAGGAGATGCAACACCTCCCCTTTTACCGCCTCCCTTCCCACTTTCCAAGGCCCCAAACACTCCTTCCAGGTGAAACAGTGATTTACTTGTACTTCTTGCAATTTATTAATATTTTAATATTGTATTCGCTGCTCATGTAGTCTCCTCTACATTGGAGAGATCAAATGCAGATTGGATGACCGCTTTGCGGAACACCTCCGTGGTCCATAATCATGACTCCGAGCTTCCGGTCGCCTGTCACTTTAATTCCCTGCTCCACTCCCAATCTGACCTCTCCGTCCTCGGCTTCCTACATTGTTCCAATGAAGCTCAACGCAAGCTCGAGGAACAGTACCTCATCTTTCGATTAGGTACTTTACAGCCGTCTGGACTCAACATTGAGTTCAACAATTTCAGACCATGATATCTGCCCCTATTTTTGTTTCCCACATGGAAGCTGTTGATTCTTCCACCTCCACCTCAGCTAGACTCATCTTTTGTTTCTTTACTTGTGCCATTACCATCTCCTTTTGTCTTTTAATCGCTCCTGCCTTCCATTCTATCACAGACCTTACCTTTTGTTCATTCCTCCCCTCCACCCGCCCTCCCCTTTCCCTGCCCCTACACTTGCTTAAAATCTGTTACATCTTTAACTTTTTCCAGTTCTGACGAAGGGTCATCGACCTGAAATGTTAACTCCGTTTCTCTCCACAGATGCTTCCTGAGCTGCTGAGTATTGCCAGCATTTTCTGCAAAGTTCCCCTCCCCCCACATAATTAATAACCTTGATAAACTCTTTCAAAAGGGAACAGCAGCGGATTCCCCCCGCTCTAGCTCACTGTGCGACCTTCGAACTTAAGTTCATGGGATCTTACAGATTAATGTGCGGCAGTGCACCTTACAAAGAACAGCATTCCTCACGTCTCTCCCTGTTTCTCAGTCTTTCTGTCCACCGCCCCCCCACCACCCACCCACCAGGCCTGTGCGTGTGTCTCTTTCCCTCTGTCTCTCACCAAAGAACATTGGAGCAAAAGGAGAAATAGTGTTGGTTGAGGAGAGAGAAATCCAACCAAGGAGTGAACCAATAATTAAAGTACAGACACCCTAATGTATCTGGATGTACAAGGGATGAATGCTTTGTTTAAAGTACTGATTTCACTAATTGAATGGCCCTTAATGTGCCAGCTCAGTGCAACCCTGAGTGCAACTGCTGGAAGGTTTTGGAAGAGACAATTAAATGAGGCTCAGTTGGTGGCTGGTAAAGATTTTTTTTACCGTTATTCAAAGTAGTGCAGGAAATTCAACAGCCATTCTGACCAACATTCCTGACTCAGTAACACCAGAAACAGTTGAACACAGATGAACTGAAGGGTCAATGTTTAAGGAAGAAAACAAAATCCCTCTGACATTACACAGGAACCCATCGACCATCGGAACACACACTTCACAAGTTGCAATGCCGATCATTGAGCTATACGTCCCGCCAACTGGTATTAGCTCGGAAGTCGCAAGGCTCGCAAATGACTTTCTATCTGGATCCAGGGCCAGTATATTAGGCCCCTTCCCCCACGCCAGCTGTCCAGCTCTCTGCGCGGCCTTTGAATGAAAGTTCATGGGAGCTCAGGGATCAATGCGCGGCCTCACACCCATGCACCTTAGAGGGAACAGTGCTCACTAAGCGAGTCTCCCAAGGACAAAAATAAAGATGCACCGCCTTTTAGTTAGTGTGGAATCATACTGCTACTTTTTGTCATTAATAAAAGCACAAATGTTAATGATTTATGACAGCAAGTAAAATACCTATTAAAGGGAGACTAAAGAACACTGGGGAGGAATGTTTTCTTTATAGTTGCATTCTAATTAAAGCTTATTATAATGTCTGATAAGTTTAGAAGTACGAGAAAATGGGGAGAAACTCATGTATTATTGAATATTCATATGTCAGTGGTAACAACTGGATCGTCTCACAAATTTAAGATACACTCCTTCCTTTCAAAATTAGATTATGCTTTAACGGTTTTCTGTACCATTTTTCTCTATGAAATGAAAGTTAACAACTATTAAGTGGCCTTGGTTTGAACTTGTACCTATTCCATGTGAGCATGAATAGCTAGGAGCTATATACTAGCTGTCATTTACCTTTTCTCAGCTATTTTCAAAAGTTGATGCAAATCAAATTCTTGTTTCTTCAGGTTCCCAAAGGAAGATTCTAGTGATATCGAATCCTGACCTTCCAGGCTGAAGCTTAAATTGGCAATCTGAGTTTCTGTACTTGCCCCCACCTTGTCTTCAAATTTTCCTTCATACTTGAGAAAGACGGATTCAGTGACAGCTGCAAAACAAGAACCTTTTCAGTTCAACTATTGAAAGGACAAGTGAGCATTATAGCAGTTACTAACACGTGACTGGTTCCCAGCATGCTTTAAGTCAACAGTACTAAAGCCAATTGTTCTACCCAAGTCTGATGAACATTTAGAAAGTTCTAAGTATGTGGTCATATTATATGTTTGTAAAAGCATGGCCAGATAAATGCACAGAATTCTCAATGCAGTAAATCTATTTTCAGTAGGAATACAGGACCTGATGAGGGTCTGCCATCAAGATTGGGGTAAATACAAAGAACTTTCAGGCTTCTTCCAAATGACACTTTGTAACTGGTCACTAAGTGGCAAGCAGTAGTTGTTCAAGGAGACACCGATTCTTCTCAATCTCAGAGACTGATCACAGGAAATTTTCAAAGATTTGTTGAATTTCAATTTAATTATTTTTTAATATACAAAATCGATTCAATTTGTATAAACTAAGACTCCCAGTATGTGCCATTTTCTAAATAAAGTGTTCAACACGATATCTTAAATTCTGAAACGAACACAAATTGGTTCAAATTAAGCCCTTCGATCTCAGATTTCATCTTTTCAGAAATCTTACTAACATCCTGATACAGTGCAAGGATACGATTAAATTCTTCAAATTCATTTTTAGCTTTTAAGTGAGTTTCTGTTAGCAATGTTCAGATAATAAAAAGGGATTCCAGTCAGACAAGGTTTTAGATGATAAGCAGAGGCTACAAACTATCTTTGTTCACTCAGCCTCGAGAGTAGCGATAGATCTCTCAGCAGCGAGATATTTCTGGACGTTTTGACCATCAAGTGAAGAAACTATGGCTTTATAGAGTGATTCCTTCGAGGACAGCTGTGTAACATCCCTGAAGAGGGCCTTTGTTCTCTGCAACTGTCTCCAGTTGAATTACTTTATTAACAGTTCAGTCAAGGTGAAAGCTTGGGGAGTTATTCTTGTTAAAACTGAAATTCATTGTGAATTAACCGGATGAGGTAATCGTTTGAGAACATTTGAATCTGCACTAGTGAGAAAGAAAAGTATAAAAAGGAGCAATCTAGAATAGAGGGGGGTTGTGAATCTTTGGAATTCTCTATCCCAGAGAGTGTGGACCCTCAGTCATTGAGTATATTTAAGGCTGAGATCGATAGATTTTTAGACTCTAAGGGAATCAAGGGATATGGGGATCGGGCAGGAAAATGGAGTTGAGGTTGAAGATCAGCCATGATCTTATTGAATGGCAGACCAGACTCGAGGGGCCCTCAGGCATACTCCTGCTTCTGTGTACAGCAGGTTCTCCTGTATGGACCAGAGTTTGGACTCTCGTAGTGTAACTTATCTTTTACCATACCCTCCTATATCTACTTCCACCTTTTCTCAACCCCCAATCATCTCCCTTTTAATTTGTCCCATTATCCTGTTGGGCTGTGCCACAATGGTCCTCATGTGGCTAATGTGAGGTTTATACATCTCATCTCTACCATACCAATACTATCTTTTTACTTTCTATTACCTCCTTGCATCAACAATTCCCAAGTTCCTGTACCTTTTGCCACATAGCAATTTCTGAACTACCACTCTTGCCTTTATGACCACTCCCACCCCGCCTTACAGTGGTCCAGTTTATTTTATTAGCATCTTCTTCCATTATATCTTCCCCATATTACCATTTTGCATTACCGCTTGTTGATCCTTTTTCCCATTCTCAGATGTCTCCAACTGGGTTGCAGTCCAGCCAATGATAAATGAACTTCTCAGACACTCTGTCCTTCTCATTAATTTCCCCTCTCCTGTGCTTAAACTTTTACACCTATTGTAATAGTACCCTTAACTGCATTTCTCCTTTGACAGTTGTAAATATTTCCACAGTACAAGTCATTGCCTTTATTCAATTTTCCATTTCTTTTGTGGCTTAGTCTAGACCGGAATGTGTTTTTTTTTTAGATCAACAGCCTATGAATGATTATAAAAATGGGACAAATTAGGAGGCAGATGACACTAGCCTTTGCATATTAAATATTCTTTATAACTAAAAGTTTCTTAACTTACTAGTTCAACACATTACCAGCTTGAATACCTTTCACAGTTAGGGTTGGGCAATAAATGCCGACCTTGCCAGCAACGCTCACATACCATGAACGAATAAATTTTAAAAAGTTGATGATTTTGTAAATAACTTTTTGATGAAACATTTGGTGAGTAAAGGGCAATGGCTGGGAACATAGCCTGATTGTGGATTGATGGGGTGTTGGTGAAGACAATAGTCACTACCCTACTCTTAGTGTCCAAAGATGGCTGGTGGGAAAGACTAGACCAGGGTAGGTAAAGATCCCTGGCAAGCTCAGCGAATCTTTGCTGACTTTGAAAAAGAGACTGGACATTTGTGTTTACAAATCTATCATTTCTAGCTATAAGGAGAGAAATGGGTTATTTGCTGATACATATATCATATTTGTCATGTGCCAATCGCCTGTCAACTGAATATTTTGAACTAACTTCAAATATTTATGGCATGTCTGAATATGCCCATCCATTAATCCAATTTCTCCTTATAGTACTAGAATAGCATGGAGAACAAATCAACACTTTGCACATTTTAAACCAGCATACTAAAACATTTCCCAGCCCTTTCTCCCAAGAACAATATTCATAACACTAAATTCTTTAGAGCATTTAGTCTATTTTCTTTTGCTATGAATGAAATGAAGACCTCAAACTATTCAGTTTATATCAAAGTCTGCAGTCATACAACGGCCTCGCTACTCTCATGCTTGACATTTTATTAAGTTTCTGCAATGAGTACTAATAAGTGAACCAAAATCCGTACCAGGTTTAATGGGTGCGTCACCAGTCAATATGTCTTGGAGGCTAAAAGAAGAAGGATGATATTTTGGCTTCTGCCAGAACCATCCCTTCTTCCTCTTTGTTACCAGGTTCAGAAGCTGCAGCTTATCAGAATCATTCAGACTGCTAACAGGAATCAGGTCACCACTGCTTTCAATCTGCTTTACAAAACTGCTGGTTGCCTTTGCAAACATCTTCAGGGATTAACTATGAACCTAAGAAATAAACATAATTTGGTCTATTAAAAAAGAGTTTCACTTTTTATTACATAATACAATCTGCTTTACAACCACAATGCTAGAAAAGCTCCGCACATCTGTGAAATACATTACTGTCCCAGGTGAACTTTAAACAGCCACATTCAAATACAAAGGCGACAATATAACCAATTTATCTTTGAGGCTTTTGAGGACAATGTCGTAATGTGGTTGTAGCAGCTATTTCATTATTGAAAGAAAGATAATTTGGAAGAAGCAACTAAATCCACACTTGGTAATTTGACTCAGTCGAGGCTGGAAAATGCAACAAATGCTGCTAGAATTATAAAACCCAAGTAGATCATGGCTCAAGAAAGGTATTATGCACTTTTAAAAAAAAAAACACATACACAGATTAGGTAGAACCAGGGCTCCTAATATTCTGTGGCTCCTCAAAACTAATTTGTGGCAAGCCTAACAAAATCCTGCAGCATGAAAATGTAGCTTCTGCGATATGTTTATCTAGGTTTGGTGAAAGGGAAGGACATTTCAATATAATAAATATTCTTAAAATACCCTATCAATATGTAGATAATTTAAAATACCCTTTAAATAATATTTTAAAGAGACTATATAGAACAGTGCAGTTTTGGAAAAACTGGTTTCTTAAGATGTTTAGAAGTAGTTTACTACGTCAGTCATTTTCAGTAATAGCTACAGTTCAACACCAAACTTTACTGGTGACTTTTTGTTTAAAGTTCTGGTAGTTATATCATTTCGCCCAAATACGGTGAGCAGAATCGAGCAATTATAAGTACTGCTCAAACCGACTTTTGAAATTAGACTTTAAAATTACAGCATTGCATGTTTAAAGTGCCTAAGAGCCCAGCACTTCATTAACAGATACATAAATTGCTGTTAAATACAACAACTTGTCCTAGGCTGCATTTACCATACTAGGAAATGCAATTTGTTAATACTGACAAGTTTAAAAAAAAGAAAGAAATTGCATTCAGAAGTTCTGCAGACATAGCTGATTAGGTAGCCAAGATCAATTTGGGTTATTTTGAAAGGACTGCCTAGCAGGTAAAATGCACAAGGTGTGAAGCACAGATTAACAAACTGAAAAGCAAATGGGATGGGTTGAATGGGGTCATTGACACCACTTGGTCTTGCAAAACTAGATATTTGTTTCAGTACAATCACAATGGGGAGAACAATCCAGAGGAAAGGGAAAGAAGGACAATATGGCAGGAAGATTCAGCAGTATGGCCACAGAATTGCAGAGGATTTGGTGCCCTAGGTATAATACGGGTTAGATACATGGACAAGTTTCAACTACAATGTGCCTCCACTACAATTTCAGAAAATCCTCTAATGCTGTAATAATTCCACATCATCTCCCACAACACCCACCCAATTACTTGAGTGAAGCAGAAAGTTTGGTACCAAATTACAGGCAGTTTTCACTTGTCAATTCAAACATACTAAGAACAGGGTTGTAACAGCACCAACTAATTCCAATTAAGACCTTTACGTAGCTCAGAGGAAGTTTATGTTATCTGCTCTGTTTTGCTTGGATTTGAACACAAATCCCATAGGGAGAAAGGATCGTTACTTCTCCAGTTTTGGATTGGACTGTGTCCAGATATTTCTAAATTGGATGTCCATTGTTTCCATTTACATCAATAGCACTTCAGTAAAGAGAGCAAGTAGGTTATTGGCCTGTACAACCAGGAGATGTAAAGCACAAATCTCAGGAAGAGTTTGACAGAGTGCGTGCCTGGTTCCAACTGCAATATTCTGTACAGTGCTGGTGGTATTGAGAAAGGCATGCAGACATTGGTGAGGGTGCAGTGAAGAGAATTAAACTGATTGCTGGGATTGGGCACCCGAGTTACGAGGAGAGGTTGCAGAAGCTAGGAATATTTACACTGGAGAAAACTCGGGTATTCTTGTATGCCCTTTACAGAATCTTAAAAGGGAATAGGGAAGATGAAAATGTTTGACCGTCAAATTCTACAAGAGGGCATAGCCTAAAACTTAGAGGGAAATTGGAGAATTATGCAGAGGGTGGTTAATGCATTAGGGGACTGATAATATAGCAAGTTCAAGAGAGAGCTGGAGAAATGATTATCAAAAATGTGATAATGGAAGAAGGTGGTATCAGTCATATTTCCTAGATAATGGAAGCGGCTAGATGGACTGCAATTGTCGAGTTCAGTCCTGCATATTCCAATGTCTTGTGATACGGAGACATTGTTCATGGTCATTTTATTTTTAAAATCAATAATTTTATTTCCTCAATCAGCTATACTTTAGTTTAATCTTCTTCAGTTTTTAAAATTTACTCCCCATTTTGTTTTGATTGTGCCTCAATTTTGATTTATAGCCTTTAGTTTAGGACAAGATTTTTACCCTTTTATAGGCCACAGACTGAAAAATCTAGCCGAACCAGTGTTTAGTTTAGTGCAAAACTAATGTTTTTCTTTAATGCATTTTTAAAATATTTAGTTTAATATATTGGGTATATCCTATCTGCCTGCCAATACTGCAAACCAGGTTATGAAGGACTCAAATCTATGGAGATAGTTCAATATTGGCACAGTTGTAAATTGCCATTGATTATATTCACACACATTGGACGAGTTCCCTTCAGGTGCAAGGCAGCGTGATTTAATGAAAGCTCAATTTAAATTCAAAAAAGTGCCATTTTTGCACCAGTCACTTTTTAACAAAATTAAATAATATTCCATGCTAGAAAATAGTCATTTGAATAAAGAATAAAGTAATGTGGCTCAATATAACTTTATATTCCTGTTTTTTCCTCTTAAAAGCAATATCTAGAATAATAAATTAATGGTCAAATTGTTTAATATTTTAATTATGTTTCATATATTTGGCACTAATGGCTTTTTTTCAAAAAATATTAGGTAGTAATGATTTTGTTTTAATACAATTATTTGAAGTAATTAAGTGAAAGTAATGCCATCTTTTTGCAGTGGTACCTCAAGTTTTATATCAATATTTCAAGTAATGAAACTATTCAAGTAAATTAATGTAGCTTAGTATATTATTGCAGCAAGGATTCAGTTGTTTATAAATCACATTTAATATATAGCAGTATTTGAATAAGAGCAATGATGAAACAAAATCAACTGTTTCAAGGAATCAATGATCCCAAAGTGTTGAGGCCACTGCAATGGCAGAGCTTCAGAACTGTAAAACAGGTTTATTATCTGTTCAGAATACTTTTACTAAGTGTTAAAAAGCAAATAATTATTTTACTGTTTCAGTTCACAAGTTGACTATAGGCTCAGGAAATGGTTGACAATTCGATAGCTTCCAACCTCTTGCAGGGCCTTCAAACTACAAAAATGATCACGTGCTCAGCAAGGACCAATTAGATATGATTACTGTGAAACACTCAGATGAAAAATGTCAGTCATACAGTGAGCACAGACCAATCAGATGAGACCTAAAGGGTTGACAGTGGATGGGCAATGGCAGACATTTAAAGATCACATGGATGAACTTCAACAATTGTACATCCGTCTGACATAAAAATAAAACGGGGAAGGTGGCTCAACTGTGGCTAACAAGGGAAATTAGGGATAGTGTTAAATCCAAGGAAGAGGCATATAAATTGGCCAGAAAAAGTAGCAAATCTGAGGACTGGGAGAAATTTAGAATTGAGCAGAGGAGAACAAAGGATTTAATTAGGAGGGGGAAAATAGAGTTTGGAATAAGCTTGCAGGAAACATAAAAACTGACTGCAAAAGCTTCTAAAGATATGTGAAGAGAAAACGATTAGTGAAGACAAATGTAGGTCTCTTGCAGTCAGAATCAGGTGAATTTATAATGGAGAACAAAGAAATGGCAGACCAGTTGAACAGATACTTTGGTTCTGTCTTCACTAAGGAAGACACAAATAACCTTCCGGAAATACTAGGGGACCGAGGGTCTAGCAGAAGGAGGAACTGAAGGAAATCCTTATTATTCAGGAAATTGTGTTAGGGAAATTGATGGGATTGAAGGCCAATAGATCCCCAGGGCCTGATAGTCTGCATCCCAGAGTACTTAAGGAAGTGGCCCTAGAAATAGTGGTCATTGGTGATCATTTTACAACATTCTATAGACTCTGGATCAGTTCCTATGGATTGGTGGGTAGCTAATGTAACACCACTTTTTAAAAAAGGAGGGAGAGAAAAAACAGGTAATTATAGACCGGTTAGCCAGACAGCGGAAGTACGTAAAATGTTGGAGTCAATTATTAAAGATGAAATAGCAGCGCATTTGGAAAGCAGTGATAGGATCGGTTCAAGTCAGCATGGATTTATGAAAAGGGAAATCATGCTTGACAAATCTTCTAGAATTTTTTTGAGGATGTAACTAGAGTGGACAAGGGAGAACTAGTGGATGTGGTGTATTTGGACTTACAAAAGGCTTTTGACAAGGTCCCATACGAGATTAGTGTGCAAAATTAAAGCACATAGTATTGGGGGTAATGTACTGACGTGGATAGAGAACTGGTTGGCAGGCAGGAAGCAAAGAGTAGGAATAACGGGTGACTAGTGGTGTACCGCAAGGTTCAGTGCTGGGCCCCCAGCTACTTAGAATATACATTAATGATTTGGACGAAGTAATTAAGTGTAATATCTCCAAGTTTGCAGACGATACTAAGCTGGGTGGTGGTATGAGCTGTGAAGAGGATGCTAAGTGGCTGCAGTGTAACTTGGACAGGTTAGGTGAGTGGGCAAATGCAGTATAATGTGGATAAATGAGAGGTTATCTACTTTGGTGGCAAAAAGAGGCGCAAATTATTTGAATGGTGACAGATTAGGAAAAGGGGAGGTGCAACGAGACCTGGGTGTCATGGTACATCAGTCATTGAAAGTTGGCATGCAAATACAGCAGGCGGTGAAGGCGGCAAATGACATGTTGGCCTTCATAGTGAAATGATGAGAGTATAGGAGCAGGGAGGTCCTGCTGTAGTTGTACCAGGCCCTGGTGAGGCCACACCTTGAATATTGTGTACAGTTTTGGTCTCCTAATCTGAGAAAGGACATTCTTGCTATTGAGGGAGTGCAGCGAAGGTTCACCAGATTGATTCCCGGGATGGCAAGACTGACATATGAAGAAAGACTGGATCGACTAGGCTTATATTCACTGAAATTTAGATGAATGAGAGGGGATCTCATAGAAACATATACAATTCTGACTGGCTTGGACAGGTTCGATGCAGGAAGAATGTTCCCGATGTTGGGGAAGTCCAGAACCAGGGGTCACAGTCTAAGGATAAGGGGTAAGCCATTTAGGACCAAGATGCGGAGAAACTTCTTTACTCAGAGAATTGTGAACCTGTGGAATTCTCTACCACAAAGTTGTTGAGGCCAGTTCATTAGATATATTCAAAAGGGAGTTAGATGTGGCCCTTACGGCTAAAGGGATCAAGAGGTACAGAGAGAAAGCAGGAATGGGGTACTGAATTTGCATGATCAGCCATGATCATATTGAATGGTGATGTAGGCTTGAAGGGCCGAATGGCCTACTCCTGCACCTATTTTCTATATTTCTATGTCAACAGATCTTTAAAAATATTATATCGATTAAGACTTTAATTTAACAAACTAAGCATTAGAGGGTAATCTTCCAATTACTCTGCCACAGCACATGCTCAAAGTTACACTCAAAGCTACACTCAAAGCACATTCCTGGACAATATCCTCTGCTCCATTTTCATTCTGGGCTTAGTAAAAAGTGACAACTCACACTTTCATTATTATTGATTGAACTGTTACTGTATTACTACTAAAATGCAAGAAACCACTCAACATGAAACACATTCACTCATCAAACCCATTCTTATAACTTAAGGACTACCTCACAGTGATGTCCAATCGCAAAATAAATATCTGTACCAGAATTTGTAGAACTCAGCAAAACATACTTTATGAATGACAGATTTTAGAATCTAAGACTACATATCAAATGGACACATATCCCCCTCCCCAAATGATTTCTTTTTTGGGGTATAATTCCACAGGCACCCTGTGCTCCCTTTCCCAAATTGCTGTTATTCACACACAAACCTTTACAGGTTTATTTGAGTGCAGGGAGCATTACAACCAAGCTAATCCTGTCTTTACCCATGATCATACGCAAACTTCCAGTAGGACTCACGGAATCAGAAGTGGCTAATTTCCCTCAGGGCCACTGATCCTAACTGTAGCATCCCTACTCATCAAGGACACCGAGGCTGTCAGGGCCCACTGGAAGGAGCAAATTGAAGATCTCCTCAAATCGAGACTCTGCCTTTGACTCGGGTGTTCTCAACTCCATCCCGCAACATGCGACCCACCACCACCTCAGTGAAACTCCAACACTGCACGAGATAGGCAAAGTCATAAAACAGCTCAAGAGCAAGGCTACGGTTGTGAATGGAATTCCTGCTGAGGCGCTAAGGTATGGTGGAGAGGTGCTGTTGGCACGGATACATGACCTCATCTCTCTCATTTGGAGGGAGGAGAGCATGCCGGGAGATCTCAGACATGCAGTGATCGTAACCATCTTTAAAAAGGGGGGACAAGTCCAACTGCGGCAACTAAAGGGGAATCTCCTGGCTATCAGCCACTGGGAAGGTTGTCACTAGAGTTCTCAACCATCTTCTCCCTGTGGCCGAGGACCTCCTCCCGGAATCACAGTGCGAATTTCGTCCCCTATGGGGCACAACGGACATCGTTGCAGCGAGATAGCTGTAGGAAAAATGCAGGGAGCAGCGCCAGCGCTTATACATGGCCTTTTTCAATCTTACAAAGGCCTTTGACACGGTCAACCGTGAGGGCTTATGGAGCATCCTCCTCAGTTTTGGATGCCCCCAAAAGTTCAGCAACATCCTTTGCCTGCTCCACGACGACATGCAGGCCGTGATCCCTACCAGCAGTTCCATTACAGACCCAATCCACATCTGGACCGGGGTCAAACGGGGCTGCGTCATTGCTCCAACCCTCTTCTCAAATCTTCCTCGCTGCCATGCTCCCCCTCACAGTCAACAAGCTCCCCACTGGAGTGGAACTAAACTACAGAACCAGTGGTAAGCTGTTTAATCTACACCGCCTCCAGGCCAGGTCCAAGATCACCCCAACCTGTCGTTGAGCTGTAGTACACGGACGACACCTGCGTCTGCGCACATTCTGAGACTGAACTCCAGGATATAGTCGATGTATTCACCGAAGCATATGAAAGCATGGGCCTTACACTTAACATCCGTAAGACAAAAGTCCTCCACCAGCCTGTCCTCGCCACACAGCGCTGCCCCCCCCAGTCATCAAGATTCACGGCATGGCCCTCGACAACGTGGACCACTTCCCATACCTCGGGAACCTTTGATCAACAAAGGCAGACATTGACGTGGAGATTCAACATCGCCTCCAGTGCGCCAGTCCAGCCTTTGGTCACCTGAGAAAGGCCAGGCCCTCAAATCTACCACCAAGCTCATGGTCTACAGGGCTGTAGTAATACCCGCCCTCCTGTATGGATCAAAGGCATGGACAATGTACAGAAGGCACCGCAAGTCACTGGGGCTATATCACCAATGATGTCTCCGCAAGATCCTGCAAATCCCCTGGGAGGACAGGCACACCAACATCAGTGTCCTCGCCCAGGCTAACATCCCCAGCATTGAAGCACTGACCACACGCGATCAGCTGCGCTGGGCAGGCCACATAGTTCGCATGCCAGACACGAGGCTCCCTAAACAATTGCTCTATGCGGAGCTCCTTCACGGCAAACGAGCCAAAGGTGGGCAGCGGAAACGTTACAAGGACACCCTCAAAGCCTCTCTGGTGAAGTGCGACATCACCAGTGACACCTGGGAGTCCCTGGCCGAAGACCGGCCTAGGTGGAGAAAGTGCATCCGCGAGGGCATAGAGCTCTTCGAATCTCAATGCTGCGAGCGTGAGGAGGTCAGGCGCAGGCAGCGGAAGGAGTGTGTGGTAAATCAGTTCCAAACCCCCTCCCTCAGGGTCCGTGGCCCTCGCATTGGACTGCTCAGCCACCAAAGGACTCACTTTAGGAGTGGAAGCAAGTCTTCCTCAATTCCGAGGGACTACCTATGATGATGAGCATCTCTACCATTCCCCCTGGCTAGGATCAGATAACTCAGAAGAGTTCAAGTATTGAACTTGCAACCTTCAATTTCAGCATTGCTCAGCTACGCACTCGAGAAACCTGTTGAACCATCATGGCCTTGTTACATGTTTCACTACTAATTTTCTGATTTTTAATAGGTTGGGAGAAAAAAAGTCAAACTAATTACAGTTGGAAAACTAGCCATTTTGTTGAAATAAAATTAGACGCCAGAGCACATATTGCGCTAACTGATAATTCGTTCATGTTGCTTTAAATCAATTCAATCCCACATATACAAGTATTTTGTCTACATTGGATTGTTTTAACAAATGTTAATAGTTACCATTATGCAGTCAGTTTGCTAAATAGTGTACCTCTTTCTGCATCATGGTTAATGAGAACATGTTTAATAATAACGCTAAATGCCAAGAGTTATTCAAATTGGCATGTAGGCTTGGCTGGGCATATCTAATTATATGATAACTTTTTTTTCCCTCCGCAGGGCACATTTACACAGCAAGTCATTTGTCTTCTAGGATAATACTCAATGTTCCATGGTCTTTTCAGTGACTTAATATAGCACACTGAAAATTAACCATTTACTTTAGAAAGTTTGAGTTATATTCACTGCAAATTCTGACTTGTAACAACAGTATCTGAATATTTAGTTAGTACAAGGGGTCCAGATTGTATAGCTCAAACAGAACACTTTAACAGAGCATTTTAATGGAGCCAGTGAAACGTAATACTGTGCCCCAAGATTCAATTGTGAAAACTTTTAGGTATTATCCCATACCCTATGTACTACAAAGTAGAATTTACCCAAAAGTACAAAAATAGTACATGCTGCGAACACAGGTCAGTTAGCATCTGCAAAGAGAGCAAATTAATTATCTCGAATGCAGCTCCTTCTTTAAAACTGAAAAATAAGAATCAAGCAGCCATTTTAATATAAGAGATCATTCGGACAGGTTAGATGCAGGAAGCATCTTCCCGATGTTGGGGGAAGTCCAGAACCAGGGGTCACAGTCTAAGGGGTCACAGTCTAAGGATAAGGGGTAAGCCATATAGGACTGAGATGAGGAGAGACTTTTTCACCCAGAGAGTTGTTAACCTGTGGAATTCTCTACCACAGAAAGTTGTTGAGTCGAGTTTGGTGGACATATTCAAAAGGGAGTTCGATGTGGCCCTTACGGCTAAGGGGATCAGGGGGTATGGAGAGAAGGCTGGGGTGGGGTACTGATGTTGAATGATCAGCCATGATCATAATGAATGGCGGTGCAGGCTCAAAGAGCCGAATGGCCTGCTCCTATTTTCTATAATATACTGTATACAGGAAAAACCTAGAGAAGACTAATGGGTGGGATGACACAGATTACCTCAGTCAAATGACAGACATAATTAGATATTAGAGATGCCAGATTTCCAGCATCCACAGTATTTTACTATTTACTTATTCAAGAGTGTGACTAATTTCACTGTCATGTGACATAAATAAAAGTTACTGTTTATGCAAGGTCAAAGGATGTAAATTACACCCAATGCAAACAATCAAATGAGACTATATCTGTCACCCACTGATTATCTTCTTCCTACAGCTTTTATTTGTGGCTCTAAGGATATATTTACATGAGTCCAGTGCAAAGTGGTTTCAGATTCGCAACGATGCAGTAACAGTGTAATGTAAATAGGTTCACAGTCCTGAATTTGGAGCCGGCAGCGTAGCTATGGAGTACACCGCTGACCTTCAAATGGAATCCACACTTACCTGCTGCGAACCCCCCTTCAAGAAGATGCTTTGAAATGCTGCAGAGTTGTGCGCAGCCCACGGATCACAGGGGCGCACCCTTGTGCCTAAGCGTACCTGGGATCACATGGACCGGTGCTCCTTTCACTAGCCAATCAGCAAACATTTCAACTCGACATCAAAGAACTTGTAAATTAAACGGTGTGATACTCATTAGATTTATTTGACAAGTACAATATGTGGCTTTAAAAAGCACAGGGAATACTAGAATATGTAGTTATTTACTGGAAGACTCAGGAAGTTTAAAGATTAAAATGATCTCATCCCTCAATTCAAGCCTGGCAGGTTCCATTCAGAGTTCGTTTTTAATTATTATACACTTTTTTCACACACCTCCCCTTATGCTGAGCAAACAGGCTCCTGCGCCTGTTTGCACAAGTGGTAACATTTTCCAGCGTAATTGAAGCGCAGGTGGGCAATTAGCTCAATTTTTAGCCTGCACATCATTTCAATGAGGACTTGAAAGTCGCAGCGGATCATCTGTCTATTCGGAACTTGACATATCGCAGGTTCGGCATTTAACACGTGTGCAGACACATGCGGAAAACCCAAACTTGCGGTCAATTTCAAAGGCGGTATGACGGCATATCTCTCTCAAATTCAGGTCCAATAAGTCAAGCACTGACTATAAAATGAAGTGGCGTCTCAGTCTACTCCACTCCTGTGTCAAGTTAGGCCCTTACCCTCCGGCTGCACTAGCACCGGTGCAAAGCAAAACCGCCCAACACTGCAGCTGTAAGTGAAACCGCACCCAAAATAGCCCCGCACCGGAATCTTCCACCCTGGAATAGCAGGCCCCTTTTTGGTGTGGACGCGGTCATTCTCGATACCAGCGACCGCCTGAGAAGAACCGCATCCAAAGAATGTCAAAACGTGTTGTTTCATGGTGCCATAATACAAGTTACCAAATCACAATTGTATTCAATAATTTGTTAGCGAAATGTAATGTTACTTTATAAGCTATGAAGTAGCACATCTGCATAAGCAGAAATTCTCATCAAGACTATAAGGAATCCAGGTTTGAATTGTGCTCTGATGAAAGCTCACGCCTAACGCGTTTTCAGAGGCAGGCCGTGGGGAGCGCGTTTACATTTACATTTACTCCTGATTTGGCTTTTGAATCGGTTCTGTAACCGCGATATAACGATCACTTTTTCTAACTTCTATTGTGGTCAAAATGTGCCCGGATTCGGAGTGTGATTCAAGCATCTTTCTTACATCAGCCATGAAGACATGCACAAAAACACGGAACCAAACCACCTGAAATACACAAATTGGTTAGTCACAGAATGAACTGGAGGCAAATGTTTGATATTCAGACCGGGAAATAAACCAATCTTCTTCAAAACTAGATTCAGTAGATACAGAGAAGACGATGTTTCCCGAACGGAAATAGTTTACGACAGTTACATTTCTAAATGATGAAATGCGAGTGTGTGAAATCTCACAACCAACAGAGTCCAGCGGTCCCGAGCTCCCGCTAACTGGTTTACCGGGAATTCTTTACAAAATCTTGCGCCAGAGGACCGATTGACACAGAGCTCCGCCCGGATTTCCCGAGAACTGAAAACAAGCAAAACGCCCTTCAAAAACAGCCCAAGCAATCCGGCGGGAGCAGAGTGTTTGGGGTTGTGGAGCCGGCTCTCCGGGCCATACAGCGGCACAGCAGCTCAGTCAGTCCCTCCCAAATACCCACGGAGACCTCACACCCCCCCCGCACCCAGGGAGACTCAGCCCTCCCCCCATCCCCAGGGAGACCCCCCCCACCCCGGGAGATCTCTCTCCCCCCCTCCCCCACCCCAGGGAGACGCACACCCACCACATCGCCGCCCCCCTCCCCCCAACAGACACCGGGAGACACCCCCACCCCCCAACAGACACAGGGAGACACACCCCCCCCCACACACACAGGGAGACACCAACCCCCCCCACACACACACACACGGAGACACCCACCCCCCCACCCCCCCACACACAGGGAGACACCCACCCCCCCACACACACACACAGGGAGACAGCCACCCCACACACACACACACACACACAGGGAGACACTCCCCCACACACACACGGAGGGGGAGGGGAGGGGAGGGGAGAGGGAGAGACACACACACACACCCAGGGAGGGAGACACACACACACACCCACCCAGGGAGGGAGACACACACACACACCCACCCAAGGAGGGAGGGAGAGACACACACACACCCCCACCCAAGGAGGGAGGGAGACACACACACACACCCCCCCACCCAGGGAGGGAGACACACACACACACCCCCACCCAGGGAGGGAAACACACACACCCAGGGATGGAAACACACACACACACACACCCAGGGATGGAAACACACACACACACACACACACACCCCCACCCAGGGATGGAAACACACACACACACACACACACACACAGGGATGGAAACACACACACACACACACACAGGGATGGAAACACACACACACAGGGATGGAAACACACACACACAGGGATGGAAACACACACACACACACACAGGGATGGAAACACACACACACACACACACAGGGATGGAAACACACACACACACACACACAGGGATGGAAACACACACACACACACACAGGGATGGAAACACACACACACACACACACAGGGATGGAAACACACACACACACACACAGGGATGGAAACACACACACACACACACCCAGGGATGGAAACACACACACACACACACCCAGGGATGGAAACACACACACACACACACACACCCAGGGATGGAAACACACACACACACACACCCAGGGATGGAAACACACACACCCAGGGATGGAAACACACACACACAGGGATGGAAACACACACACACAGGGATGGAAACACACACACACAGGGATGGAAACACACACACACACAGGGATGGAAACACACACACACACAGGGATGGAAACACACACACACACAGGGATGGAAACACACACACACACAGGGATGGAAACACACACACACACAGGGATGGAAACACACACACACACAGGGATGGAAACACACACACACACAGGGATGGAAACACACACACACACAGGGATGGAAACACACACACACACAGGGATGGAAACACACACACACACAGGGATGGAAACACACACACACACAGGGATGGAAACACACACACACACAGGGATGGAAACACACACACACAGGGATGGAAACACACACACACACAGGGATGGAAACACACACACACACAGGGATGGAAACACACACACACACACACCCAGGGATGGAGGGAGACACACACACACCCACCCAGGGATGGAGGGAGACACACACACACCCAAACCCAGGGATGGAGGGAGACACACACACACCCCAACCCAGGGATGGAGGGAGACACACACACACCCCAACCCAGGGATGGAGGGAGACACACACACACCCCAACCCAGGGATGGAGGGAGACACACACACACCCCAACCCAGGGATGGAGGGAGACACACACACACCCCAACCCAGGGATGGAGGGAGACACACACACACCCCAACCCAGGGATGGAGGGAGACACACACACACCCCAACCCAGGGATGGAGGGAGACACACACACACCCCAACCCAGGGATGGAGGGAGACACACACACACCCCAACCCAGGGATGGAGGGAGACACACACACACCCCAACCCAGGGATGGAGGGAGACACACACACACCCCAACCCAGGGATGGAGGGAGACACACACACACCCCAACCCAGGGATGGAGGGAGACACACACACACCCCAACCCAGGGATGGAGGGAGACACACACACACCCCAACCCAGGGATGGAGGGAGACACACACACACCCCAACCCAGGGATGGAGGGAGACACACACACACCCCAACCCAGGGATGGAGGGAGACACACACACACCCCAACCCAGGGATGGAGGGAGACACACACACACCCCAACCCAGGGATGGAGGGAGACACACACACACCCCAACCCAGGGATGGAGGGAGACACACACACACCCCAACCCAGGGATGGAGGGAGACACACACACACCCCAACCCAGGGATGGAGGGAGACACACACACACCCCAACCCAGGGATGGAGGGAGACACACACACACCCCAACCCAGGGATGGAGGGAGACACACACACACCCCAACCCAGGGATGGAGGGAGACACACACACACCCCAACCCAGGGATGGAGGGAGACACACACACACCCCAACCCAGGGATGGAGGGAGACACACACACACCCCAACCCAGGGATGGAGGGAGACACACACACACCCCAACCCAGGGATGGAGGGAGACACACACACACCCCAACCCAGGGATGGAGGGAGACACACACACACCCCAACCCAGGGATGGAGGGAGACACACACACACCCCAACCCAGGGATGGAGGGAGACACACACACACCCCAACCCAGGGATGGAGGGAGACACACACACACCCCAACCCAGGGATGGAGGGAGACACACACACACCCCAACCCAGGGATGGAGGGAGACACACACACACCCCAACCCAGGGATGGAGGGAGACACACACACACCCCAACCCAGGGATGGAGGGAGACACACACACACCCCAACCCAGGGATGGAGGGAGACACACACACACCCCAACCCAGGGATGGAGGGAGACACACACACACAGGGATGGAAACACACACACACACACACACCCAGGGATGGAAACACACACACACACCCAGGGATGGAAACACACACACACACCCAGGGATGGAAACACACACACACACCCAGGGATGGAAACACACACACACCCAGGGATGGAAACACACACACACCCAGGGATGGAAACACACACACACCCAGGGATGGAAACACACACACACACAGGGATGGAAACACACACACACACACACACCCAGGGATGGAAACACACACACACACACACACCCAGGGATGGAAATACACACACACACACACAGGGATGGAAACACACACACCCACACACAGGGATGGAAACACACACACCCACACACAGGGATGGAAACACACACACACACACACCCAGGGATGGAAACACACACACACACACCCAGGGATGGAAACACACACACACACACACACACACACACACAGGGATGGAAACACACACACACCCACACACACACACACACAGGGATGGAAACACACACACACACACACACACACACACACCCAGGGATGGAAACACACACACACACCCAGGGATGGAAACACACACACACACCCAGGGATGGAAACACACACACACACACACAGGGATGGAAACACACACACACAGGGATGGAAACACACACACACACAGGGATGGAAACACACACACACACAGGGATGGAAACACACACACACACAGGGATGGAAACACACACACACACAGGGATGGAAACACACACACACACAGGGATGGAAACACACACACACACAGGGATGGAAACACACACACACACAGGGATGGAAACACACACACACACAGGGATGGAAACACACACACACACAGGGATGGAAACACACACACACACACAGGGATGGAAACACACACACACACACAGGGATGGAAACACACACACACACACAGGGATGGAAACACACACACACACACACAGGGATGGAAACACACACACACACACAGGGATGGAAACACACACACACACACAGGGATGGAAACACACACACACACACAGGGATGGAAACACACACACACACACACAGGGATGGAAACACACACACACACACACAGGGATGGAAACACACACACACACACACACAGATGGAAACACACACACACAGGGATGGAAACACACACACACAGGGATGGAAACACACACACACAGGGATGGAAACACACACACACAGGGATGGAAACACACACACACAGGGATGGAAACACACACACACACAGGGATGGAAACACACACACACACACACACCCACACCCAGGGATGGAAACACACACACACACAGGGATGGAAACACACACACACACAGGGATGGAAACACACACACACACAGGGATGGAAACACACACACACACACACACCCACACCCAGGGATGGAAACACACACACACACACACACCCACACCCAGGGATGGAAACACACACACACACAGGGATGGAAACACACACACACACAGGGATGGAAACACACACACACACACACACCCACACCCAGGGATGGAAACACACACACACACAGGGATGGAAACACACACACACACAGGGATGGAAACACACACACACACACACACCCACACCCAGGGATGGAAACACACACACACACACACAGGGATGGAAACACACACACACACACACAGGGATGGAGGGAGACACACACACACACACACACCCAAACCCAGGGATGGAGGGAGACACACACACACACACACACACACACCCAAACCCAGGGATGGAGGGAGACACACACACACCCCAACCCAGGGATGGAGGGAGACACACACACACCCCAACCCAGGGATGGAGGGAGACACACACACACCCCAACCCAAGGATGGAGGGAGACACACACACACCCCAACCCAGGGATGGAGGGAGACACACACACACCCCAACCCAGGGATGGAGGGAGACACACACACACCCCAACCCAGGGATGGAGGGAGACACACACACACCCCAACCCAGGGATGGAGGGAGACACACACACACACAGAGGGAGATACACCCCCCGGAGACACACATACCACACACACAC
This sequence comes from Pristiophorus japonicus, assembly GCF_044704955.1. Taxonomy (NCBI): domain Eukaryota; kingdom Metazoa; phylum Chordata; class Chondrichthyes; family Pristiophoridae; genus Pristiophorus; species Pristiophorus japonicus. The sequence continues at coordinate 98,186,076 of NC_091981.1, forward strand.
ACACAGGGACAGACACAACTCCCCACCCCACACACGCACAGAGACACAGCCCGCCACCCCCGCACGCACACACCCAGGGAGGGAGAGACACCCAGGGAGGGAGACGCGGAGACGCACACACCCCACACACGGAGACAGAGGTATACACACACACACAGGGAGACACCCCCACCCCACACACAGCGAGATAAAGGCGTCAGCACCGACACCTACCTCAGCGCGACCCGCTGCAGTGAAACCAATGGACGGAAGGACCGACAGGGAGCAGCAGTGTCCCCGCTCACTGCAGCTTCTGGGCGGGACGGGGATGGGACGAGATAGGACGGGGCTCCGCCGCCGCCGCCGGCAGTGGGCCAACAAGATGATAAATCACAGAGCACTCAGTCAATAGGCGAGGACAATCCGACCTTGCATCGGGGATAAGTTGCTGCAATTCTTGTTTGGCGCCGACCCACCCGGTGGGGGGAGAAGTAGCAGCAACTGGGACTGTGTGTGCGCTGCAAACTGGCGCTAAACTCATTCAGGGATGTCCAGCCCCCTTTCCTACCAGCAGCGTTGCCAACTCTGGTTGGAGACGTAATTGGAGGCTTGGTCACGTGACATTCGGAGCCCATGATGTCAGCAATGTTATTACATTTAACTTCTAACGTTTCAGAGTGCTGCGGTTGAGCCTTTCGCTGGTTTGGTGCTGACAGCTGTTGTGCAAGAAGTTGCAAGAACCAGAAGACCAGCAGGTGAAACAGGGAAACCGAGGGCGAGAAGCGATTCGCAGAGGGGAAACCAGAGGTGGAAGGAAATTTGATTCCACCATCGACTAACAGAAAAACTGAAATTACACTGACAACTAATATTAATACTGGTAACACTCACAACCAACAGTACTACAATAACTCACTGATGATCTATAGGTAACTGTTAGTAACAGGTGTAACACCCCAATATCCTACCTGTAACTAGTAGTGTGGTGTCCCTGCACCTTACTACAAACTCACACGAGGCATGGATTATATCAGACACGGTTACTCTGTGACTTTCACCTTTATTGCCAGGACCAAGGAGTGCTGACCCTGGGTGGGACTTCCCCTTTTGTACCTGGAAACCCAGGTGAGGAGTGTCTCCCGCAAGTTCACCCTCTGTGGTCAGGGTGTGCCTTTCTATGGTACAGGTACAGTACTATGTCATTGCAAGATGGTTAAATACATGACAAGTAGTAATCCTATAATTCACTGATATTCATCCTTAAACTACAGCCAGAATCTCCCAATAAGAACATAAGAACTAAAGAACATAAGAATTAGGAACAGGAGTAGGCCATCTAACCCCTCGAGCCGGCTCCGCCATTCAAAAAGATCATGGCTGATCTGGCCGTGGACTCAGCTCCACTTACGCGCCCGCTCCCCATAACCCTTAATTCCCTTATTGGTTAAAAATCTATCTATCTGTGATTTGAATACATTCAATGAGCTAGCCTCAACTGCTTCCTTGGGCAGAGAATTCCACAGATTCACAACCCTCTGGGAGAAGAAATTCCTTCTCAACTCGGTTTTAAATTGTCTCCCCCATATTTTGAGGCTGTGCCCCCTAGTTCTAGTCTCCCCGACCAGTGGAAACATCCTCTCTGCCTCTATCTTGTCTATCCCTTTCATTATTTTAAATGTTTCTATAAGATCACCCCTCATCCTTCTGAACTCCAACGAGTAAAGACCCAGTCTACTCAATCTATCATACGGTAACCCCCTCGTCTCCAGAATCAGCCTAGTGAATCGTTTCTGTACCCCCTCCAAAGCTAGTATATCCTTCCTTAAGTAAGGTGACCAAAACTGCACGCAGTACTCCAGGTGCGGCCTCACCAATACCCTGTACAGTTGCAGCAGGACCTCCCTGCTTTTGTACTCCATCCCTCTCGCAATGAAGGCCAACATTCCATTCATCTTCCTAATTACCTGCTGCACCTGCAAACTAACTTTTTGGGACAAAAAAAAACAAAAAAGAAAAAAAGGGCCTTGTAAATGTCTGGTGTGTCATCCAGGTCGGGTGGCACGGATAAATTTTTTATGTTTTGCAGGTAGACTCTAAAAGAGTTTCATGCACAAGGAACCAATGGTAGAGCAGTGGAGGCGTGTCCTGCACAGTTGGAGCTGAGCTGCAGTGAGGAGAGGAGCTACCAACCTTAGCTCCTGCCTTGGAAGGCCTGGAGAGCCCTGAGAACAGCCCAGGAAGAGAAGGGAGGAAGGGGCTTCACCACCAACTTTCACCCAGAGGGAGAGGAGGAGAAAAGAAAACTTTTTTAACAACTTTTTACCATTCTGCAAAGAGTTGGAGAGAGGGGGAAAAGACCAACAACAACAACATCCAGTGTGGAAGGAGGGAGACTCTACCATTCTACAGGTGGGTGTGGGTGCATTTCCCTAAAAGACTTTGTTGTATCGGTGGGGGGAGGAAAGAAGACCACTGAGGGCCGGAACATCGCGGGGGGTGTGTGTGTGTGTGGAAAGTGTGTGTGGGGGCCTTGCTTACAACTAGGCCCCACACACAACTGAACCCCCCCCCCCCCCCCCCGCCAATTGCCTAGCCTGGGATAGCTGGAGCTACCAGGCTGAAGATTTCTTTAAATCACCAATTGAATATCGTTAGGAGTGTGTGCCTGGTGGCTCTAGCTGCCCCAGGTGAAGACATCTTCTCCCCCCACCTGAAGACCAACCCAAAGACTGTGCTTGTGTGTTTTGCCATCTGGGGAGTGCACCCACCCACAGCTGTGAGGGGAGACCTGCCCTCGCAGTTCCCCCCCTTCCCACCCCCCTCTCTCTTTCTCTGTTATTCTCTGTTTCTCCCCTCTCTCTCTGAGAGCCCTTTTCCTCCCAAATTAATTTTAAAAAAACAATTGAGACAACTGAGCAGAGGGAGCAAGGCCCCTCCCCAATTGCCAACTAGGGGAGAGGTGTGCCTCGTTAAGAGCTCCTCTGCTCAGTCAAATCAAATGAGGCCAATCAAGACCATTAAGGCCTGTGACTTTGGGGTGGGTGTAGCCCTTAAAGGGACCCCGTGATGGCGACCCCATCCACGCCGGTGGCAGGGCCAGCAAGAACATATGCGCAGGTGGCAACCGCTTCCACGGCACCTCCTGCGCCACCTGCTGCCCTGCCACCCTTTCGACTTATTACTAAAAAACACGGGGTCAAGAGCTACACTCACCCCACAATGACCATCGAGGAGTGCGTGCGGGCGATGGCTGGGGTAGTCGGCCCCTCGGCCATTGTCGCAGCCTCCAAGATGTCTGGGAAGGCCGTGTTCTTCCTGGGGTCGGAGCGGGCGGTGTCCCTGGCCCTCGAAAAGGGGCTCACGGTGGGCGGGACGTTCCTGCCGGTGGACCCTCTCGAGGCCACCACGCAGAGGGTCATCATATCGAACGTCCCGCCCTTTGTTCCCGCTGAGCTCCTCCTCCCTCACCTACACCAACTGGGGGAGGTAAGGTCGGGGATCAACCCCATACCGCTTGGCCTCCGGGAGAACAGCCTGCGCCACGTGTTCTCCTTCCGCCGCCAGCTCTTTGTCCGGCTGGCGCGGGAGGAGACGACGGAGGGAAGTTTCAATGTGGTGCACGAGGGGACTGCCTACCGCGTCTTCTGGACGTCGGACGGCGTGCGGTGCCATGCCTGTAGGGAGGTGGGGCATGTTCGTAAGAACTGCCCCGCCTCCAAGGCCGCCAAACCACCGAGGGCGGCCAAGGCTGGCGCCGCCGCCACCCCTCCCCCTAGTTGCGTCCGCGTGCCGGGAGCCGTAGGTGCGCGGGCATCGTCGGGGGCCTTTGTTTTCACGGCCTCCGGCGGGGGGGAGGGAGAGCGTCCGATCGAAAAGAAGGCGCGGAAGAAGACGAGACATCTAGAGGCGGGTCCCCTCATTGCGCCGGAAAGTTTGACCACCGCGCTCAGCCCAACCCAGTCACCGGCGAGCGCGGGGTGCCCTGAGCCCGTGCCCGAGCCCTTGACCAATACCGCAGAGGGGCTCGGGCGAGGGCAAGATAAGGAAAAGGGGGGGGCGGAGCGGGAGGCCTCGGCAGACATGGAGGTCTCCCTCCCTCCGCGCACCCCCAGGAACAAAAGGAGGCACCGCCCCAATGAGGCGGAGGGGGAACAAAATCCCTCCGCGGAGGAGGCGGTGCCTGCCGCATGTCCCGCGTCCCCCACCAGCGCCCCCAAATTGCGCTGTAGGCGCGAGGAGTCTTTCCCCGGGAAGGGTGAGGCAGTCGAGGCTGCCCAGCCGCTGCCTCCTGGGGAGGGCGTGGAAGATCTGCCTGTCGTGGGGGGCGTGGGGCCAGCGGAAGAATGCGTAGCCGCCGGGTCGAGCGTCCCGGGGACTGAGGCGGGCGGGGCCGAAAAGGCCGAACCTGAGCCCGCCCAGCCAATACCCAACTTCCCCCGGGATTTGCTCGACTCGGCAGAAACTGAAAATGCCAATTTTAATATACATCCACACGCTGGGCCGGGGGGTGGCGGCGGGGAGGGGGAAGAACAACAACCCTCGCCCCCTACTTTGGAGCTGAGGGACTTGGTGGACCTGGAGAACTTCCTAAACCAGGTCTCTCCGTGTTCCCCGGCTCCTGGGACGGAGGAGGAACCCCTTCCGCTGTCGCTTCCCAACCCAGCACCAATTTTAAAAGAGCCCAGTGGGGACTCCTCTGCCGACGATCCTGGGGGTGGGATCGGGGCAGAGCCAGGGCCAGATGGAGCGGCCGGGCCGTTTGCCGTACCTCGTGCGGTCGACGGGCCGGCTGCTAGCGGCGACCTCCCGGAGGGGGACGGGAACTCGGTGGAGGACGCGGGTGAAGATCTCGAGTCCATCGCCAGTGAGGCGGTGGATCTGCTCGCGGCCGCCACTGAGACCCTCCTCATTCCCGCAGAGGAACTCCTGGACTTTTTGGTCCAGTGCCGGGGTCGCCGCGACCAAGCCCGTCTGGCCCTGGAAAGATGGTCCGAGCCGGGGCTGCTCATCGCGTCCGTCCGCGCCGCCGCTAAAACCATGGCCGCGGGCGGGCCCTTATCAAAGGCTCATGGCCTTGAGCTGCGCCGGCTCAAAAAGTTCCTCGCTGGGCTGCTGAAGGAGTGGAGGTCAACAAACGACTCCACTCCCTCCCCACAATAGGTTAGGTAGAGGCTGCACTATGCTCTAGTCATGAAGATAACCATAGCCAGCCTCAACATCAACGGCAGCAGAGAGGCACGCCGTAGATTTAACAATTTTTCGCTCCTGCGGGAGGGGAAATATGCGGTGTGCTTCCTGCAAGAAACCCACACCGTTCCGGGAGACGAAGCCACATGGCTCCTGGAATGGCAAGGAGAGGTCCGCTTGAGCCACCTCACCGCTACTTCTAGTGGGGTGGCCATCTTGCTGGGCCCGCATTTTCAGCCGGAGATCTTGGGGGTCGAGGAGCCCGTGCCAGGCCGCTTGCTGCACGTAACGGATCGCCTGGGGGACGTGCCGCTCCATCTCATGAACGTGTACGCCCCTCAGCCCGGCCCGCAGCAAACGCGCTTCTTCGAAGAAGTGTCCGCTCTTCTTGGCTCCGTCGACGTCGGCGACTGCATTGTCCTTGGGGGGGATTTTAACTGCACCCTCGAGGCGAGGGACCGCTCCGGTGCCCCGCAGTGCATGACGGCGATGGAGAAGTTGAGGGACCTGGTCGGGTCCTTCGACTTGGTGGACGTCTGGCGAAATCTCCACCCCGACTCCAGCGCCTTTACTTGGGTGAGGCCTGGAGTAGGATGGTCTAGAGTCGACCGCCTTTACGTGTCTCGGGCGTACGTTTCCTGCGTCCCGGCGGTCTCCATGCGGCCGGTGCCATGTTCCGACCACCACCTGGTGTGGGCGGAGCTCGCTTCGCTCCGCGCGAGGACGGGGTCCGCGTACTGGCATTTTAATAACCGGCTGCTGGAGGACGTACGGTTCCAGGACTCGTTCCGTCGATTCTGGTCCGACTGGAGAAGGAAGCAGGGGGGCTTCCCCTCCTTGAGGCTATGGTGGGACGTGGGCAAGGCTCACGTCCGCGTCTTCTGTCAAGAGTACGCGAGGGGGTCGACCAAGAGGCGGGCGGCCAGAGTCGGGCGCCTAGAAAAAGAGGTGCTCGACCTGGAAGCCCGTCTCGGTCAAGTCGTCCAGGACCCGGCCCTGCGGACGGTGTACGAAGCGAAGAAGGCCGCGCTGAAGGACCTGCAGCTCGTCGGGTCCCGAGGCGCGTTCGTGAGGTCGCGGATCCGGTTCCTGCGGGATCTGGACCGCGGCTCCCCCTTCTTCTACTCGCTGGAAAAAAGGCAGAGTGGCCGTAAGCAGCTCTTGACGCTGCTGGCCGACGACGACTCTCTCGTCTCGGATCCGGAGGGCGTCAACAACAGGGCCCGTGAATATTACGGGGCTCTGTTCTCTCCGGATCCGTCCAGCGAGGAAGTGCGTAGAGTTTTGTGGGAGGACCTGCCGAAGGTCAGCCCGGAGGGCGCCGAAAATCTGGAAGCTCCGCTAAGCCTGGCGGAGCTGACCGGTGCCCTCGCCCGGCTCTCGAGGGGAAAATCCCCGGGGCTGGACGGGCTGACCGTGGAGTTCCACAGGGCATTCTGGGACGTCCTGGGGGGCGACTACGCGCGGGTCCTGGGGGAAAGTCTGGCGACCGGGGAGATGCCCCTCTCTTGGCGCAGGGCAGTCATCGTCCTGCTGCCTAAGAAGGGCGATCTCCGCCTCCTTAAGAACTGGCGCCCGGTCTCCCTCCTCAGCACGGACTACAAAATCTTCGCCAGGGCGATGTCTGCTCGCCTTGGTGCCGTGCTGGACCACATGATCCACCCCGACCAGTCCTACACGGTCCTGGGCCGGACAATCCACGATAACATCCATCTGGTCCGGGGCCTCATCCATTGTTCCCAGGAGGCTGGTCTGTCGGTCGCCTTCCTATCCCTCGACCAAGAGAAGGCGTTCGACAGGGTGGATCACGACTATCTGCTCGGAACTCTGCGCGCTTTCGGGTTCGGGACGCATTTCGTCGCCCGGATCCGCATTTTGTACGCTGCCGCGGAGTGTCTGATTAAGGTTAACGGGTCCTTGACGGCGCCCCTTCGCTTTAGGAGAGGGATGCGCCAGGGATGCCCCATGTCCGGCCAGTTAAAAGCCGTTTGCGTGGAGCCTTTCCTGCGCCTCTTGCGGACGAGGTTGACGGGACTGGCTCTGCAAGGGCCGGTGGTGGAGGTCGTCCTCTCGGCTTACGCCGATGACGTGCTCCTCGCGGTAGAGGATCCCGCTGACCTGCGGAGGATGCGTGAGTGCCAGGAGATTTACTCGGCCGCGTCCTCCGCCAGGTTCAACTGGGAGAAATGTTCCGGACTCCTGGTGGGTCAGTGGCGGGTGGACTCCCTGCCGGAGGAGCTCAGGCCTTTTGCCTGGAGCACGACCCATCTCCTCCATCTGGGAGTCTACCTTAGCCCCGACGAGGGAGCCTGGCCGGCGAACTGGCAGGAGCTGGAGGCCAAGGTCGCCGCTCGCCTAGGACGCTGGACAGGACTGCTCCGAGTGCTGTCCTACAGGGGTCGAGCGCTAGTCATAAACCAGCTGGTGGCCGCAATGTTGTGGTACCGGCTGGTCACTTTGACCCCTCCCCCTGCGTTTGTCGCCAAGATACAGAAGAAGCTGGTGGACTTCTTCTGGAACAACAGGAAGCACTGGGTCTCTGCCGCGGCTTTGAGTCTCCCGCTTGAGGAGGGCGGTCAGTCGTTGGTGTGCGTCAGCGCCCAGCTCGCGACTTTCCGTCTTCAGACCCTGCAGAGATACCTTTACGTCGAGCCCCCTCCTAGGTGGTGTGCTCTGGCGAGGTATTTCTTCCGCCAGCAGCGCGACCTCAATTATGACACGCAGCTCCTGTTTGTGAACTTGGGGGGTGCCAGGACCGCCCTCCGGGAGCTGCCTGTCTTTTACAGGGAACTCATCAGGGTCTGGAACAAAGTCTCCACCAAGCGCAGCTCTCCGCCGGCTGGAGTGGCGGCCGTCCTGCAGGAGCCGCTGCTCGGGAATCCGTACCTCCACGGCCGAGGTTTCATGTGGCGGTCGGAAGAGAGGGCTGTGGCTGGTGAGGTGACCAGGGTCAGGGACCTGCTCGATGGCGGAGGAGCGGGCTGGATGGCGCCAGACACGCTGGCGCGGCGCCTAAACTCTGCCAACGTCCGCCACGTGGCCGATGCCATCGAGTCGCTAAAAACAGCTCTGGGCCCTGACTCCGTTAGGTGCATCGAGGAGGCTCAAGCACGTGGGGAGATCCCGTCCGAACTGACCCCCGTCCGGACGGAATTCCTCATCGGCGCCAAACCCCGGAACCTCCCTCGGGGGCCGGCGCCTCACAACTTGAGCCGCCTCGGGGAAATCCCCTCCGTGCCTTTCAGTTCCGCGCGGAGGGGTTTCCTGTACGGGCTGCTCCTGCACACCCTCAACTTTGCCATCCTTGCCTGCCGTCCGGACACGCCATGGCGTACCATCTTGCCGTCCGGAGGAGGCGGGGGTCCCCGATGGAGGGCACTCTACGCAGGGGTCCTCCCACTATTCATCGGGGACTTGGCCTGGAGGGTGGTGCACGGAGCAGTGCCGTGCAACAAATTTTTAAGCCGGTTCACGGACTCCCAGGCCGCCTGCAATTTCTGCGGTCTGGAGGAGTCCGTGTTCCATGTTTTTATTGAGTGCACGAGGTTGCAGCCCCTGTTCCATTATTTGAAGGGGCTGCTCCTGAAATTCTGGCTGCACTTCAGTCCCACCCTCCTGATCTTTGGGCACCCTGTGCGGAGGGGAGTGGGTAGGTCCGAAGGCCTCCTCGTAGGACTGCCTGCCTCTCTTCCGCTCTTACATCCGGTCCAGGGTGTCCTTGGAGATGGAGCACGCGGTGTCCACCGGTACGCTCGCGGCCTTCCGCGAGAGGTGGGCATCGGAGGGACTGGAGTGCATCATCACGCCCGGCAACCAAATTTTAATTTGATTTTACGTTTTAAAGTTTAATTTGTTTTCATTGCCGATGCTTTTAGTCTCCCCCTCCCCTTTTATAGGGGGCACTGGAAAAATTTGATTTTAGCGCCCCAAAAAAACCAAAAAATAAATAAATAAATAAAAAAAGGGGCCTTGAAAATGTCTGCTGTGTCACCCAGGTCGGGTGGCATGGTCTTAATGTTTATGTTTTTGCAGGTAAACTCAAAAGAGTTAGACTCTAAAAGAGTTTCATGCACAAGGAACCAATGGTAGAGCAGTGGAGGCGTGTCCTGCACAGTTGGAGCTGAGCTGCAGTGAGGAGAGGAGCTACCAACCTTAGCTCCTGCCTTGGAAGGCCTGGAGAGCCCTGAGAACAGCCCAGGAAGAGAAGGGAGGAAGGGGCTTCACCACCAACTTTCACCCAGAGGGAGAGGAGGAGAAAAGAAAACGTTTTAACAACTTTTTACCATTCTGCAAAGAGTTGGAGAGAGGGGGAAAAGACCAACAACAACAACATCCAGTGTGGAAGGAGGGAGACTCTACCATTCTACAGGTGGGTGTGGGTGCATTTCCCTAAAAGACTTTGTTGTATCGGTGGGGGGAGGAAAGAAGACCACTGAAGGCCGGAACATCGCGGGGGGTGTGTGTGTGTGTGGAAAGTGTGTGGAGGCCTTGCTTACAACTAGGCCCCACACACAACTGAACGCCCCCCCCCCCGCCAATTGCCTAGCCTGGGATAGCTGGAGCTACCAGGCTGAAGATTTCTTTAAATCACCAATTGAATATCGTTAGGAGTGTGTGCCTGGTGGCTCTAGCTGCCCCAGGTGAAGACATCTTCTCCCCCCACCTGAAGACCAACCCAAAGACTGTGCTTGTGTGTTTTGCCATCTGGGGAGTGCACCCACCCACAGCTGCGAGGGGAGACCTGCCCTCGCAGTTCCCCCCCCTTCCCACCCCCCTCTCTCTTTCTCTGTTATTCTCTGTTTCTCCCCTCTCTCTCTGAGAGCCCTTTTCCTCCCAAATTAATTTAAAAAAAACAATTGAGACAACTGAGCAGAGGGAGCAAGGCCCCTCCCCAATTGCCAACTAGGGGAGAGGTGTGCCTCGTTAAGAGCTCCTCTGCTCAGTCAAATCAAACGAGGCCAATCAAGACCATTAAGGCCTGTGACTTTGGGGTGGGTGTAGCCCTTAAAGGGACCCCGTGATGGCGACCCCATCCACGCCGGTGGCAGGGCCAGCAAGAACATATGCGCAGGTGGCAACCGCTTCCACGGCACCTCCTGCGCCACCTGCTGCCCTGCCACCCTTTCGACTTATTACTAAAAAACACGGGGTCAAGAGCTACACTCACCCCACAATGACCATCGAGGAGTGCGTGCGGGCGATGGCTGGGGTAGTCGGCCCCTCGGCCATTGTCGCAGCCTCCAAGATGTCTGGGAAGGCCGTGTTCTTCCTGGGGTCGGAGCGGGCGGTGTCCCTGGCCCTCGAAAAGGGGCTCACGGTGGGCGGGACGTTCCTGCCGGTGGATCCTCTCGAGGCCACCGCGCAGAGGGTCATCATATCGAACGTCCCGCCCTTTGTTCCCGCTGAGCTCCTCCTCCCTCACCTACACCAACTGGGGGAGGTAAGGTCGGGGATCAACCCCATACCGCTTGGCCTCCGGGAGAACAGCCTGCGCCACGTGTTCTCCTTCCGCCGCCAGCTCTTTGTCCGGCTGGCGCGGGAGGAGACGACGGAGGGAAGTTTCAATGTGGTGCACGAGGGGACTGCCTACCGCGTCTTCTGGACGTCGGACGGCGTGCGGTGCCATGCCTGTAGGGAGGTGGGGCATGTTCGTAAGAACTGCCCCGCCTCCAAGGCCGCCAAACCACCGAGGGCGGCCAAGGCTGGCGGCGCCGCCACCCCTCCCCCTAGTTGCGTCCGCGTGCCGGGAGCCGTAGGTGCGCGGGCATCGTCGGGGGCCTTTGTTTTCACGGCCTCCGGCGGGGGGGAGGGAGAGCGTCCGATCGAAAAGAAGGCGCGGAAGAAGACGAGACATCTAGAGGCGGGTCCCCTCAGTGCGCCGGAAAGTTTGACCACCGCGCTCAGCCCAACCCAGTCACCGGCGAGCGCGGGGTGCCCTGAGCCCGTGCCCGAGCCCTTGACCAATACCGCAGAGGGGCTCGGGCGAGGGCAAGATAAGGAAAAGGGGGGGGCGGAGCGGGAGGCCTCGGCAGACATGGAGGTCTCCCTCCCTCCGCGCACCCCCAGGAACAAAAGGAGGCACCACCCCAATGAGGTGGAGGGGGAACAACATCCCTCCGCGGAGGAGGCGGTGCCCGCCGCGTCCCCCGCGTCCCCCACCAGCGCCCCCAAATTGCGCTGTAGGCGCGAGGAGTCTGTCCCCAGGGAGGGTGAGGCAGTCGAGGCTGCCCAGCCGCTGCCTCCTGGGGAGGGCGTCGAAGATCTGCCTGTTGTGGGGGGCGTGGGGCCAGCGGAAGAATGCGTAGCCGCTGGGTCGAGCGTCCCGGGGACTGAGGCGGGCGGGGCCGAAAAGGCCGAACCTGAGCCCGCCCAGCCAATACCCAACTTCCCCCGGGATTTGCTCGACTCGGCAGAAACTGAAAATGCCAATTTTAATATACATCCACACGCTGGGCCGGGGGGTGGCGGCGGGGAGGGGGAAGAACAACAACCCTCGCCCCCTACTTTGGAGCTGAGGGACTTGGTGGGCCTAGAGAACTTCCTAAACCAGGTCTCTCCGTGTTCCCCGGCTCCTGGGGCGGAGGAGGAACCCCTTCCGCTGTCGCTTCCCGACCCAGCACCAATTTTAAAAGAGCCCAGTGGGGACTCCTCTGCCGACGATCCTGGGGGTGGGATCGGGGCAGAGCCAGGGCCAGATGGAGCGGCCGGGCCGTTTGCCGTACCTCGTGCGGTCGACGGGCCGGCTGCTAGCGGCGACCTCCCGGAGGGGGACGGGGACTTGGTGGAGGACGCGGGTGAAGATCTCGAGTCCATCGCCAGTGAGGCGGTGGATCTGCTCGCGGCCGCCACTGAGACCCTCCTCATTCCCGCAGAGGAACTCCGGGACTTTTTGGTCCAGTGCCGGGGTCGCCGCGACCAAGCCCGTCTGGCCCTGGAAAGATGGTCCGAGCCGGGGCTGCTCGTCGCGTCCGTCCGCGCCGCCGTTAAAACCATGGCCGCGGGCGGGCCCTTATCAAAGGCTCATGGCCTTGAGCTGCGCCGGCTCAAAAAGTTCCTCGCTGGGCTGCTGAAGGAGTGGAGGTCAACAAACGACTCCACTGCCTCCCCACAATAGGTTAGGTAGAGGTTGCACTATGCTCTAGTCATGAAGATAACCATAGCCAGCCTCAACATCAACGGCAGCAGAGAGGCACGCCGTAGATTTAACAATTTTTCGCTCCTGCGGGAGGGGAAATATGCAGTGTGCTTCCTGCAAGAAACCCACACCGTTCCGGGAGACGAAGCCACGTGGCTCCTGGAATGGCAAGGAGAGGTCCGCTTGAGCCACCTCACCGCTACTTCTAGTGGGGTGGCCATCTTGCTGGGCCCGCATTTTCAGCCGGAGATCTTGGGGGTCGAGGAGCCCGTGCCAGGCCGCTTGCTGCACGTAACGGATCGCCTGGGGGACGTGCCGCTCCATCTCATGAACGTGTACGCCCCTCAGCCCGGCCCGCAGCAAACGCGCTTCTTCGAAGAAGTGTCCGCTCTTCTTGGCTCCGTCGACGTCGGCGACTGCATTGTCCTCGGGGGGTATTTTAACTGCACCCTCGAGGTGAGGGACCGCTCCGGTGCCCCGCAGTGCATGACGGCGATGGAGAAGTTGAGGGACCTGGTCGGGTCCTTCGACTTGGTGGACGTCTGGCGAAATCTCCACCCCGACTCCAGCGCCTTTACTTGGGTGAGGCCTGGAGTAGGATGGTCTAGAGTCGACCGCCTTTACGTGTCTCGGGCGTACGTTTCCTGCGTCCCGGCGGCCTCCATGCGGCCGGTGCCATGTTCCGACCACCACCTGGTGTGGGCGGAGCTCGCTTCGCTCCGCGCGAGGACGGGGTCCGCGTACTGGCACTTTAACAACCGGCTGCTGGAGGACGTGCGGTTCCAGGACTCGTTCCGTCGATTCTGGTCCGACTGGAGAAGGAAGCAGGCGGGCTTCCCCTCCTTGAGGCAATGGTGGGACGTGGGCAAGGCTCACGTCCGCGTCTTCTGTCAAGAGTACGCGAGGGGGTCGACCAAGAGGCGGGCGGCCAGAGTCGGGCGCCTAGAAAAAGAGGTGCTCGACCTGGAAGCCCGTCTCGGTCAAGTCGTCCAGGACCCGGCCCTGCGGACGGTGTACGAAGCGAAGAAGGCCGCGCTGAAGGACCTGCAGCTCGTCGGGTCCCGAGGCGCGTTCGTGAGGTCGCGGATCCGGTTCCTGCGGGATCTGGACCGCGGCTCCCCCTTCTTCTACTCGCTGGAAAAAAGGCAGAGTGTCCATAAGCAGCTCTTGACGCTGCTGGCCGACGACGGCTCTCTCGTCTCGGATCCGGAGGGCGTCAACAACAGGGCCCGTGAATATTACGGGGCTCTGTTCTCTCCGGATCCGTCCAGCAAGGAAGCGCGTAGAGTTTTGTGGGAGGACCTGCCGAAGGTCAGCCCGGAGGGTGCCGAAAATCTGGAAGCTCCGCTAAGCCTGGCGGAGCTGACCGGTGCCCTCGACCGGCTCTCGAGGGGAAAATCCCCGGGGCTGGACGGGCTGACCGTGGAGTTCCACAGGGCGTTCTGGGACGTCCTGGGGAGCGACTACGCGCGGGTCCTGGGGGAAAGTCTGGCGACCGGGGAGATGCCCCTCTCTTGGCGCAGGGCAGTAATCGTCCTGCTGCCTAAGAAGGGCGATCTCCGCCTCCTTAAGAACTGGCGCCCGGTCTCCCTCCTCAGCACGGACTACAAAATCTTCGCCAGGGCGATATCTGCTCGCCTTGGTGCCGTGCTGGACCACATGATCCACCCCGACCAGTCCTACACGGTCCCGGGCCGGACAATCCACGATAACATCCATCTGGTCCGGGACCTCATCCATTGTTCCCAGGAGGCTGGTCTGTCGGTCGCCTTCCTATCCCTCGACCAAGAGAAGGCGTTCGACAGGGTGGATCACGACTATCTGCTCGGAACTCTGCGCGCTTTCGGGTTCGGGACGCATTTCGTCGCCCGGATCCGACTTTTGTACGCCGCCGCGGAGTGTCTGATTAAGGTTAACGGGTCCTTGACGGCGCCCCTTCGCTTTAGGAGAGGGATGCGCCAGGGATGCCCCATGTCCGGCCAGTTATACGCCGTTTGCGTGGAGCCTTTCTTGCGCCTCTTGCGGACGAGGTTGACGGGACTGGCTCTGCAAGGGCCGGGCGTGGAGGTCGTCCTCTCGGCTTACGCCGATGATGTGCTCCTCGCGGTAGAGGACCCCGCTGACCTGCGGAGGATGCATGAGTGCCAGGAGATTTACTCGGCCGCGTCCTCCGCCAGGATCAACTGGGAGAAATGTTCCGGACTCCTGGTGGGTCAGTGGCGGGTGGACTCCCTGCCGGAGGAGCTCAGGCCTTTTGCCTGGAGCACGACCCATCTCCTCTATCTGGGAGTCTACCTTAGCCCCGACGAGGGAGCCTGGCCGGCGAACTGGCAGGAGCTGGAGGCCAAGGTCGCCGCTCGCCTAGGGCGCTGGACAGGACTGCTCCGAGTGCTGTCCTACAGGGGTCGAGCGCTAGTCATAAACCAGCTGGTGGCCGCAATGTTGTGGTACCGGCTGGTCACTTTGACCCCTCCCCCTGCGTTTGTCGCCAAGATACAGAAGAAGCTGGTGGACTTCTTCTGGAACAACAGGAAGCACTGGGTCTCTGCCGCGGTCTTGAGTCTCCCGCTTGAGGAGGGCGGTCAGTCGTTGGTGTGCGTCAGCGCCCAGCTCGCGACTTTCCGTCTTCAGACCCTGCAGAGATACCTTTACGTCGAGCCCCCTCCTAGGTGGTGTGCTCTGGCGATGTATTTCTTCCGCCAGCAGCGAGACCTCAATTACGACACGCAGCTCCTGTTTGTGAACTTGGGGGGTGTCAGGACCGCCCTCCGGGAGCTGCCTGTCTTTTACAGGGAACTCATCAGGGTCTGGAACAAAGTCTCCACCAAGCGCAGCTCTCCACCGGCTGGAGTGGCGGCCGTCCTGCAGGAGCCGCTGCTCGGGAATCCGTACCTCCACGACCGAGGTTTTATGTGGCGGTCGGAAGGAGGGCTGTGGCTGGTGAGGTGACCAGGGTCAGGGACCTGCTCGATGGCGGAGGAGCGGGCTGGATGGCGCCAGACACGCTGGCGCGGCGCCTAAATTCTGCCAACGTCCGCCACGCGGCCGATGCTATCGAGTCACTAAAAACAGCTCTGGGCCCTGACTCCGTTAGGTGCATCGAGGAGGCTCAAGCACGTGGGGAGATCCCGTCCGAACTGACCCCCGTCCGGACGGAATTCCTCATCGGCGCCAAACCCCGGAACCTCCCTCGGGGGCCGGCACCTCACAACTTGAGCCACCTCGGGGAAATCCCCTCTGTGCCTTTCAGTTCCGCGCGGAGGGGTTTCCTGTACGGGCTGCTCCTGCACACTCTCAACTTTGCCATCCTCGCCTGCCGTCCGGACACGCCATGGCGTACCATCCTGCCATCCGGAGGAGGCGGGGGTCCCCGATGGAGGGCACTCTACACAGGGGTCCTCCCACTATTCATCGGGGACTTGGCCTGGAGGGTGGTGCACGGAGCAGTGCCGTGCAATAAATTTTTAAGCCGGTTCACGGACTCCCAGGCCGCCTGCAATTTCTGCGGTCTGGAGGAGTCCGTGTTCCATGTTTTTATTGAGTGCACGAGGTTGCAGCCCCTGTTCCATTATTTGAAGGGGCTGCTCCTGAAATTCTGGCTGCACTTCAGTCCCACTCTCCTGATCTTTGGGCACCCTGTGCGGAGGGGAGCGGGTAGGTCCGAGGGCCTCCTCGTAGGACTGCTCCTGGGCACGGCCAAGGGTGCCATCAGCCGGTCCAGGCAGCGGGCGGTCGAGGGGGTCGTTCAACCTGACTGCCTGCCTCTCTTCCGCTCTTACATCCGGTCCAGGGTGTCCTTGGAGATGGAGCACGCGGTGTCCACCGGTACGCTCGCGGCCTTCTGCGAGAGGTGGGCACCGGCGGGACTGGAGTGCATCATCACACCCGGCAACCAAATTTTAATTTGATTTTACGTTTTAAAGTTTAATTTGTTTTAATTGTCGGTGCTTTTAGTGTCCCCTTCCCTTTTATAGGGGGCACTGGGGAAAAATTGTGATTTTAGTGCCCAAAAAAACCCCCCAAAAAAAAGAAAAAAGAAAAAAAGGGCCTTGTAAATGTCTGCTGTGTCATCCAGGTCGGGTGGCACGGATAAATGTTTTATGTTTTGCAGGTAGACTCTAAAAGAGTTTCATGCACAAGGAACCAATGGTAGAGCAGTGGAGGCGTGTCCTGCACAGTTGGAGCTGTGCGACAGTGAGAGGAGCAGCTACCAACCTTAGCTCCTGCCTTGGAAGGCCTGGAGAGCCCTGAGAACAGCCCAGGAAGAGAAGGAAGGAAAGGGCTTCACCACCAACTTTCACCCAGAGGGAGAGGATGAAGCAGAAAACTTTTAACATCTTTACCATTCTACAAAGAGTTGGAGAGAGGGGGAAATACCAACAACAACATCCAGTGTGGAAGGAGGGAGACTCTACTATTCTACAGGTGGGTGTATTGGTGCAGTCCCCAATAGACTTTGTTGTATCGGTGGGGGGAGGAAAGAAGACCACTGAGGGCCGGAACATCGCGGGGGGTGTGTGTGTGTGGATAGTGTGTGTGGGGGCCTTGCTTATAACTAGGCCCCACACACAATTGAACCCCCCCCCCCATTGCCTAGCCTGGGGTAGCTGGAGCTACCAGGCTGAAGATTTCTTCAATCACCCGTTAAACATCGTTGGGAGTGTGTGCCTGGGTGGCTCTAGCTGCCCCAGGTGAAGACATCTTCTCCCCTCACCCGAAGACCACCCCAAAGACTATTTGTGTTTTGCCATCTGGGGATTGCACCCACCCACAGCTGCAAGGGGAGACCTGCCCTCGCAGTTCCCCCCCCTTCCCACCCCCCTCTTTCTTTCTCTGTTACTCTCTGTTTCTCCCCTCTCTCTCTGAGAGCCCTTCCTCCCAAATTGGAAAAAACAAAACAATTGAGACAACTGAGCAGAGGGAGCAAGGCCCCTCCCCAATTGCCAACTAGGGGAGAGGTGTGCCTCGTTAAGTGCTCCTCTGCTCAGTCATATTAAACGAGGCCAACCAAGACCATTAAGGCCTGTGACTTTGGGGTGGGTGTAGCCCTTAAAGGGACCCCGTGATGGCGACCCCATCCACGCCAGTGGCGGGGCCAGCAAGGACATATGCGCAGGCGGTGTCCACATCCACGGCACCACCTGCGCCACCCGCTGCCCTGCCACCTTTTACACTAATAACGAAGAAACACAGGGTCAAGAGCTACACTCACCCCACAATGAGCATCGAGGAGTGCGTGCGGGCGATGGCTGGGGTAGTCGGCCCCTCGGCCATTGTCGCAGCCTCCAAGATGTCTGGGAAGGCCGTGTTCTTCCTGGGGTCGGAACGGGCGGTGTCCCTGGCCCTCAAAAAGGGGCTCACGGTGGGCGGTACATGTTCCTGCCGGTGGACCCTCTCGAGGCCACCGCGCAGAGGGTCATCGTGTCAAACGTCCCGCCCTTTGTTCCCGCTGAGCTCCTCCTCCCTCACCTACACCAACTGGGGGAGGTAAGGTCGGGGATCAACCCCATACCGCTCGGCCTCAGGGAGAACAGCCTGTGCCACGTGTTCTCCTTCCGCCGCCAGCTCTTTGTCCGGCTGGCGCGGGAGGACACGACGGAAGGGCATTTTAATGTGGTGCACGAGGGGACTGCCTACCGCGTCTTCTGGACGTCGGACGGCGTGCGGTGCCATGCCTGTAGGGAGGTGGGGCATGTTCGTAAGAACTGCCCCGCCTCCAAGGCCGCCAAACCACCGAAGGCGGCCAAGGCTGGCGCCGCCGCCACCCCTCCCCCTAGTTGCGTCCGCGTGCCGGGAGCCGTAGGTGCGCGGGCATCGTCGGAGGCCTTTGTTTTCAGGGCCTCCGGCGGGGGGGAGGGAGAGCGTCCGACCGGAAAGAAGGCACGGAACAAGGCAAAACATCTAGAGGCGGGTCCCCTCAGTGCGCCAGAAAGTTTGACCACCGCGCTCGGCCCAACCCAGTCACCGGCGAGCGCGGGGTGCTCTGAGCCCGTGCCCAAGCCCTTGAACAACACCGCAGAGGGGCCCGGGCGCGGGCAAGAAAAGAAAAAGGGGGGGGGCGGAGTGGGAATCCTTGGCAGACATGGAGGTCTCCCTGCCTTCGCGCACCCCCAGGAACAAAAAGACGCACCGTCCCAATGAGGCGGAGGGGGAACAACATCCCTCCGTGGAGGAGGCGGTGCCCGCCGCCTGTCCCGCGTCCCCCACCAGCGCCCCCAAATTGCGCTGCAGGCGCGAGGAATCTGTCCCCGGGGAGGGTGAGGCAGTCGAGGCTGCCCAGCCGCTGCCTCCTGGGGAGGGCGTGGAAGATCTGCCTGTCGTGGGGGGCGTGGGGCCAGCGGAAGAATGCGTAACCGCTGGGTCGAGCGTCCCGGGGACTGAGGCGGGCGGGGCCGAAAAGGCCGAACCTGAGCCCGCCCAGCTATTATCCAACTTCCCCCGGGAGTCGCTCGACTCGGTAGAAACTGAAAATATGATTAATACCACAGAACATCCACACGCTGGGCTGGGGGGTGGCGGCGGGGAGGGGGAAGAACAACAACCCTCGCCCCCTACTGTGGAGTTGGGGGAATTGGAGGACCTGGAACATTACTTTGACCAGGTCTCTCCCTGTTCCCCGGTTCCTGGGGCGGAGGGGGAACCCCTTCCGCTGTCGCTTCCCGACCCAGCACCAATTTTAAAAGAGCCCAGTGGGGACTCCTCTGCCGACGATCCTGGGGGTGGGATCGGGGCAGAGCCAGGGCCAGATGGAGCGGCTGGGCCGTTTGCCGTACCTCGTGCGGTCAACGGGCCGGCTGCTAGCGGCGACCTCCCGGAAGGGGACGGGGACTCGGTGGAGGACGCGGGTGAAGATCTCGAGTCCATCGCCAGCGAGGCGGTGGATCTGCTCGCGGCCGCCACTGAGACCCTCCTCATTCCCGTAGAGGAACTCCGGGACTTTTTGGTCCAGAGCCAGGGTCGCCGCGACCAAGCCCGTCTGGCCCTGGAAAGATGGTCCGAACCGGGGCTGCTCGTCGCGTCCGTCCGCGCCGCCGTTAAAACCATGGCCGCGGGCGGGCCCTTATCAAAGGCTCATGGCCTTGAGCTGCGCCGGCTCAAAAAGTTCCTCGCTGGGCTGCTGAAGGAGTGGAGGTCAACAAACGACTCCACTCCTCCCCCACAATAGGTTAGGTAGAGGTTGCACTATGCTCTAGTCATGAAGATAACCATAGCCAGCCTCAACATCAACGGCAGCAGAGAGGCACGCCGTAGATTTAACAATTTTTCGCTCCTGCGGGAGGGGAAATATGCGGTGTGCTTCCTGCAAGAAACCCACACCGTTCCAGGAGACGAAGCCACGTGGCTCCTGGAATGGCAAGGAGAGGTCCGCATGAGCCACCTCACCGCCACTTCTAGTGGGGTGGCCATCTTGCTGGGCCCGCATTTTCAGCCGGAGATCTTGGGGGTCGAGGAGCCCGTGCCAGGCCGCTTGCTGCACGTAACGGTTTGCCTGGGGGACGTGCCGCTCCATCTCGTGAACGTGTACGCCCCTCAGCCCGGCCCGCAGCAAACGCGCTTCTTCGAAGAAGTGTCCGCTCTTCTTGGCTCCGTCGACGTCGGCGACTGCATTGTCCTCGGGGGGGATTTTAACTGCACCCTCGAGGCGAGGGACCGCTCCGGTGCCCCGCAGTGCATGACGGCGATGGAGAAGTTGAGGGACCTGGTCGGGTCCTTCGACTTGGTGGACGTCTGGCGAAATCTCCACCCCGACTCCAGCGCCTTTACTTGGGTGAGGCCTGGAGTAGGATGGTCTAGAGTCGACCGCCTTTACGTGTCTCGGGCGTACGTTTCCTGCGTCCCGGCGGCCTCCATGCGGCCGGTGCCGTGTTCGGACCACCACCTGGTGTGGGTGGAGCTCGCTTCGCTCCGCGCGAGGACGGGGTCCGCGTACTGGCACTTTAACAACCAGCTGCTGGAGGACGTGCGGTTCCAGGACTCGTTCCGTCGATTCTGGTCCGACTGGAGAAGGAAGCAGGGGGGCTTCCCCTCCTTGAGGCTATAGTGGGACGTGGGCAAGGCTCACGTCCGCGTCTTCTGTCAAGAGTATGCGAGGGGGTCGACCAAGAGGCGGGCGGCCAGGGTCGGGCGCCTAGAAAAAGAGGTGCTCGACCTGGAATCCCGTCTCGGTCAAGTCGTCGGGGACCCGGCCCTGCGGACGGTGTACGAAGCGAAGAAAGCCGCGCTGAAGGACCTGCAGCTCGTCGGGTCCCGAGGCGCGTTCGTGAGGTCGCGGATCCGGTTCCTGCGGGATCTGGACCGCGGCTCCCCCTTCTTCTACTCGCTGGAAAAAAGGCAGAGTGTCCGTAAGCAGCTCTTGACGCTGCTGGCCGACGACGGCTCTCTCGTCTCGGATCCGGAGGGCGTCAACAACAGGGCCCGTGAATATTACGGGGCTCTGTTCTCTCCGGATCCGTCCAGCGAGGAAGCGCGTAGAGTTTTGTGGGAGGACCTGCCGAAGGTCAGCCCGGAGGGCGCCGAAAATCTGGAAGCTCCGTTAAGCCTGGCGGAGCTGACCGGATCCGACTTTTGTACGCCGCCGCGGAGTGTCTGATTAAGGTTAACGGGTCCTTGACGGCACCCCTTCGCTTCGGGAGAGGGGCGCGCCAGGGATGCCCCATGTCCGGCCAGTTATACACCGTCTGCATGGAGCCTTTCCTGCGCCTCCTGCGGACGAGGTTGACGGGACTGGCTCTGCAAGGGCCGGGCGTGGAGGTCATCCTCTCGGCTTACGCCGATGACGTGCTCCTCGCGGTAGAGGATCCCGCTGACCTGCGGAGGATGCGTGAGTGCCAGGAGATTTACTCGGCCGCATCCTCCGCCAGAATCAACTGGGAAAAATGTTCCGGACTCCTGGTGGGTCAGTGGCGGGTGGACTCCCTGCCGGAGGAGCTCAGGTCTTTTGCCTGGAGCACGACCCATCTCCTCTATCTGGGAGTCTACCTTAGCCCCGACGAGGAAGCCTGGCCGGCGAACTGGCAGGAGCTGGAGGCCAAGGTCGCCGCTCGCCTAGGGCGCTGGACAGGACTGCTCCGAGTGCTGTCCTACAGGGGCCGAGCGCTAGTCATAAACCAGCTGGTGGCTGCCATGTTGTGGTACCGGCTGGTCACTTTGACCCCTCCCCCTGCGTTTGTCGCCAAGATACAGAAGAAGCTGGTGGACTTCTTCTGGAACAACAGGAAGCACTGGGTCTCTGCCGTGGTCTTGAGGCTCCCGCTTGGGGAGGGCGGTCAGTCCTTGGTGTGCGTCAGCACCCAGCTCGTGACTTTCCGTCTTCAGACCCTGCAGAGATACCTTTACGTCGAGCCCCCTCCTAGGTGGCGTGCTCTGGCGACGTATTTCTTCCGCCAGCAGCACGGCCTCAACTACGACACGCAGCTCCTGTTTGTGAGTGTGGGGGGCGTCAGGACCACCCTCCGGGAGCTGCCTGTCTTTTACAAGGAACTCATTAGGGTCTGGAACAAAGTCTCCACCAAGCGCATCTCTCCGCCGGCTGGAGTGGCGGTTGTCCTGCAGAAGCCGCTGCTCGGGAATCCGTACCTCCACGACTGAGGTTTTATGTGGCGGTCGGACGAGAGGGCTGTGGCTGGTGAGGTGACAAGGGTCAGGGACCTGCTCGATGGCGGAGGAGCGGGCTGGATGGCGCCAGACACGCTGGCGCGGCGCCTAAATTCTGCCAACGTCCGCCGCGCGGCCGATGCCATCGAGTCGCTAAAAAGAGCTCTGGGCCCCGACTCCGTTAGGTGCATCGAGGAGGCTCAAGCACGTGGGGAGATCCCGTCTGAACTGACCCCCGTCCGGACGGAATTCCTCATCGGCGCCAAACCCCGGAACCTCCCTCGGGGGCCGGCGCCTCACAACTTGAGCCGCCTCAGGGAAATCCCCTCCGTGCCTTTCAGTTCCGCGCGGAGGGGTTTCCTGTACGGGCTGCTCGTGCACACTCTCAACTTTGCCATCCTCGCCTGCCGTCCGGACACGCCATGGCGTACCATCTTGCCGTCCGGAGGAGGCGGGGGTCCCCGATGGAGGGCACTCTACGCAGGGGTCCTCCCACTTTTCATCGGGGACTTGGCCTGGAGGGTGGTGCACGGAGTAGTGCCGTGCAATAAATTTTTAAGCTGGTTCACGGACTCCCAGGCCGCCTGCAATTTCTGCGGTCTGGAGGAGTCCGTGTTCCATGTTTTTATTGAGTGCACGAGGTTGCAGCCCCTGTTCCACTATTTGAAGGGGCTGCTCCTGAAATTCTGGCTGCACTTCAGTCCCACTCTCCTGATCTTTGGGCACCCTGTGCGGAGGGGAGCGGGTAGGTCTGAGGGCCTCCTCGTAGGACTGCTCCTGGGCACGGCCAAGGGTGCCATCAGCCGGTCCAGGCAGCGGGCGGTCGAGGGGGTCGTTCAACCTGACTGCCTGCCTCTCTTCCGCTCTTACATCCGGTCCAGGGTGTCCTTGGAGATGGAGCACGCGGTGTCCACCGGTACGCTCGCGGCCTTCTGCGAGAGGTGGGCACCGGAGGGACTGGAGTGCATCATCACGCCTGGCAACCAAATTTTAATTTGATTTTACGTTTTAAAGTTTAATTTGTTTTAATTGCCGGTGCTTTTAGTGTCCCCCTCTCCTTTTATAGGGGGCACTGGAAAAAGGAAAAAATTTGATTTTAGTGCCCAAAAAAAAACCAAAAAAAAAGAAGGAAAAAAAAACAAAAAAGAAAAAAAGGGCCTTGTAAATGTCTGGTGTGTCATCCAGGTCGGGTGGCATGGATAAATGTTTTATGTTTTGCAGGTAGACTCTAAAAGAGTTTCATGCACAAGGATCCCCAGGTCCCTCTGCACTGCAGCATGTTGTAATTTCTCCCCATTCAAATAATATTCCCTTTTACTGTTTTTTTTCCAAGGTGGATGACCTCACATTTTCCGACATTGTATTCCATCTGCCAAACCTTAGCCCATTCGCTTAACCTATCTAAATTTCTTTGCAGCCTTTCTGTGTCCGCTGCACAACCCGCTTTCCTACTAATCTTTGTGTCATCTGCAAATTTTGTTACACTACACTCTGTCCCCTCTTCCAGGTCATCTATGTATATTGTAAACAGTTGTGGTCCCAGCACCGATCCTTGTGCCATACCACTAACCACCGATTTCCAACCCGAAAAGGACCCATTTATCTGACTCTCTGCTTTCTGTTAGTCAGCCAATTCTCTATCCATGCTAATACATTTCGTCTGACTCCGCGTACCTTTATCTTCTGCAGTAACCTTTTGTGTGGCACCTTACCGAATGCCTTTTGGAAATCTAAATACACCACATCCATCGGTACACCTCTATCCACCATGCTCGTTATATCCTCAAAGAATTCCAGTAAATTAGTTAAACATGATTTCCCCTTCATGAATCCATGTTGCATCTGCTTGATTGCACTATTCCTATCTAGATGTCTCACTATTTCTTCCTTAATGATAGCTTCAAGCATTTTCCCCACTACAGATGTTAAACTAACCAGCCTATAGTTACCTGCCTTTTGTCTGCCCCCTTTTTTAAACAGAGGCATTAAATTAGCTGCTTTCCAATCCGCTGGTACCTCCCCAGAGTCCAGAGAATTTTGGTAGATTATAACGAATGCATCTGCTATAACTTCCGCCATCTCT
Source organism: Pristiophorus japonicus (assembly GCF_044704955.1). Taxonomy (NCBI): domain Eukaryota; kingdom Metazoa; phylum Chordata; class Chondrichthyes; family Pristiophoridae; genus Pristiophorus; species Pristiophorus japonicus. The sequence goes on from NC_091981.1 coordinate 98,210,054, forward strand.
TTTAATACCCTGGGATGCATTTCATCAGGACCAGGGGACTTGTTTACCTTGAGTCCCATTAGCCTGTCCAGCACTACCCCCCTAGTGATAGTGATTGTCTCAAGGTCCTCCCTTTCCACATTCCCGTGACCAGCAATTTTTGGCATGGTTTTTGTGTCTTCCACTGTGAAGACCGAAGCAAAATAATTGTTTAAGATCTCAGCCATTTCCACATTTTCCATTATTAAATCTCCTTCTCATCTTCTAAGGGACCAACATTTACTTTAGTCACTCTCTTCCGTTTTATATATCATTAAAAGCTTTTACTATCTGTTTTTATGTTTTGCGCAAGTTTACTTTCGTAATCTATCTTTCCTTTCTTTATTGCTTTCTTAGTCATTCTTTGCTGTCGTTTAAAATTTTCCCAATCTTCTAGTTTCCCACTAACCTTGGCCACCTTATACGCATTGGTTTTTAATTTGATACTCTCCTTTATTTCCTTGGTTATCCACGGCTGGTTATCCCTTCTCTTACCGCCCTTCTTTTTCACTGGAATATATTTTTGTTGAGCATTATGAAAGAGCTCTTTAAAAGTCCTCCACTGTTCCTCAATTGTGCCATCGTTTAGTCTGTGTTCCCAGTCTACTTTAGCTAACTCTGCCCTCATCCCACTGTAGTCCCCTTTGTTTAAGCATAGTACGCTCGTTTGAGACACTACTTCCTCACCCTCAATCTGTATTACAAATTCAACAATACTGTGATCACTCATTCCGAGAGGATCTTTTACTAGGAGATCGTTTATTATTACTGTCTCATTACACAGGATCAGATCGAACATAGCTTGCTCCCTTGTATGTTCTGTAACATACTATTCTAAGAAACAATCCCGTATGCATTCTATGACTTCCTCCTCAAGGCTACCCCATGCGATTTGATTTGACTAATCGATATGTAGGTTAAAATCCCCCATGATTACTGCCATTCCTTTTTCACATGCCTCCATTATTCCCTTGATTATTGCCCGCCCCACCGTGAAGTTATTATTTGGGGGCCTATAAACTACGCCCACCAGTGACTTTTTTCCCTTACTATCTCTAATCTCCACCCACAATGATTCAACATTTTGTTCATTCGAGCCAATATCATCTCTCACAAGTACACTGATATCATCCTTTATTAGCAGAGCTACCCCACCTCCTTTCCCTTCTTGTCTATCCTTCCGAATTGTCAGATACCCCTGTATGTTTAATTCCCAGTCTTGGCCACCCTGCAACCATGTTTCTGTAATGGTCACTAAATCATACCCATTTTTAATGATTTGTGCCGTCAACTCATTTACTTTATTTCGAATGCTGCGTGCATTTAGGTAGAGTGTATTAATACTAGTTTTTAAACCATGATTTTTAGTTTTGACCCCTCCTGCAGCCCCTTTATATTCATACATATTGTCCCTTCCTATCACCTTGTGCTTTACACTTACCCCAATGCTTCTCTGCTCTGTTACCTCCTGTCTTTTGCATTCTTCCTCAGGGTCCTGTTCATCTGCGCTCTCACCCACTCTAACTAGCTCAGAGCCCTCTCCTGGGTTCAGAATATTCCTCGCATTGAGGCACCGAGCTTTCAGGCTTGCCTTTTTGTTACACTTTGACCCTTTAGAATTTTGCTGTACATTGGCCCTTTTTGTTTTTTGCCTTGGATTTCTCTGCCCTCCACTTTTACTCATCTCCTTTCTGTCTTTTGCTTCTGTCTCCATTTTGTTTCCCTCTGTCTCCCTGCATTGGTTCCCATCCCACTGCCATATTAGTTTAACTCCTCCCCAACAGCACTAGCAAACACTCTCCCTAGGACATTGGTTCTGGTTCTGCCAAGATGCTGACCGTCCAGTTTGTACTGGTCCCACCTCCCCCAGAACCAGTTCCAATGCCCCAGGAATTTGAATCCCTCCCTGCTGCACCACTGCTTAAGCCACATGTTCATCTGCGCTATTCTGCGATTCCTACTCTGACTAGCACGTGGCACTGGTAGCAATCCCGAGATTACTACTTTTGAGGTCCTACTTTTTAATTTAGCTCCTAGCTCCTTAAATTCGTCTCGTAGAACCTCATCCCTTTTTTAAACCTATGTCGTTGGTACCAATGTGCACCACGACAACTGGCTGTTCTCCCTCCCTTTTCAGAATGTCCTGCACCCACTCCGAGACATCCTTGTCCTTGCACCAGGGAGGCAACATACCATCCTGGAGTCTCGGTTGTGGCTGCAGAAATGCCTATCTATTCCACTTACAATTGAATCCCCTATCACTATCGCTCTCCCACTCTTTTTCCTGCCCTCCTGTGCAACAGAGCCAGCCATGGTGCCATGAACTTGGCTGCTGCTGCCCTCCCCTGATGAGTCATCCCCCTCAACAGTACCCAAAGCGGTGTATCTGTTTTGCAGGGGGATGACCGCAGGGGACCCCTGCACTACCTTCCATGGACTGCTCTTCCTGCTGGTCTTCCATTCCCTATCTGGCTGTGGACCCTTCACCTGCGGTAAGACCAACTCGCTACACGTGCTACTCATGTCATTCTCAGCATCTTGGATGGTCCAGAGTGAATCCACCCTCACAGCTCCAGGGCCGCAACGCGGTCCGTCAGAAGCTGGAGGCAGATACACTTCCCGCACACATAGTCGTCGGGGACACCGGAAGTGTCCCTGAATTCCCACATGGTACAGGAGGAGCATATCACGTGACCGAGCTCTCCTGCCATGACTTAACCCTTAGATACACTTAATTTAGTGACAACAATGTTAACAGGTTACTTACTGATATAAAACAGAAAAAGAAAAGCTACTCACCAATCACCAGCCAATCAGTTACCCCTTTGCCTGTGACGTCAACTTTTGATTTCTTTCTACTTCTTTTTTGCTTTTTCTCCCGGCTGGAGCTGCACAAGCTGGGCCTTTTGTAGGCCTCACCCCGCAGCTCGAGCTCCCGCTTGTGACTGCCACAGCCTCGCGCAGCCGCTGGGCCTTTATAGGCCTCTCCACGCACCTCGAGCTCACGCCTCCGATCTGCCGGCCCTTCTCTCAGCCGCTGGGCCTTTATAGGCCTCTCCACGCACCTCGAGCTCACGCCTCCGATCTGCCGCCGCCTCTCGCAGCCGCTGGGCCTTTATAGGCCTCTCCACGCACCTCGAGCTCCCGCCTCCGATCTGCCAATATGAGGGAAAGCTCCTCAGTTGATGACACTTTAAATAGGTCGATCTCACTCCCTACCTCCCACTCCTCTGCAGTGGTGAGAAATTTAAAGTGCGAAGATCTCCCGGACTAATAGCAGCAGCGCCCATTAGATTGATGTAGAGAGACTCCCGGGCAATCTGGGAGGGTTGGTAATCCTACCTTCAAACTTGTTAAGTCAATTAAGGCCTCTCTGTAGCATTTGTGCTGTCCTCTGCTGATCTCTAATTAAAAACTAGTCATTTTCCATCCTTACTCTTAGACTTTGTTGCCTTGATCTAACTCCTTGGCAAAGCATCCCCAGTGGAAAGCCCTGTATTTGGGGATCTTCCTTGAAACCACTGGGAACCTAGAGTGGAGAGTGATGTACCTTGAAATGAGAACATATTTATATTTGAGCCAAAAGAAAAATACTGTAAATGCTGGAAATCTGAAATAGAAGCACTCAGCAGGTCAGGCAGGATCTGTGGAGAGAGAAACAGGAGTAATGTTTCAGGTTCTGATGAAAGGCCATCAACCTGAAATGTTGGAAGGGAATTTAAACATGGGTGAGTGCGTGGGTTTGGGTGGGGGTTAAACTGGGCAAAATTCCAAGCGTGTCGGGAAGCCGGCTCCAACCCGCCAACTTCCGCATTACATTGCAGCGTGTTAGGCTACGTGTGTGAAAACCCCCTCGGGAGAGACAGTTCGTCAATTGAGAAATGTTAATCGTTCAATTAGAGCAATATTGACAAGGGTTTTGCAGTTGAACTTTGGGCCCATCGGTAACCCGGGCTTCCTGGAATTCACCAGGGAAAGCAAGGTGAGAACGCAGCGGCAATTGAGAGACTTAACTATTCCAACACACTCCTGGCTTGCACATTCTATCCTACGTAAGCTTGAAGTGATCCAAAACTCAGCTGCCCGTATCCTAACTCACACCAAATCCCGCTCACCCATCACCCCTGTGCTCGCTGACCAACATTAGCTTCCAGTTAAGCAACGTCTCGATTTCAAAATTCTCATCCTTATTTTCAAATCCCTCCATGGCCTCGCCCCTCCCTATCTCTGTAATCTCTTCCAGCCCCACAACCCCCGTGATGTCTGGGCTCCTCTAATCCTGCCCTCCTGACCATCCCTGATTGTAATCACTCAACCATTGGTGGCCGGGCCTTCTGTTGCCTAGGCCCCAAGCTCTGGAATTCGCTATCTAAACCTCTCCGCCTCTCTCCCTCTCTTTCCTTCTTCAAGACGCTCCTTAAAACATACCTCTTTGACCAAGCTTTTGGTCACCTGCGCTAATTTCTATTTATGCGGCTCAGTGTCAAATTGTTTTATCTTATAATACTCCTGTGAAGTGCCTTGGGACGTTTCACTTCATTAAAGGCACTATATAATTACAAGTTGTTGTTGTTGTTGGCTGAAGCCATGACAGGGAAATATGCCAATAAGTGCTCAGCACTCACAGCTGCTTTCTTACCTCCTTGTGTGAAAGGGTTGGTTCACAGTACTTGTGCTGAGAGGTTACATTTCACACTTTGGAGCTGTCATCTGCACTTTGGAGATCGGAGCTCTGATTTATCAGATCGGCATGGGTGCCGCTTACATTGTGTTATTTCGACTTCCAATGAGGACCAAGATAACCAGCAACAGCAACATCAGAAAGAGCAGCAATTGAGGGCAAATTATTGACCTGGTTAGGAAATTGGCTGAACGGCATGAGACAGGCAATAGTGATAACGGATATGTACTCAAAGTGGCAGGAGGTGACTAGTGGTTTCTCGCAAGGATCTGTGTTGGGGCCTCAACTATTCATGGTATTTATTAATGACTGAGATGATGGCGTAGAAAGTCAGATATCCAAATTTGCCGATGACACAAAGATAGCCGGCAATGTAGATGAAAGCATAAAATTACAAAGGGATATCGACAGATTAAGTGAATGGGCAAAACTGTGACAAATAGATTTCAATGCAGGTAAATGTGAGGTCATCCACTTTGAACTAAAAAGGATAGAGCAGGGTACTTTCCAAATGCTGAAAAGCTAAAAACAGTGGATGTCGAAAGATATTTGGGGGTTCAGGTATATAGATCATTAAAATGTCATGCACAGGTACAGAAGACAATCAAAAAGGTGAATGGAATGCTGGCCTTTGTAGCCAGAGGACTAGAATACAAGGGGGTAGAAGTTATGCTGCAGATATACAAAACTCTAGTTAGACCACACCTGGAGTACTGTGAGCAGTTCTGGGCACAACACCTTAGGAAAGTTATAGTGGCTTTGGAGGGAGTGCAGCGTAGGTTTAACAGAATGATACCTGGACTTCAAAGGTTAAGTTACAAGGAGAGATTACACAAATTAGGGTTGTATTCCCTAGAATTTAGAAGGTTAAGAGGTGATCTGATCAAGGTTTTCAAGATATTATAGGAACAGATAGGGTAGATAGAGAGAAACTATTTTTGCTGGTTGGGGACTCTAGAACTAGGGGGCATAGTCTAAAAATTAGAGCCAGAACTTTCAGGAGTGAAATTAGGATACACTTCTACACACAAATGTGGTAGAAGTTTGGAACTCTCTTCCGCAAACAGCAATTGATGCTAGATCAGTTGTTAATTTTAAATCTGAGATTGATAGCTTTCTGTTAACCAAAGGTATTAAAGGATATTTGCCAAAGGCAGGTATATGGAGTTAAGTCGCAAATCAGCCATGATCTCATTGAATGGTGGAACAGGCTCGAGGGCCGGAATGACCTACTCCTGTTCCTATGATCCTATGACCATTCTATCACTCTTACTCAACCTTCTCTTCTTTCCTTCCTTGCAGGAAATGAGAAAGCAGAAAAGAGGGAGGTGGGCCTCCATCATTTGACATCCTTACAACAGCAGAGGAGACTGCATTAGAAATATCGGAAGTGGCCGAGCAGCTGGAGGTGGGAGACGGAGAGAGGGGGATAGCTCAGCAAACTAGTGACAGAATTACATATATGGCTACACTCATATGGGGACTGATGTCATCAGCCACTGAATGGTCATCATGTGCATAATGACATTGGTACCCATTCCTCCTATGGTATATCTAATCATCACTTTACTCTCCCACAGGTTCATCAAGAGCCCCCCCTGCCCCCCTCCCCCCCCCCCCCCACTATCTAGGAGGAAGAGGAAGACAACTCCTCAGAGGAGCCTCCAGCCTCTGCGGGCGCAGCATCACCAGACATAAGCGCACCCAGTGCCAGCACAGAGACGCACACCTTGGTGGGTCCCACGCGAGATAGAGTAGTGTGGTCACCTTGTCTGTCACAAGTCATAAGTGAGCAAGAGCAGATGGTGGAGACAGGGACAGCAGTGGAGACCCCCTCGCCGGAAGGCGCAGTACGCTACCAGCCCTGCTCAGCTGTGTGCAGACGCTGAGCCTCGGGGGCCATCGAGAAAGAGGTGCAGGAAGAAGTGCGGGAGGCTCTGACAGGTTTTGTGACTGCAATGTCTGCAAATGTGCAGAGAATGGAGGAGTCCATTTCCAACATGAGCACCCCATGTTGCAGGTGAAGGGGACTGTAGGCTCTACCATGGAAAGGATGGCCACCTACATGGAGCAGCTAATGCGTCGCTCACATGAGCACATGATCTCTATGGAGAACAGATGGCTATCTATGGAGGATAGATGGCAGAGACTCATAGACCTCTAGGAGGGATGTCAGCGTAGACATGGGTTCTCATGGTCCCACTGATGTGCAGCAAGGTGCTCTCCAGCTCTTTGCAAGCAGGGACGTGTAGATGGCCCATGAGAAGAATGACGGTGAGTGGGCACATGGAAGTGTGGGGTCCTCTCAAAGTGCTTACACTTTTCCCCCCATTGCCACCCTCTGAGTCAGAGCCACAGATGCCTCCTCGGAGAGCGATGGCTGAGTCTGCCCCTGCACAGTCACAGGAGGAGCAGACTTTGGCGGGGCCCTCACAGGCTCCAAAACCCAGAGGATGTTTGCCAAGAGTGTCTAAGCAAGTGCAGCAGGGAAGTCTATCATAAAAATCTTTATTTTCACCACTTTCCCATTTTGGATAAATTTGTGTACACCTTTGGAAGTGGCTTGGTAAGTTGCAGTGAATGGTGAAACATAACGGCACCACCAGCAATGGTGATCAGTGTGAAAGGAATGGCATGGTCATTGTAGAGATACTTTATGGTGTTGCCGTGGGGTGGTGCCAACCTAGCACAGCATGTGGCAGCCATCTGGGTGTACTCCATAAAGTTAAATAAATCTGACCATGATGAGGCCATCCCTGGCCTCGTAGACAACAATGTGCTCGGGTGCTGGTGGGATCTGGGTTGCAGATTCCTCCAGTTCCTGCTCCTCCTCCTCATCTTCCAGCTGATGCTTCTCCTCCTCCTCTGAAGAGGCTGTGCGCTAACAGCCTTGCTTGTCATGCAGCGCTAATCCTCACTGCTGCACTATGTTATGCAGTGCGCAGCAGACCACAATGATTCTGGAGACTCTATCAAGGCACCTGAAGCGTATTTTCAGCATGCCTATTGTCTGCTCTATGACACTTCTGGTGGAAATGTGGCTTTCATTATATCTCTCCTGGGCCTTAGTACTTGGCCTCCTCAAAGGTGCCATGAGCCATGTCTTCAGTGGATAGCCCTTATCTCCAAGCAGCCAACTGGAATGTCTGTTTGGAGGAGCGATGAGCTGAGGGAGGGTGGACTTGCGAAGGACGAAAGAGTCATGAAGCTGCCAGGGAATTTGGCGCACACATGCATGATGATCCTCCTATGGTTGCAGACCAGCTGCACGTTGAGGGAATGGAAGCCCTTGCAGTTGACCAAGAGTCCTGGGTTATGATGGGGTGCCCTGATGGCCACATGTGTGCAATCGATGGTGCCCTGCACCTGTGGGAAGCCAGCCAGAGCGGCAAAGCTGAGCACCTGCTCAGTAACACTGACTTCATCAGTGGCAAAGTTGATATAATTGGCTGACTTGTCAAAGAGGGCACCGGTCACCCAGGTGATGCATCTGCAGGCAGCTGACTGTGAGATGCTGCAAATGTCTGCTGCAAATCCCCGGAAGGTGCCTGAGGCAAAGCTGTTGAAGGCACTGGTGACTTTGACAGCTGTAATAAAGCGTACCCACCAGGTATACTGGGCTGCGTCTTGCTCGAGCAATGTGCAAATGTCTGTGACAACCTAGCATGATAGACTGAGTCTCCTTTGGCACTGCTGCTCAGTCATTTTGAGGAAGCTCATTTATGCAATCTAGCACTTCATAGCTGCTACCAGGGGGTCTATACACAACTCCCATTACAGTCTTAAATCCTTTCCTATTTCTTAATTCTAGCCAGCCTGCTTATCTCTCGTTATATCTTCTCTTATCATTGAAGTGATATCATCCTTAATCACTAAGGCTACTCCTCCCCCTCTGCTATTCTCCCTATCTTTCCTATAGAACTTAGAGGGCTAGAACCTCCACTTTTGTGCTTATCGCCCAAAAATGGGTGTTATTTCTGGCGTGGGCAGTAAGAAAGGGTTTTCAGATCACCGGCTTCTCGCCCATTCTCAAAACACCTAGTTAACATTTTTGAAAATGGGCGTTACCGTGAACGATATCAAATGGGCGATAGTGTTACATTTTTTTTACCTTCTGACGTAAAGTGTGGCCATACTTAGCAACGGCATGACAACGCTCGATTCCTGTGATTCAGGAGGTCAAGGATCACCATGACATGCGCAGAAGAGGAGACAGAGAAAAAGGGAGCTCAGAGGGACTGAAGGCGTGGCTGGGTGTGGTGTGGCTGCTTTGGCAGGAAGTAGGGAGACTTTAGAGCTTCAGAGCAAGTAGGCAAACAAAAAGTAGCGGTTAACAGCCACATACTTTACCAAATTTGCCCTATAATGGAGAGAGAGGAGGAGGCATCACAGCACGCTGTGGAGACTGATGCTGGAGAGAGCAGTGAAGTGGGAGAGGAGCACATTGGAGGCCACAAAAGAGCCAGGAGGTTCTCGGACAAGGCAAATGCCTCCATCCTGCAGGAGGTCGAGTTACGCTGGGGTGATTTGACACAGTGAGGGCGTGGGAAGCCCACCCCAAAGGCCTACCAGAAGATATGGACCGAGATAGCAGAGGTGGTCTCGTCAGCGACCAACGAGGTGCATGAGGGCAACCAATGCTGCAAGCGATGGAACGACCTTGTGGGATCCGCAAGAGTAAGTATTACATTTCTTTACATGTACTTATATATTTATATAATGTGATTTGTAACAGTCATGAGTGACTATCAGCAGATGTGAGGTCTTGCACTTTTACCGGGAATGTTTTACTCAAAGCCTGCGGTCACGATGTACGTCTTTAGGCAAAGAATGATAATAATCATAATAATCTTGATTACATCTGTCGGTTATGTGCTGTATCTGTCTCTGTGACAGTACCTAGCAATAATATGACGCAATGATCTCATGCCATGTCGTCATGTCACCTTTTATAGAAGAAGCTATCGACGATGAGGTCCGCGCAGAGGCGAACGGGTAGGGGGCCACCAGTCCCCAGCGACATCACAGAGATGGAGGAGCAAGTGCTCGCACTCGTGGGGAAGAACCCCCGGACAGCCACGGACGCATCTTCAGACCCTGAAGTGATGCCACATGAGTAAAGTTTACACCATTGCATGTTGTAAAGTCAATAGATGCTACACTAACTCATATCCGCCCAAACATATATGATAGATGATTTCTAAAAATGTCATAGAAATAATGCTGGCCTAATGAAAATCACTGCAATGCACAATGTGTTGATTGGTCATGAAATGTGATGTCTGTGATGATTTTGAGAGCGGTGGTGCTTTTGTCGTGCATATGCTGTGTGTGGCGCTGGACTCACCTTGTCACCCTAGCACCCCCTTCTCTAATAACCTCATTTGTGTCTTGCAGCTCAGCCAGCAGGGTGGCCCCAGGCAAAGCCACAGAGGCCAGAAGGTGGGGGTTTTGGGCAGGAGTCGGCGGACGATCCTACTACATCTGGTGCTGAGGAGCTCCGATTGTCGCCCGTCAATCCGCTGGGTCTGTTCTCGACAGATGAGAGTGCGGACTTTGAAGAACCTGTATCACCACGCTCCAGAAGCCATTCCACCCCAAGGCCATCTAGTGGTCCTTCGGTCATTCCTGTCTTAACTCTGGAGGTGCCGGCCCTAAGCACCTCTCCACAGGGCATCCCATTTATCCCCAGGATGGCGCCGACCCCGCGGAGGCCTTGTGGATGCAGCAGGTCCGTTCCACAAGCGTGACATGAGAGCGGAGAGATGGTACAGTTGTCCAGGAGGACTGTAGACATTGGTGACCAGCTCATCGAAGCATTGGGAGGCATATTCTGTCACCTGGCCACCATGACCGAGTACGTTCCACGCATGGCGGAGTCCCTGGATACGATAGCCAGGAACACTGATGCCACAGGCCTCCCAGTGGTCCCCGAGCACGGCACTCCACCCCTAGGTTCCTCACCACCACTGCGAATGACAGATGAGAGCAAGGACCAAGATCCTGCTTCTGCATCAGAGAATGTTGGCCCCTCGGCACCCCCCCGCTCCCGTGCCCACGCAACCAATGAATCTGCCTTCATCCCCCCCAATGATGCACCGCCTGAGGAGCTCCTCGGCCAGGCGCTGTGGAGCGAGGAGGGGAAGGGGTAGAGGTGGGGAGAAGAAGGAGAGGGGAGAATGAAAGTGAGGTGCATGTGCGCAAGTGATGGCTGTCTTATATCTCCATCTGGGTGTATGCAATTTGGGGGCTGGGGACTACGCTCATGCTTTGCCTTTGTATTGTGTGTTGCTGGACATGTTGAACATGTGATTTATGTCAATGGTGGAAAAAATGGGGTATGGGCGGGGATTGGGTGTTATTGGCTGGGATATGATTTCTGACCAATGTTGGTATTAAACTTTTGTTATTGAATATAACCTTGTTGCACATTGTCTCTGATAGCTGGACCGTTACGCACTGGTGATTCCTTACCATGAAAGGGTTAAATACAACTTAACATCAATCAACGTAAACTTTAACTGGCACCAAGATGATGGGCACCATTGATGTCTGAGCTGCACACACACAGCAGTGTGTCAGTGTTGTCACTCACATCAGCGCTCTTTCAGGCAAATCTTTCTGATATCAGCTCCTCACGTAAGAGTGGGATTTAACAAATGCCAGCCACACCGCTGGCGTTCGTTCCGGTTAGTTCCACTTTTTGTGGGCGGTTTTTTGAGCGAACGATATTGTGGCCGATGTGTGCGCGAGGTGGTGAAATTGAAGATGGGTGATCTCCATGGCCGCTAGTTTGGGTAAATATGCTCTTTACGACAAAAAACACTGGGCGGGCATTAATATTGTATCTCAGCATTAATTCTGTGTGGAAAGTAATGCTGGGTGAAATTATGGGGCGTTGAATTCGCCTATTCTACTGATTCCACCCAAAAAAAGTGGGCGGCCGGTGATATTTTTTCTTGCCGTTAAGCCCATTGGGAAAATAACGCTCGGCGATAAGTCTCCTAACAAAGCCTGTCAGTTGCCATTTTGTGTCAGAATGGGCGATATATGGGTATTACACATCATTTCAGTGGTAAAAGGGGCGTTAAGTGGGCTTTAAGCATGCAAAAAAAGTGGAGGTTCTAGCCCATAACCTGGTATACTCAGTTCCCAGTCCTGACCGTCTTGAAGCCATGTCTCAATAATGGTTACCATGTGTAAAATTCGAAGTTTTCTCAAAAGTCAAAGATCCCCCCTCTGTGAGAAGAAACCCTAAGGATCATTTTGGACTCGCTTAAAATGAACTTTGGGATTTTGAAAGGTGCATGGGTCTGCAAGGGAAAAGGGCTGCAAAACCAGGGGACCACTAACCTCTGAAAAGGCCAGTCTTTGGGTATTGGAGCTGTCTGGGATATTGGAGCTAACAAATTGTCTGGGGGAACTGTGTACGCTCCAAAACTCTGCTCCCTAGGAGACATTAACATAGCAACAATTGACCCAGAGATAGCCAGCCATAGCTCTAAGCATGAAACCCATCCAGCACATGCATAATGTTAATCACCTATCCAGCCTGCCCAGACCTAGGCAGACAACGTAAACACCAAAAATAATTTTTACAATCGCAACTCGAATTCAACAGATCGACACACCCTAAACAAGTTATCGTTAAAGAGCCCGCCAAAATTCAACAAAGAATTCCCAAGCCCGCCAAAACTAAGACAAAGAATCGGGTTTGATTTGGCGCACAGATTAGAAAGGCTCTCAAAGTATAATTGAGGCCCTGTTTTACGGGTTAAGCACAGCCTTCTGGAGCCTTCTGAGCCTCAGCATCTTCAGCCTCGATGGCACTCCCGGGTTACACTGTTCTGCTACTGAAGAAGGAAGAACATCATCAAAAGGGCAGAGGAAAGCAGTTCCCAATGACTTCGGACATCACCAACTCATCAGGGCAACAAACTGACCACAACCAACGTGGTAACATCGAACCACCGCGATCGACGAATCCTAAGAAAGAAACTACTCAAGAAGAAACCGAACATTCGAAAGTTTTCCACTCTACAATCTATTCCTGGCTTACAATGGGTGAAACATTACCTAAAGTAACCCAAAGCCCTACTCCTACAAGAAGAAAGTGGGTACTCACCCCATAAATCCAAACCGTGCCCTACCGCATCAGCGGACTCAGCCCAACTGAAGATTATGCAGCAAGAAGTCTTCCACGATGTTCGGGGTACGGCAAGCAGAACCTACAGAGTCCAGCGAACCCCGAAACCGCGAACCACCGCTAACTGTCAATAAGAGGATTGGTGAGCATTATCCCCGTTGCCCTAGAGTTTAACCTAGGCAGATTTAGGCATTGGGAGGTGGGAGGTATATTATTTTCTGTAACCCCTTCTGCATGTGTAATAAAGTGCTCCTTATTTTATAGATTGTAAGTTTTGACATTGATTTTATTCAGGAAAGAAAAGTACAAAGTTGCACCAAAACCAGTTGTCTGCTGCACTTTGTCACATCCCCAAATAAATCCAAAGTCTAGAACCCAGGGAGTGGGAGCGATTCGAACTGCTCAGAAGGTCAGAAGTGAACCTGACTCCCACACAACCCCCACACGTCATACCCTCCAATTTGAATTTGCACCTGCAGCTCATTCAATTTATTGCTTATACTCCGTGTGTTTGTATAAAGTACGCTTATTTGGGCCACACACCTTCAGCTCTAATATTTTATTCATTTGTTTATTATTTTGCTTTCCTGGTTTAATCACTTTACATCTTTTAGTTTTCCCTTTGCATGTAGTGCCTAAAGCACAATTTCTGACTGCTATTCTACTCTCTTCCCGTTTGTTTTTTACAACTATTATTTGTACTGCAATTTCCACCATCCCCCTCCGCCCCCCCACCTCCCCCGCCCCATTTACTGGTTTAAAGTCCTTGTGACTGCCCTATTTATCCTTTCCATTAGGATCCTGGTCCCAGACCGGTTCAGGTGGAGCCCATCCCAACGGTACAGTTCCTTCCAGTCCCAATACTGGTGCCAGTACCCCATGAATTGGAAACTCTCTTTCCCACACCATTCCTTTAGCCACGTGTTCACTTCCCTAATCAATTCATCTCTACAGCAATTTGCACATGGCTCAGGTAATAATCCAGAGATTATAACCCTTGACCTCCTGTTCTTTAATTTAGCTCCTAGTTCCTGGTGCTCCCCAAACAAGATCTTTGTTGTTGGTCCCAACATGGACCACAATGACTAGATCCTCCCCCTCCCTCTGCAATATCATTTCTAGCTGGTTCTAAATGTCCCTCACCCTGGCACCAGGTGGGTAACATACCTCAATCTTGCTTACAAAGGATGCTATCTATCCTAATTATAGATTCCCCTACAACTACCACATTATGTTTCCTCTCCTCTTCCTCCTCCACTCTATGGACAGCGTCCTTCTTATCTGGGTTCCCCTTACTCTGCACACTATCGACCACACTGACCCCTGATCTGATCCTGCACCGGTCTGACCGAAGTCTGGAGCAAACTGTCCAGATATTCCTCCCCCTCCCATATGTGTCGGAGTGTCTCCAACTCGCACTCCAGCTCAATGACTCTGAGATGGAGATATCTACTGCAAATGTATTTGCTCGGACAGTCTCGCGGTCCACAAACTCTCACATACTGCAGTCCAGACATACAACCTGCTCTGCCATATCTTAGTCGAATCTTGTTCTATTTATTTAATTAGATAAAATCTTTATTCAATGATTATTTATAGTTATATTAATTAGTTTATCTAATTAAGTTTTTATTTTAATAAAGCATGTTATAGTTTCCCGCTCTTAGGTTAAACCACTGTCCTAGCTTAGAGAGAAAAATTTTTTAATACTCTCCAACCAATCACCTACCTGCTGCCCTGTGAAGTCAGTCCTTGCTTTTTTTGTTGTTTTTGAATTAATTGGAGATATACTGCTTAATCCGGTCCCCACTCCTCGCAGGTCCGCACCGCCTCGCCTCCCGTGGTTTTATATCTTGCTGCCTGCTCCGATGCTGCCACCGCTCAGGTCCTTAATGGTGCTTACTTGCATGTACAACCATAAACTTCCACTTTAACAAGGTGATACCAGCAGATATTTTACATCAACTGTCCAATGTCACCTGAGAACTGCTAGCCTTCATCTAATTCACTCAATCTTGTTGCAGGAGAAATTTGTGCACAATGTCTGTGAGAAGCAGGGGCCCAGTGCTACAAGTGCAGGCCATGGAGCTCATGAGGAGCCACTCTGCTGTTGTCATGGGAGATGATGAGGACAGATGCATAGTGCCAGTGGCAAGTTGGTGACTGAACCATGAAGGAGTTCCGAGTAGAGTGCTTGCTTTGGGAGTTTTGTGTCTGGCATGCGAACGATGTGGCCTGCCCAGCGGAGCTGATCAAGTGTGGTCAGTGCTTCAAAGCTGGGGATATTGGCCTGGTCGAGGACGCTAATGTTGGTACGTCTGTCCTCCCTGAGGATTTGTAGGATCTTGGGGAGACATCGTTGGTGGTATTTCTCCAGTGACTTGAGGTGT
This sequence comes from Pristiophorus japonicus, assembly GCF_044704955.1. Lineage (NCBI taxonomy): Eukaryota > Metazoa > Chordata > Chondrichthyes > Pristiophoridae > Pristiophorus > Pristiophorus japonicus. The sequence continues at coordinate 98,225,289 of NC_091981.1, forward strand.
CTGCTGTACATGGTCCATGTTTCTGAGCCATACAGGAGGGCAGGTATTATTACATCCCTGTAGACCATGAGCTTGGTGGCAGTTTTAGGGCCTGGTCTTCAAACACTTTTCCTCAGGCGGCCAAAGGCTGTGCTGGCGTACTGGAGGCGGTGTTGAGTCTCGTCGTCAATGTCTGCTCTTGTTGATAGGAGGCTCCTGAGATAAGGGAAGTGGTCCAGGTTGTCCAGGGCCGCGCCATGGATCTTGATGACTGACGGCAGTGCTCTGCGGCGAGGACAGGCTGGTGGATGACCTTTGTCTTACTGATGTTTAGTGTAAGGCCTATGCTTTTGTACGCCTCAGTACAAACGAGCCTCCTTCATGGCAATGAGCCAAAGGTGGGCAGCGGAAACACTACAAGGACACCCTCAAAGCCTTCCTGATAAAGTGCAACATCCCCACTGACACCTGGGAGTCCCTGTCCAAAGACCGCCATAAGTGGAGCAAGTGCATCCGGGAGGGCGCTGAGCTCCTTGAGTCTCGTCGCCGAGAGTGTGCAGAAATCAAGCGCAGGCAGCGAAAAGAGAGTGCGGCAAACCAGTCCCACCCACCCTTCCCTCAACGACTATTTTCCCCACCTGTGACAGAGACTGGTTCTCGTATTGGACTGTACAGCCACCTAAGAACATGTTAAGAGTGGAAGCAAGTCTTCCTCGATTCCGAGGGACTGCCCATGATGATGATTGTCATGTATTCAACCAGCATTGTAACCCATGTATAAACTGACCTAAGTTGTACACCGTGAGAACAATGACCACTAGGTGGGAGATACTCCTAACCTGGACCTTCAGGTATAAAAGGGGAAGCTCCACCCACCTTCATCACTTGAGTGCTAAGGAATAAAGGACAGGTCACAGACTGACCTTCTCTCAAGCATGGGCCTCGTGTGCATTTATACTGTGTAGTAAGGACGTATCAATGGCAACAAGAAACTGGGATTTAAACCACGCGAGCATAACCACTAGCAGAACAGACGGGAGGTACTGTATTAAGGAATGGTTGGGACAGAGATTCAACATTGTTAAAGCAGCACACAGTTCTCCAGGCAGACAAGGACAGTCAGGCATGCCCCAACATGTAGTCGAACCCAGAGGGGGAGTTCGACAGAGACAATGGCAAGCTGAACAGCGATTCACGCCATTGCAAGGGACAATGCGGCCAGTAATGGGGCCATCAACACCTGTTAATGGTGCACTCAAGGACAATAACACGGGCAGTCAGGGACAATCGACTGGCAAGGGACCTTTTGTTTCAAACCGCAACTCATGCTGGAGGCGTGGAGGCATACATTCAGCCGGAGTTTGCAGAGATGAGCAAAGTACCTGCAGAAATTGCAGAAATGGACACTGGGGGAAATCGCTGGAAGCTGAAGTTCAGCGAGTTCATGTGGAGCACGTATACAGTTCATACACCAGGACGCCACCGATAATGATGAAAGTGCTCCTCAATGGCATCCCAGTATCAATGGAGTTAGACACGGGTGCCAGCCAGTCCCTGATGGGTATCAAACAGTTCGAAAAGTTGTGGGCATCCAAGGCCAGGAGGCCAAAATTATCGCCGATTGACGCACAGCTACGGACTTACACAAAGCAGATCATTCCGGTGCTAGGCAGTGCCACGGTAGTCGTGACCCACAAAGATTCGGAGAACAGGTTGCCACTCTGGATTGTCCCAGGGGACAGTCCCGCACTACTGGGGAGGAGTTGACTTGCTGTCATGAACTGGAAATGGGGCGACGTCAATGCAATTTCCTCTGTGGAGTGAGTATCATGCTCACAGGTCCTGGACAAATTTGGCTCATTATTTCAACCCGGCATTAGCACTTTCATGGGGGCCAAGGTAGTGATTCACATAAACCCGGACGCCAGACCAGTACACCACAAGGCCAGAGCGGTGCCGTACGTGATGCGGGAAAAGATAGAAGGCGAATTGGACCGCCTGTTGAGGGAAGGCATCATCTCGCCAGTCGAATTCAGTGACTGGGCGAGCCCGATTGTGCCGGTGCTCAAGGCGGATGGGTCGGTCAGGATATGTGGCGATTACAAGGCCACCATCAATCAGGTGTCACTCCAAGACCAGTATCCGATACCGAGAGCGGAGGACCTCTTTGCGACGCTATCCGGTAGCAAACTTTTTTCAAAATTGGACCTGACCTCAGCTTACATGACCCAGGAGCTGGCGAGTGAGTCGAAGAAGCTGACCACCATCACGACACACAAGGGATTGTTTGAGTACAACAGATGTCCGTTCGGGATTCACTCGGCCGCCGCGATCTTCCAACGAAATATGGAAAGCCTCCTCAAGTCGATTCCAGGGACGGTGGTTTTTCAGGACGACATCCTCATTAAGGGTTACGATACTGAAGAACACCTCCACAACCTGGAGGAGGTGCTACGCAGACTGGACCGGGTAGCTCTGCGACTGAAAAAGGCGAAGTGCGTCTTCCTAGCTCCAGAGGTAGAATTCCTGGGGATGAGGGTAGCAGCAGACGGGATCAGCCCTACTGCATCCAAGACGGAAGCAATCCAGAGAGCACCCAGACCCCGTAACACGACGGAGCTGCGTTCGTTCCTGGGGCCCCTGAACTATTTTGGTAACTTTCTTCCCAAATTGAGAACGCTGCTAGAGCCGCTACATGTGCTCCTACGCAAAGGTCACAAATGGGTCTAGGGGGACAGCCAGGAAAGAGCTTTTAATAGAGCACGCAATTTGTTATGTTCCAACAATCTGTTAACGCTATATGACCCATGTAAGAAACTTGTGTTAATGTGCGATGCATCGTCCTATGGGGTCGGGTGTGTGTTGCAGCATGTGAATGCCAATGGTCAGTTACAGCCGGTAGCTTATGCCTCCAGGAGTCTGTCCCAGGCAGAAAGGGGCTACGGGATGGTAGAAAAGGAGGCGCTCGCATGTGTATATGCGGTAAAGAAAATGCACCAGTACCTGTTTGGCAGGAAATTTGAGCTGGAGACAGATCACAAACCCCTAACGTCCCTTTTGGCCGACAACAAGGCCATAAATGCAAACGCATCGGCCTTCATACAGAGGTGGGCACTCACGTTAGCTGCCTATGACTACACAATTCGGCACAGACTGGGCACCGAAAACTGCGCTGATGCACTCAGCAGGCTCCCACTAGCCACCACTGAGGGGGCTACCGAGCATGGTGCTGAGATGGTCATGGCTGTTGAAGCTTTCGGAAGCGAAGGCTCACCCGTGACAGCCCGTCAGATTAAAGTCTGGACAAATAGAGACCCGCTATTGTCTCTAGTCAAGAAATGTGTCCTGAATGGGGACTGGGCAGCCACGTACATGGCATGCCCTGAGAAATTTAAACCATTTCACAGGCGCAAGGATGAACTCTCGATTCAGGCCGATTGCCTACTGTGGGGAAACCGCGTAGTCATGCCCCAGATGGGCAGAGAGGTGTTCATCAGAGAACTCCACAATGGGCACCAGGGCATTGTCACGATGAAGGCAGTTGTCAGGTCACACGTTTGGTGGCCAGGGATAGACGCAGATCTGGAACTTTGTGTTCGCAGGTGCAACACATGTGCCCAGCTGGGCCATGCGCCCAGGGAAGCCCCCCTTGGTCACGCATCCATGTGGACTACGCAGGTCCTTTCATGGGGAAAATGTTTTTGGTTGTAGTAGACGCCTACTCCAAATGGATTGAGTGTGACATTTTAAATTCAAGCACATCCTCTGCCACGGTAGAAAGTCTACGGGCAATGTTCGCCGCCCACGGTCTACCAGACATCTTGGTCAGCGACAATGGCCCCTGCTTCACAAGCACTGAATTCCAGGACTTCATGGCAGGCAATGGAATTAACCATGTTAGAACGGCACCGTTCAAGCCGGCCTCAAATGGCCAGGCAGAACGAGCAGTGCAGATAATCAAACAGGGGATGCTCAGATTCCAAGGGGGTTCCCTACAAACCCACTTATCACGCCTCCTGTTGGCCTATAGATCCTGACCACACTCGCTCACAGGGGTTCCACCCGCAGAGCTACTAATGAAAAGGACGCTCAAAACCCGATTATCCCTTATACACCCCACCATGAAAGAAATTGTCGAGAGCAGGCGCCAGTCACAATATCACTACCATGACAGGAATGCGAGGGCGCGATGTATTGATGTAAATGATCCTGTCTTTGTCCTCAACTACGTTGCAGGGCCCAAATGGCTCGCAGGCACTGTGGTTGCCAAAGAGGGAAATAGGATTCTGGTAGTTAAACTTACCAATGGACAAATCTGCCGCAAACATGTGGATCAAACAAAAAGGAGGTTCAGCAACCCCATAGAAGAAGCAGAGGAAGAACACGATATAGAGTTCACTCCACCACAGGTGACCGAACACCGGAACCAAAGGGAGGAGAGCCCAGTCACTGTGGGCAGTCTGGACAGGCCTGAGGCACTGCAAACAGCAGACACTCAGGCCAGCGCCCAACAACCGGAGCTCCAACTCAGGCGCTCTACAAGGGAGCGTAAACCACCAGAGAGACTCAACCTGTGATCCCAATAAGACTTTGGGGGGGGAGGTGATGTCATGTATTCAACCAGCATTGTAACCCATGTATAAACTGACCTAAGTTGTACACCGTGAGAACATTGACCACTAGGTGGGAGACACTCCTAACCTGGACCTTCAGGTATAAAAGGGGAAGCTCCACCCACCTTCATCACTTGAGTGCTAAGGAATAAAGGACAGGTCACAGACTGACCTTCTCTCAAGCATGGGCCTCATGTGCATTTATACTGCGTAGTAAGGACGTATCAATGATTTTGGTGACTGAACACATACAGTCACTGTAGTATCTCTGTGAAGCAGCATGCAGTCGCACGTTTCCACACACTTATCTGTCTCCTTAATCCCAAGGGGGTAATGCACATCTATGCACAGGCTTGTAACCTCCTTTCCTTCCACAACAGCAATGACGGACAGAGGATGAGGAAGAGCAGGAAACAGGAACCCTTTGAAAGTGCTGTCCAATTTAGTCCCACATCCCAGCATTTTTCCCATAACCCTGAAAATGAGTTCTCTTCAAATACATGTCCAATTGCCTTTTGAAATTTACTATGCAGTCTGCTTTCACCACCCTTTCAGGTAGTGTGTTCACAAACCCCTGTGTGAAAGATGTCTTGTCATTTCCCCTCTGGTTCTTTTGCCAATTATTTTAAATATATGATCTTTGGTTACCAACCTACCTGCCAGAGGAAACAGTTTCTCCCTACTTGCTTTATCAAAACCCCATATAATTTTGAACACCACTATTAGGTCTCCCTTTAATCTTCTCTGGTCTAAAGAGAACTATCCAGCTTCTCCAATCTCTCCTAATACCTGAAATCCCTTTTCTCTGGTAACATCCTGGTAAAGCTCCTCTGTACCAATGTCCACTCAAATTTTTTTTGGCCCACGTGGGACTGAGCGGATCATTCAAAATTCCACGCACGTGCGTTTTTTCTGTTCAAAAGCCAGCTCACCGGCTGTGTGGGACCTGCAGAGAGCTACGCTGCCACACAGCTAATAGATAACATTGCTCTGTACCCTCTCTGAGGCCTTGACATCCTTCCTAAAGTGTGGTGCTCACAATTGTACACAATACGCCAGCTGAGGCCTAACTCGTGATTTGTAAAGGTTTAGCATGACTTCCTATTTTTTGCATTCAATGGCCCCGAAAATGGTGGCCTTCCTGCTCACTGCCACCGAGTGCCGCTGAGTTTTGCTGCCGGTCTCCCCTCTGTGCCAGTTTCCACTCGGGCTGCAGCCGGTGGGAGGTGAGTACCGCCGGAAACTGCCCGCTGGCGGGCAAGTAGCTCAAGTGTCCTCCCGCCCGCTGAGCTGCCAGTTTGCTGCGCATGGGAGTTGGTGAGAGTCAGCGGCAGCAGGGGGAAGGTCCGTTGCGTAGAGGCAGGTCTAACCCCAACGGTGAGTACGAAGACCTGCAAAAAAAGATTAGTGAACATCTTTTAATTATTTTTTTTTACAGCGTCTTACCTGTATGGGCGCCCCTGAAGATCTTCCAGTGTTTTTTTTTGGTGATGATTTTCATTTTCAGGTCTTCCACCCTCCCTGGGCCCGACTCCATCCTCGGCAGCACTGAGGTGGCAATCGCATTTGCTGCTGAGATTGAGAGCTCCCACCTGTTGCCGCCCAGATTGACGGCGTAAGCCGTTATTCGGTCGCCGGGCAATACTGCCACCTTTTTTAGAGGAATATTCCTGGCAAAGTACCGCCTGGTCTCTCGGCAGCCATCGGCAGTCCTTTGGGCGGCTCTTGGGCGGGCCTTGGCCTTCACCAATTTCGGGCCCATAATCCCTATTTACAAAGACGAGTATTCCCTATGCTTTCTTAACTGCCTTATCAACTTGCCCTGCCACCTTCAAAGATTTGTAAATATGTGCTCCTTTTGCTCTTGCACCCCCCTCAAAATAGCACCATTTAGATTATACTGCCTCTCCATTGTTGTTTCTCCCAAAGTGCATCATTCCACTGTTAACCACATTAAATTGCATCTGCCATGTGACTGTCCATTTCACCAGTCTGTCTATGTCCTCCAGAGGTCTGCTACTATCATCCTCACTATTTCCTATATTGTCAAGTTTTGCATCATCTGCAAACTTCAAAATTGTGCTCCTTATACCCAAGACCAGGTCGTTTATATATAACAAGAAAAACAATGGTCCCAATACTGATCCCTGGGGGAAAACACTACATATTTCTTTCCAGTAAGAAAAACATCCATTCACCATTACTCTCTGCCTTCTATCCCTGAGCCAATTACATACTCAACATAAGAACATAAGAAATAGGAACAGAAGTAGGCCATACGGCCCCTTGAGCCTGCTCCGCCATTCAATAAGATTATGGCTGATCTGATCATGGACTCAACTCCATTTCACTGCCCGCTCCCCATTACCCCTTATCACCTTATCGTTTAAGTTACCACTTTCCTTTTAAACCCACGTGCTTCTGTTTTCTGAGTAAAACTATTCTATGGGACTTTATTAAATGTATTTTGTAAGTCCATATATACATCTACCTTCATTAACCCTCTCTGTTACTTCATCATTAACTCAATCAAGTTATTCAGACACTATTTGCCTTTCACATTAAAAGGATACTTACGTTGTCCCTTATTAACTTATGCTTTCCCAAGTCAAAATTAATTTTGTCCTTGACTATGGTCTCTGGTATTTTTCCCACCACTGATGTTCAACTGACTAGCCTGTATTTAACAGGTTTATCCCACTCTCCATTTTTGAATAGTGGTGTAACATTTGCAATACACCAGTCTTCTGGTACCACTCCCATATCTGAGGAGGATTGAAAGATGGTGGTCAGCCTTTGTCCTGCACCCTTCAGCTCATAATGTTTTTTCCCTGTAAGTTGCTATGAGTGGGAGCTGATAATGGTGCAGTGAGGGCAACAGAGCGTCTGGGACCTTGGTGACTGATGGATCAACCAATGAGATTTAAAGATTGGGAAATAAATAAAAAAAGGACGTGAAGGTGGGTAGAGTGGTTGAATTCAAAGTCAAATCAGGTACAGAAAGAGAAATAAAGGGCTCAATTTTCACCAATGCCGTTTATTGGCGTATTTGAAGAGATCCGCCCATTTTTTGTGGCCTGCCTATGCCAAAAAAAAATGCTTTAAAGTTTCCCCATTCTAATTTTTGAAATTGGCATCGCGCAGCCTGTCCTTTAGCTTTGGGGGGTGGAGCCTAAGGTCTGCACTGAAAAAAGGAGCCTTCTGCACATGCACGAAAAAAAAAACTTTTTTTATGTGACTGATATGGGCGTGCATGCATTTGGCCATTTTTAAAGAGCCAGTTGTGTGTGACAACTTTTATTCTGAGTGCAATATGCAACGCAGCTCAACGAACAAGAATTTCTCACAGGACGAAGTAGAGGCACTAGTTACTGTAATTGAGGCCAGATGGCACGAGCTGGGCACCAGCAGAGGTCACATAAAAGTTTCACCAAACGAAGTGAAGAAATGCTGGAACCAACTTTCACAAGATTACTGTGCAATGGTGACCACCCCGAGGTCCAGAGACCAGTGCAAAAAGTGGCACAACCTTGGTCAAGTAGTTAGTGTAAGTATTATTTTCATTTGTTCACTGGAATTGCAATTGTAAATGTGACCATCTGCATGGCCCACCCAGCAGAAAGACACCCTCTCTAAAAAATTATATTTTCATCTTTGCTGAGGAAGGTGGCCCACAACAAAAGAGCGAGAACTCCAACAGGAGGAGGCCCGGCAAATCTGCACCCACTGACACACTTGGAAGAGAGGGTCGCTGCTTTGATGGGTCCTGCCTGGAGAAAAGCAACCACCACTGCACAAGCTGGGCCCACACTCGAGGGAGAGGGTAAGTCCTGCAAATTCCACAGTTTGGCTTTGCGAAATGTTAAGTACTGCGCGGGCTAGCCATGCTTTGGTTCATGGGGCTGTCTCCGTCAGCTACGCTTCAGTTGATGCAATATTCTATAAGTCATCGTGGTCTTTCAAATGAGCCTGCTGCCTGCGCCGAGTGAGCCTACTAATGTCACCCACCCTGCCCCCTCCTCTGCTGCTAACCATTTGTCTGTTCTGTTATATTCTGCAGAACTTGAGGCCAACCCTGACGAAGCTGAAGCAATGCAGACGAAGATTCAGATGCAAAGGAACCTGAAGAGGAGAACATCTTCCAATCCAACCTTCCAGACCAAGAGCATTGGGGTGATAGGGAGGAGGAGGGGGAGGATGTACTCACTTGGGAGGAGGTGCTGGTTCCACCCATTGAGGTGCCAGCCCCTTTCCTGAGTGGTGCAAGTGTTGGGACATTTCATGGTTTCACATCGTGTGAGGCTGCGTGCCCCAGTGGGGTGCAGCGAGCTACACTCAGGGCACCACTCCTGAGGTGCAGAATGCAACAGATGTAGTTCAGATGATGGCAATTAGTGGGGAGAGCATTGACCTTACATAGAAACATAGAAACATAGAAAATAGGTGCAGGAGTAGGCCATTCGGCCCTTCGAGCCTGCACCGCCATTCAATAAGATCATGGCTGATCATTCCTTCAGTACCCCTTTCCTGCTTTTTCTCCATACCCCTTGATTCCCTTAGCCGTAAGGGCCATATCTAACTCCCTCTTAAATATATCCAATGAACTGGCATCAACAACTCGCTGCGGCAGGGAATTCCACAGGTTAACAACTCTCTGAGTGAAGAAGTTCCTCCTCATCTCAGTCCTAAATGGCCTACCCCTTATCCTAAGGCTATGTCCCCTGGTTCTGTACTTCCCCAACATCGGGAACATTCTTCCCACATCTAACCTGCCCAGTCCCGCCAAAATCTTATACGTTTCTATGAGATCCCCTCTCATTCTTCTAAACTCCAGTGAATAAAGGCCCAGTTGATCCAGTCTCTCCTCATATGACAGTCCAGCCATCCCGGGAGTCAGTCTGGTGAACCTTCGCTGCACTCCCTCAACAGCAAGAATGTCCTTCCTCAGATTAGGAGACCAAAACTGAACACACTATTCCAGGTGAGGCCTCACTAAGGCCCAATACAACTGCAGTAAGACCTCCCTGCTCCTAGACTCAATCCCCCAGCTATGAAGGCCAACATACCATTTGCCTTCTTTACCGCCTGCTGTATCTGTGACTGATGAACCATGACACCCAGGTCTCGTTGCACCTCCTCTTTTCCTAATCTGCTGCCATTCAGATAATATTCTGCATTCGTGTTTTTGACCCCAAAATGGATAACCTCACATTTATGCAAAAGGCAGGAGGCAACAGAGCAGAGTAGCACTGGGGTAAGTGTAAACCACAAGGTGATAGGAAGGGACAATATGTATGAATATAAAGGGGCTGCAGGAGGGGTCAAAACTAAAAATCATGGTTTAAGAACTAGTATTAAAACACTCTATTTCGAATGCTGCGTACGTTTAGGTAAAGTAAATGAGTTGACGGCACAAATTATTACAAATGGGTATGATTTGGTGGCCATTACAGAAACGTGGTTGCAGGGGGGCCAAGACTGGGAATTAAACATACAGGGGTATCTGACAATTCGGAAAGATAGACAAGAAGGGAAAGGAGGTGGGGTAGCTCTGTTAATAAAGGATGATATCAGGGCAGTTGTGAGAGACGATATTGGCTCAAATGAACAAAATGTTGAATCATTGTGGGTGGAGATTAGAGATAGTAAGGGGAAAAAGTCACTGGTGGGCGTAGTTTATAGGCCCCCATATAATAACTTCACGGTGGGGCGGGCAATAATCAAGGGAATAATGGAGGCATGTGAAAAAGGAACGGCAGTAATCATGGGGGATTTAAACCTACATATCGATTGGTCAAATCAAATCGCACGGGGTAGCCTTGAGGAGGAATTCATAGAATGCATACGGGATTGTTTCTTAGAACAGTATGTTACAGAACCTACAAGGGAGCAAGCTATCTTCGATCTGGTCCTGTGTAATGAGACAGTAATAATAAACAATCTCCTAGTAAAAGATCCTCCCAGAATGAGTGATCACAGTATGGTTGAATTTGTAATACAGATTGAGGGTGAGGAAGTAGTGTCTCAAACGAGCGTACTATGCTTAAACAAAAGGGACTATAATGGGATGAGGGCAGAGTTGGCCAAAGTAGACTGGAAACACAGACTAAACCTGGCACAATTGAGGAACAGTGAAGGACTTTTAAGGAGCTCTTTCATAGTGCTCAACAAAAATATATTCCAGTGAAAAAGAAGGGCGGTAAGAGAAGGGATAACCAGCCGTGGATAACCAAGGAAATAAAGGAGAGCATCAAATTAAAAACCAATGCATATAGGTGGCCAAGGTTAGTGGGAAACTAGCAGATTGGGAAAATTTTAAACGACAGCAAAGAATGATTAAGAAAGCAATAAAGAAACGAAAGATAGATTATGAAAGTAAACTTGCGCAAAATATAAAAACAGATAGTAAAAGCTTTTAATGATATATAAAACGGAAAAGAGTGACTAAAGTAAATGTTGGTCCCTCAGAAGATGAGAAGGAAGATTTAATAATGGGAAATGTGGAAATGGCTGAGACCTTAAACAATTATTTGCTTCGGTCTTCACAGTGGAAGACACAAAAACCATGCCAAAAATTACTGGTCACGGGAATGTGGAAAGGGAGGACCTTGAGATAATCACTATCACTAGGGGGGTAGTGCTGGACAGACTAATGGGACTCAAGGTAGACAAGTCCCCTGGTCCTGATGAAATGCATCCCAGGGTATTAAAAGAGATGGCGGAAGTTATAGCAGATGCATTCGTTATAATCTACCAAAATTCTCTGGACTCTGGGGAGGTACCAGCAGATTGGAAAGCAGCTAATGTAACACCTCTGTTTAAAAAAGGGGGCAGACAAAATGCAGGTAACTATAGGCCGGTTAGTTTAACATCTGTAGTGGGGAAAATGCTTGAAGCTATCATTAAGGAAGAAATAGCGGGACATCTAGATAGGAATAGTGCAATCAAGCAGATGCAACATGGATTCATGAAGGGGAAATCATGTTTAACTAATTTACTGGAATTCTTTGAGGAAATAATGAGCATGGTGGATAGAGGTGTACCGATGGATGTGGTGTATTTAGATTTCCAAAAGGCATTCGATAAGGTGCCACACAAAAGGTTACTGCAGAAGATAAAGGTACGTGGAGTCAGAGGAAATGTATTAGCATGGATAGAGAATTGGCTGGCTAACAGAAAGCAAAGAGTCGGGATAAATGGGTCCTTTTCGGGTTGGAAATCAGTGGTTAGTGGTGTGGCACAGGGATCGGTGCTGGGACCACAACTGTTTACAATATACATAGATGACCTGGAAGAGGGGACAGAGTGTAGTGTAACAAAATTTGCAGATGACACAAAGATTAGTGGGAAAGCGGGTTGTGTAGAGGACACAGAGAGGCTGCAAAGAGATTTAGATAGGTTAAGCGAATGGGCTAAGGTTTGGCAGATGGAATACAATGTTGGAAAATGTGAGGTCATCCACCTTGGAAAAAAAAACAGTAAAAGGGAATATTATTTGAATGGGGAGAAATTACAACATGCTGCGGTGCAGAGGGACCTGGGGGTCCTTGTGCATGAATCCCAAAAAGTTAGTTTGCAGGTGCAGCAGGTAATCAGGAAGGCGAATGTAATGTTGGCCTTCATTGCGAGAGGGTTGGGGTACAAAAGCAGGGAGGTTCTGCTGCAACTATATAGGGTATTAGTGAGGCCGCACCTGGAGTACTGCGTGCAGTTTTGGTCACCTTACTTAAGGAAGGATATACTAGCTTTGGAGGGGGTACAGAGACGATTCACTAGGCTGATTCCGGATGAGAGGGTTACCTTATGATGATAGATTGAGTAGACTGGGTCTTTACTTGTTGGAGTTCAGAAGGATGAGGGGTGATCTTATCGAAACATTTAAAATCATGAAAGGGATAGACAAGATAGAGGCAGTGAGGCTGTTTCCACTGGTCGGGAAGACTAGAACTAGGGGGCACAGCCTCAAAATACGGGAGAGCCAATTTAAAACTGAGTTGAGAAGGAATTTCTTCTCCCAGAGGGTTGTGAATCTGTGGAATTCTCTGCCCAAGGAAGCAGTTGAGGCTAGCTCATTGAATGTATTCAAATCACAGATAGATAGATTTTTAACCAATAAGGGAATTAAGGGTTATGGGGAGCGGGCGGGTAAGTGGAGCTGTGTCCACGGCCAGATCAGCCATGATCTTGTTGAATGGCGGAGCAGGCTCGAGGGGCTAGATGGCCTACTCCTGTTCCTAATTCTTATGTTCTTATGTTCTTATGTTCTTATCCACATTATACTACATCTGCATGCATTTGCCCACTCACCTAACCTATCCAAGTCACCCTGCAGCCTCTTAGCGTCCTCCTCACAGCTCACACCGCCACCCAGTTTAGTGTCATCTGCAAACTTGGAGATATTACACTCAATTCCTTAATCTAAAATCGTTAATGTATATTGTAAAGAGCTGGGGTCCCAGCACTGAGCCCTGTGGCACTCCACTAGTCACTACCTGCCATTCTGAAAAGGACCCATTTATCCCGACTCTCTGCTTCCTGTCTGCCAACCAGTTCTCTATCCACGTCAGTACATTACCCCCAAAACCGTGTGCTTTGATTTTGCTCACCAATCTCTTATGTGGGACTACATTTGTCTTCACTAACCTTTTTCTCTTCACATATCTGTAGAAGCTTTTGCAGTCAGTTTTTATGTTCCCAGCAAGCTTACTCTCATACTCTATTTTCCCCCTCCTAATTAAACCCTTTGTCCTCCTCTGCTGAATTCTAAATTTCTCCCAGTCCTCAGGTTTGCTGCTTTTTCTAGCCAATTTATATGCCTCTTCCTTGGATTTAACACTATCGCTAATTTCCCTTGTTAGCCACAGTTGAGCCACTTTCCCCGTTTTGTTTTTACTCCAGACAGAGATGTACAATTGTTAAAGTTCATCCATGTGATCTATAAATGTTTGTCATTGCCTATCCACTGTCAACCCTTTAAGTATCATTTGCCAGTTTATCCTAGCCAATTCACGTCTCATACTATCGAAGTTACCTTTCCTTAAGTTCAGCACCCGAGTCTCTGAATTAACTGTGTCACTCTCCATCTTATGGTCACTCTTCCTCAAGGGGCCTCGCACAACAAGATTGCTAATTAGTCCTCTCTCATTACACAACACCCAGTCTAGGATGGCCAGCTCTCTAGTTGGTTCCTTGACATATTGGTCTAGAAAAACATCCCTAACACACTCCAGGAAATCCTCCTCCACCATATTGTTAACAGTTTGGTTAGCCCCATCTATATGTAGATTAAAGTCGCCCATGATAATTGCTGTACCTTTATTGCACGCATCCCTAATTCCTTGTTTGATGCCGTCCCCAACCTCACTACTACTGTCTGGTGGTCTATACACAACTCCCACTCGTGTTTTCCTCCCTTTAGTATTCCGCAGCTCCACCCATACAGATTTCACATCATCCAAGCTAATGTCCTTCCTTACTATTGCATTAATTTCCTCTTAAAGCAGCAATGCTACCCCACCTTCTTTTCCTTTCTGTCTATCCTTCCTGAATGTTGAATACTTCTGGATGTTGAGTTCCCAGCTTTGGTCACCCTGGAGCCATGTCTCCGTAATTCCAATTATATCATATTCGTTAATAATTGCCTGCGCAGTTAATTTGTCCACCTTATTATGAATACTCCTTGATACACAGAGCCTTCAGGCTTGTCTTTTTAACACTCCTTTTAACACTCTTTGTCCCTTTAGAATTATGCTGTAATGTGACCCTTTTTGATTTTTGCCTTGGATTTCTCTGCCCTCCAATTTTACTTTTCTCCTTTTTATCTTTTGCTTCTATCCCCATTTTCGTTCCCTCTGCCTCCCTGCATAGATTCCCACCCCCCTGTCACATCAGTTTAACCCTTCCCCAAAAGCAGTAGCAAACACTCCCCCCTAGGACATTGGTTCCGGTCCTGCCCAGGTGCAGACCGTTTGGTTTGTACTGGTCCCACCTCCCCCAGAACCAGTTCCCAATGTCCCAGGAATTTGAATCCCTCCTTCTTGTGCCATTCCTCAAGTCATGTATTCATCTTAACTATCCTGCTATTTCTACTCTGACTAGCATGTGGCACTGGTAGCTATCCTGAGATTACTACCTTTGAGGTCCTACTTTTTAATTTAACTTAGCTCCCTAAATTCAGCTTGTAGAACCTCATCCTGTTTTTTACCTATGTCGTTGGTACCACGATAACTGGCTGTTCACCCTCCCCCTCCAGAATACTCTGCAGCTGCTCCAAAACATCCTTGACCCTTGCACCAGGGAGGCAACATAGCATCCTGGAGTCTCGGTTGCGACCGCAGAAACACCTATTTATTCCCCTTACACTAGAATCCCCTAACACTATAGCTCTCCCAACCTTTTTCTTGCTCTCCTGTGCAGCAGAGCCACCCCTAGTGCCATGGATTTGGCTGCTGCTGCCTTCCTCTGATGAGTCATCTCTCCCAACAGTACCCAAGGTGGTGTATCTGTTTTGGAGGGAGATGACCGCAGAGGACCCAAGCACTACCTTCCTTCCACTGCTCTGCCTGATGGTCACCCATTCCCTATCTGCCTGTGTAACCTTTACTTGCAGTGTGACCAACTCACTAAATGTGCTATTCACGACATCCTCAGCATCGCGGATGCTCCAGAGTGAATCCATGCACAGCTCCAGTGTCGCAATGCGGTCTGTCAGGAGCTGCAGCTGGATATACTTCATGCACACATTGTCGTCAGGGACAGAAGTGTCCCTGATTTCCCACATAGCACAGGAGGAGCATGACACGGGTCTGGGTTCTCCTGCCATGACTTAACCCATAAATTAATTTAATTTGGCAACAATGCCAAAGGTTTCTTACTGATAAGGAAAAGAAAAAGAAGAAGAAAAACTACTCACCAATCACCAGCCAATCACTTACCCCCTTGGCTGTGAAGTCACACTTCGATTTCTTTTTACTTCTTTTTTTACCCTTTCTCCCAGCTGCAGCTGCACCAGGTGACTCCTTCTCGACACTACCGCTCCCTCCGAATGCTGGGCCTTTTATGGGCCTCCCCACACCTCCCCGCTCCTCCTTGATGCTTCTATCTGCACAATCGCTCTGAGGGCCAGGACGTGGCGGGATTTGTCGCTGACCTGAGACATCTCACTGGGCCGTGCAACTTCGGAGTTGCATTGGAGAAACTTTTTCATGCTTGGCATTGGCCACAAGGTCATCCTTCGAAAGCTGCTCGCTGCTGAATCTCTGGAACTTAGCAGGGCCATCACGATCGCCCAGGTATGCATGTCCATGGACGAAAACTTGAAACAGATAACTTCCCAGCATCGAAACTCATGCATGTACTGTGCATAAAATAATATTGTCGGCAGGCAGAGCTGCATATGGCCTACTCGCCCGCGTTCGTACGACCTGTAACTGTTCAAAGTCTGCCATTGGGGGTGAATCAAATCTCGTCTTGTTGGGTTACGGGGGCTATCATCGGGCTCATCAATGCCAATTCAAGCAATACGTGTGCAAAGACTGTGCAACAATGGGGCACCTTCAGCGAATGTGTCCGCAACCCAGCAAGCGTGCTGCGACACACCATGTGGCTGAGGATGATCGATTCAGCGTGGATCAAGCGGCACAGGCAACTCAACCCGAGGTACAGGATGAAGAAGTGTACATTCTTTTACCAAAAGTCCTCCGAATATGCTGGAAGTTAAATTAAATGGGGTTCAAGTATCCATGGAATTGGACGCGGGTACGAGTCAGGAAATAATGAGCCAGAGGGCTTTCGAAAAGCTGTGGGACACTGAGGCAAAAAGACCCAAACTGAACCCAATCAATGCGAAGCTGCGTACCTACACCAAAGAGCTCATACCAGTCATTGGCAGCGCGGCAGTAAAGGTATCGTATGATGGAACTGCGCATGATTTATCGTTGTAGATTGTTCCAGGCAATGGCCTAACGCTGTTCGGCAGGAGTTGGCTTGAGAAAATTAAATGGAACTGGAACGATATTAAAGCCTTATCATCAGTGGATGATGCTTCGTGTGCTCAAGTGCTGAGCAAGTTTCCCGTGTTGTTCGAACCAGGCATCAGCAACTTCACGGGAGCCAAGGTGCAGATCCACCTAGACCCCCATCACAAGACTCGGGCAGTTCTGTACATGATGAGGGAGAAGGTCGAGATCGAACTGGACAGACTTCAACGGGAAGGAATCATATCACCAGTAGAGTTCAGCGAATGGGCCAGTCCCATTGTCCTGGTGTAGAAAAGTGATGCGACTACAAAGTAACGATCAACCGAGTCTCGATACAGGATTAGTACCCGTTACCCAAGGCTGATGACCTATTTGCAACGGTAGCAGTGGTGGGGGGGAAGGAAGTCCTTCTCCAAATTGGACCTGACCTCTGCTTACATGACACAGGAGCTGGTCGAATCTTCGAAAAAACTGACGTGCATCAACATGCACAAAGGACTGTTTATATACCACAGATACCCTTTCGGAATTCACACAGCGGCAGCCATATTTCAGAGAAACATGGAGAGTTTGCTGAAGTCCATCCCGAGAACCGTTGTGTTCCAAGATGACATCCTGATCAACGGTTGTGACGCCACCGAACACCTGCACAACCTGGAAGAGATTCTACGTCGTCTGGACAGAGTGGGACTCAGGCTAAAACACTCCAAGTGCGTTTTCATGGTACCAGAAGTCGAATTCCTGGGGAGAAAGATTGCAGCAGACGGCATCAGGCCTACGGACTCAGCCTACGGAGTATAATTTTGGAAAGTATGAGGTCATGCACTTTGGCAAAAAAAAAATCAAAGAGCAAGTTATTATTTAAATGGAGAAAGATTGCAATGTGCCGCAGTACAGCGGGACCTGGGGGTACTTGTGTATTAAACACAAAAGGATAGTATGTAGGTACAGCAAGTGATCAAGAAGGCCAATGATATCTTGGCCTTTATTGCAAAGGGGATGGAGTATAAAAGCAGGCAAGTTTTACAACAGCTATCTAAGATATTGGTGAGGCCACACCTGGAATACTGCGTGCAGTTTTGGTTTCCATATTTACGAAAGGATATACTTGCTTTGGAGACAGTTCAGAGAAAGTTCACTAGGTTGATTCTGGGGATGAGGGGTTTGACTTATGAGGAAAGGTTGAGTAGGTTGGGCCTCTACTCATTGGAATTCAGAAGAATGAGAGGTAATCTTATCGAAACGTATAAGATTATGAGGGGGCTTGACAAGGTGGATGCAGAGAGGATGATTCCGCAGATAGGGGAGACTAGAACTAGAGGGCACGATCTTAGAATAAGGGGCCACCCATTTAAAACTGAAATGAGGAGAAATTTCTTCTCTGAGTGTCGGAAATCTGTGGAATTTTCTGCCTCAGAGAGCTGTGGAAGCTGCGACATTGAATAAATTTAAGACAGAAATAGAGTTTCTTAAACGATAAAGGGATAAGGGGGGCTATGGGAAGCGGGCGGGGAAGTGGAGCGGAGTTGATGATTAGATTAGCCATGATCTTATTGAATGGTGGAGCAGGCTCGAGGGGCCGTATGGTCTACTCCTGTTCCTATTTCTTATGTTCTTATGACTCGAAGACAGAGGCCATCAAGACTGCACCCAGATCCCAGAGAGTGACAGAGCTGCGTTCGTTCCTGGGTCTTCTCAACTATTTCGGTAACTTTCCACCTAGTTTGAGCACATTGCTAGAGTCCTTGCACATGTTGCTAAGAAAGCGTAACAACTGGGTTTGGGGCAAATCTCAAGACAGAGTCTTTGAGAAGGCCAGGAACCTGCTATGTTCCAATAAATTATTGATACACTATGACCCATATAAGCAGTTAGTGCTGGCCTGCGATGCCTCCATGTAAGCATTTGTGCTGGCCTGCGATGCCTCATCATATGGGATCGGTTGTGTGCTCCAGCAAGCCAATCTATCAGGCAAACTCCAACCAGTTGCATACATGTCCAGAATTCTGTCTAAGGCTGAAAGAGCCAATAGTATGGTAGAGAAAGAGACTTTAGCATACATATATGGGGTTAGGAAAATGCACCAATACCTGTTTGGGCTTCAGTTTGAGCTTGAAACCGACCACAAGCTGCTCATTTCATTGTTTTCTGAGAGCAAAGGTATAAACACCAATGCCTCGTCCTGCATCCAAAGATGGGCACCGACATTATCCGCTTATGATCATGTCATCCGCCACAGACCAGGCACTGAAAACTGTGCTAATGCACTTAGCCGGCTACCATTGCCCACAACCGGGGTGGAAATGCCGCAGCCCGTAGACTTGCTGCTAGTCATGGATGCCTTCGAGAGCGAGGGGTCACCAAATTAGGACCTGGACCAGCCAGGATCTTGTACTGTCAAGCGTGAAAAGGTATGTCATAAATGGAAATTGGTCTGCCATTCCCAGGGAAATGCAGGATGAAATTAAGCTTTATAGCTGCCGCAAAGACCAATTGTTGATTCAATCTGATTGTCTGTTATGGGGTAATCATGTTGTTATGCCAAAAAAAAAAGGGAAACTTTTGTGCGAGATTTACACAGTACCCACCCAGGCATTGTCATGATGACGGCCATTGCCAGGTCTCACGTTTGGTGGCCCGGCATTGACTCGGACTTGGAGTCATGCGTGCATCAGTGCAACACTTGCATGCAACTGAGTAATGCACCTGTGGAGGCTCCGCTGAGTCTATGGTCATGGCCATCCAAACCGTGGTCAAGGATCTACATAGACTGTGCCGGCTCCTTTCTCGGCAAAATGTTTTTAGTGGTAGTGGACGCTTACTCCAAATGGATTGAATGCGTAATCATGTCATCCAGCACATCCACAGTCACTATTGAAAGCCTCCAGGCCATGTTCTCCACCCATGGCCTGCCCGACGTCCTTGTCAGTGACAACAGACCGTGTTTCACCAGTTCGGAGTTCCACGAGTTTATGACCCGTAATGGCATCAAGCATGTCAGGTCTGCCCCTTTCAAACCTGCGTCTGACGGTCAAGCGGAGCGGGGTGTCCAAACCATTAAGCAGAGCCTAAAACGCATGACTCACGGCTTCCTACAGACCCGCTTGTCCCGC
The DNA here is from genome assembly GCF_044704955.1 of Pristiophorus japonicus. Taxonomy (NCBI): domain Eukaryota; kingdom Metazoa; phylum Chordata; class Chondrichthyes; family Pristiophoridae; genus Pristiophorus; species Pristiophorus japonicus. The sequence continues at coordinate 98,244,972 of NC_091981.1, forward strand.
ATTCTGCTCAGTTCCAGGACGAGACCCCACTCGCTCACCGGGGTCCCTCCTGCCGAGCTGTTAATGAAGAGAGGCCTCAAAACCAGGCTCTCCCTTGTACACCCGGATCTCAATGATCATGTCGAAATCAGAAGGCAGCAATGATACCACGATCGTGCGGCCGTACCACGTGACATTGCTGTTCATTACCCTGTGTTTATCCTGAATTATGGTCATGGTCCAAAGTGGGTTGCTTGCTATGGTTTTGGCCAAGGAGGGGAACAGGGTGTTTGTAGTCAAACTGTTAAATGGCCAAACGTGCAAGAGGCACATCGCCCAAACCAAACTACGACTCACAGACAACCCAGAACAAATTGAAGATGACATCATCATCAACCAACCAACACATCCAACCATCAGTTGACCCTTGTGTTATTCACGAAGACGAACCTACCATCCCCGACAGACCTGTCAGACTGACTGCTCCGCAATGCAGCAATGGTCCTACTAACTCACCCAAGCTTGGGTTCGGACTGAGATGATCAACCAGGGAGCGGAAGGCCCCGGACCATCTCAACTTGTAAATACAACCTGTACCAAGGACTTTGGGGGGGGGGGGGGGAATGATGTTATGTATGTTAACTGGGTTTTACCTGCCACCGGAGGGCGTGACTATTGGAGTCCTGATGGTCACTGGCAGACACGTGCAAGCTGTGTATATAATGTTGGAAGCCATGTTGAATCCTCACTTTGAGAATAAATAAACTGGAGTAAGGTCATGCCTGAACTAGCTCACCGTACTTAGCCTCGTGGAGTTATTCGATACTTAACAGCTTCAATTCCTACTTCTGAATCCTAACTGTAGGAGGTACAAAGAAGATGCCAGGCATTTTCCAAAATCAAAGGATGGAAAATCAGGAGAATTGTCCCCAAGCTGTGCTCATGGATCTTTGCTCTGCAGCTTTGGAGTATAATTCTCTAGCAGCAGTTCACCTTATTAACTTAGCAGCAACAAAGATTCATGGACAGTACAAGTAGAGGAGTGAGAAAAAATGAATGGGTAACACACCATCAAAAAAGTGCAGCAAATACACATGGTGAGAATTTCACATATCTAGGGTTTATATCAGTGCTTCTCAGTGGAATTTGTTAGGAAGGGATATTTAGCTACAGTTTAACTTTTGACCCTGCCTCTCAAACACTGCCCCTTTTGGTACTGCCTTTTTTTCTCAAGTGCACGCTCTCATGCAATCTTTTACCCAACTTTTGCAGTCTCTCCCTCTTTCATGGCACCTCAAGATCTGTCTCTCTCTCCATCCTCATTTCTCCTAAACTTTTATCTCCCATACCTTTCTTCTGCTTCACACATTTCTCTTTCACACCCTACAATCTCCTTCCACATTTAACTCTCTAATTGCGATATATCCTCACTATTTACTTGTCCCATTTTTCAACAATAACTTGCATTAATGTAGCACCTTTAATGCAGCAAGTGCTTCACAAATGCATAAGGAAAAACTGTATGCCAGGCCAAAAAGAGAGACCTTGGGAGGGTGGACCAACAGCTTGGACAAAGAGGTGGTCTTAAGGCTCCTCGTAAAGGAATAGTGGTTTTGAGAGGAATTTCAGGGCATGGGGCCCAGTAATCTGAAAGCACGGTCAGAATCAGAGGAATGGAGAGCTCAGTGGGGCACTTTAAGGCTGGAGGAGCTTACAGGGTTAAGGAGTCTTGAGGCCATGAAGAAATTTAAACTCCTTGATAAGAGGTTTACATTTGAAGCAGTTGAGGACTGGGAACCAATGTAGGTCAGTGAGAATGGGGGTGACAGACAAGTGGGAGTTGGTGCAGGATAGGACAGGGAAAACTTTGGCTGAGCTGACATTTACAGAGGGCAGGGGATGGGAGGCCGGCCACAGAGCATTGGAGTAATCAAGTCTGGAGTTGACAAGGCAGGGACGATGGTCTCAGTCACAGATGAACTGAAATAGCAGCAAATGTTATGGAGGTAGAAATACTGGGCTAGAAATTCATTATAGCCAAGGAATGGGCGGTGTCAGTAGAAAAGTTGAAGAATTAGCGCCAGGCGCAAATGCTATAGACTGCACGAAAATTTAATGCTCACTGCTCAATAAAATGATTGGAGTCCTCAATCGAATCTTAAAACCGAAGCTCACTGGTGTTAGACTCAAAGGGTGGACCAATATTAGATGCAGTCTAATTGCAAATCATTGTCACGGGCTGCAGTCCCACCCAGCTGGATGGCAGTGGAGAGGTGTTGGAGAAGGATAGAGTGATCAACCATGTCAAAGGCTGCAGACAAGTCAAGATGGACAAGGAAGGATAATTTGCCTTTGTCACAGTCGCAAAGGATGTCTGAACCTGTCCAGAAGGACGATTGTCTCGCTGCCTCCTGTTTTTCCTCCTCTTCATCCTTCTGAGGATGTCCCGCAATCCCAGGTGGCAAGGGCTGCGCCCTCATGATGGCCAAGTTGGGGAACATGCAGCAGACCATCATGAAATGGGACACCCGCTCAGGCGATCAAGACAGCGGAACCATTGCTTCAATAAGCTGATGGCCTGCTTGATGATATTCCTGGTGGTGGTATGGCTCTCATTATACAAGTGCTACGCTTGAGTGTTGGGGTTGCGGAGAGGAGTCATGAGCCAGGTTGGGAGCGGACAGCCTTTGTTTTCGAGCAGCCAGCCACGAGCTGGACGGTGGCTGGAAGAGTGCTGGCACACCTGCAGGATGAAGGCATCGTGGCTGCTGCCAGGATTAGGAATTCATTGTCTGTGGTCGCACACCAACTGCACATCGAGTAGTAGCCTTTACAGTTACGGAAGATGGCAGGATTGCTATGTGGTGCCTGCAAAGCCACATGTATACTCATCCTGCCTCCCTCTGGTGATTGGGAAGCCAATGTAGTCCCTTCTCCTGCTGTAGAAAGCCTCAGTGACCTCCAGGATGCAGCAATGAACTGTGAGATGTTAGCTATGTCTCCTGTTGCAGACTGGAAGAATCCACTGGCAAAGAAATTGAGGGCCACAGTGACCTTGACTGCTACTGAGAGAGCCATAGTCGCCCTGATCTGAGGCTGGAGGCCTGGTTGCAGGTGGTGGCAGTAACCTGACAGCTGTGAGTAATTACTGATGATCCCTTTTAATAACGTTTCTAGAGCCAGCTTCCTGGTGCTGTGAGGTCAGCTCTCCCTGTTGGGGTTTACTCCAGGTGGTGAGGTAAGTGGCGAGAATCAATTTTTAAAATTGGGTGGTCAGTGAGCATTGCACACTGAGTGATGTTCTGATCTACCTGGCGTTACGGTTCCTAGTCATACCACTTACCAACGATGCAGAGGGGCGGGGCGGCAAATGTAATGTGCTGCACTGGATTCACCGTTTCCCGGTGGTACTGCTCTAGTGCCTCATTAGCACCATCTACTGGCATAAATGGGAGGCGCTAAGGAGACACATTTCCCCTCCCCCCCATGGTCTTTGTGCTGAAGAGGCTCATCCTGGGGCTAAATCTTCTGAGCCCATATCCATGGCAAGGCACTTCACCTCCCACCATCATTGTTGGATGGAAAATTGCAGGCATATGCCTATGATTTTCCAATAATCTGCTGTTGGTATGGACTTGGAATATCTAGACTACTATTTAAGTGCAAGATTACAATATGTAACTCAGTGCAAAATTCAGGAAATTCATTTTAAGAGTGATACGCTCATAGGATATAATTTATATATTGGAAATCCGTGTGCTCAGTGCCTGATTTTACAGCTATTATATCAATAGTTAGAAAACCATGAACAGCTGTGCCCAAAAAGAGCCGTTCACATCGGCTGAGGTTCCCCACTTGGCGTCTGAAGATTATCCAATGTTAATACTTGCAAATGAGAAAGTTGCCTTATTTTCCAGTTAACTAAAACTAGAACATATTCACAGGATCTTCTTATCCTTGAGTTACGGTTTTTTCAGAAGTCCAGGTTGGTGGCCAAAGCCTACGGTTCTAAACACCACCTGTACTGAAGAGATTAAGTGAAGACAAGATATAAAAATAAATAGTTTGCAGACACCACGTTTGGTTTAAAAGGCTGAAGATTGTAAGAGGGGGAGGAAAGATCTGAGGGATGCAACACGTTCCACAGTTTTGAAAAATTAATTAGACGAAGAGTGTGTGATGACCTTTTATTGGAGTTGAGCTGCAGCTCAGCCATGACCTAATAGAATGGGCTCAAGAGGCTGAATGGCCTACTTCTGTCCCTGCCGTAACTGCTGTGGAAGTGCGACAAAATCCAGAGAGAAATTATTGTTTACATCATTTGCGAGAACCCCATAGAAATTCTCCGCGCTGCTTTGACAGCTGAGGCGGTATAGGGATGTTATAATTAGTGGCAGCGTGACTGGGTTAGTGAGGAGAAAATAGGTAGCAATGATTCCTGCTGTTGATTGGCATCCAGCAACTCCTGCTTGAGAGTGCACCTGTGGACATCATGTGAAGATGGAATGGTGTATATTTGTGGTTCTCTTGTTGAATATTGTGCTGACATTTGGTGTGTAGACTCAGGTATGGAATCATCACTTGGGTGGGATATCAGAAGACAGCTGGTACCTGTGGTACTCAACTTAAACATGAACACTTCCATAAATTCTGACACCTTCATTTCCCATGGATCAAAGCCCTCTACATCTTTGTGTAAGCAAAGGTAAGCTAATTGGATGGCTCAATGCATACCATATAGTTAACACACAGACCACAAGCCGTGGGTTAAAGACTATTCTGCCCATTTTATTACCGTGTTTTGGGCTTCTAAGTCAGTGTCCATTGTAGTTATTTGTAATACCACTGTCCGGTTTCAAGATTTTTGTCTATTTGCCCTAAAAAGGTCCAATAGCTGGAGTTCCAGACAAAGTAGTTAACATAATTATGTTTCTTGCATACTAGATTAGGTTGAAATAATGGGAATTGTCCATTATCTTGTAGTTATTCATACCTGTAATGTTACAATGGCATTCATTTAACACAGTAAGAGGCCTAGTTAAACAGTGGAATTTACATATTTGAAGTAGCAGTTTTGATTGGCAGCTTGATGAGCCAAAGCCCGATAGCGCTGGGGAAGGAATAGAGTTAAGCTTTTCTCTGTGGAAAAAGTCTTGCTGTAAAGGGTTTGCGTTTGGAAAGTTAATGAGGCAGAGAAGTTTTACTTCACTTAAAATAAGTCAAGTTTGTTGATTGACAATGGCCTATTCTTATGCCAACCCTTCTGCCTTTGGATGATAAATATGTATGTGGGCCATGTATGTGATCACAATATTCAGTACACACAATGAAGGGGTCACACTGTCATAGCTAGATACTGGGCAATAAAAGTACTTTTGATCATAAGAGGACATGACTTAGGGGAGTGAACACTCAGAATACCTGGCGCAGATCTGAAGTTTGTAACAATTGATGGCAAAGATTAGTTAATTGGATGGCTGAATGCATACCATCTTTGAGGATGTAACAGAGTGGATAAAGGGGAACCAGTGGATGTGGTGTATTTGGACTTCCAGAAGGCATTTGACAAGGTGCCACATAAAAGGTTACTGCACAAGATAAAAGTTCACGAGGTTGGGGGTAATATATTAGCATTGCTAGAGGATTGGCTAACAGAAAACAGAGTCGGGATAAATGGTTCATTCTCTGGTTGGCAACCAGTAACTAGTGGGGTGCCGCAGGGATCAGTGCTGGGACCCCAACTATTTACAATCTATATTAACGACTTGGAAAAGTGTAATATAGCCAAGTTTCATTCAAAGGTTTTCCTCAAACAGCTGTTAAGCTTCCTGGTCTATAAAGGGGAATTTCAACTCTATCAGATAGACAGGAAAGGAGCAGGCACGCAACCATTGATTTGGTCGCGAATGTGGCACCCAACAGACTCCAGTGGGAACCTTGTCAATAAATGCAATTCTAGGTCCTATGATGGCATTTTAAACCCTCTCCTGAGCCTGTCACATCTGCTCCTCCCCGCCAGGTACAACTATTGTGAAGCCAGCGAAGCCTCCAAGGTGATGAAGTGCTCCTCTAGGGCCCACAAGGAGTTTGGGGCCCTGCCCCCAGCAGCAAGACCCTTGCAACAATCCACCCCCTGAACATAATTTGTTGCTGCAGCCTTCTCGGTCCGGCAGGCAGCATCTTGGACTCTCAAACATCGTTGCCCACACCCCTGCCGGCCAGCTGCAATTTTCTGCCCAAAACAAGCGAGCATCCATCCAGCACCATTCAAATCAGCCCGGCAGCTAAAATTGGTCAGGCCTCTGATGACGACTCCGGCATGGGATTTTTGTCCACTCCAGCCAGCTATGCCTCTATCATTTTTTTTAGAAAAAATTATATTAGCTACTTTCCAATCCTCAAAATCTAGGAAGTTTACAAAATTGTTAGTTAAAGCTTTATGAATCTTAGCGCTCATCTTAAAACTTGAATGCAAGTTGTCTAGAACATGTAGTTTAAGAACAAACCTTTTTACATCCATATAAATCTTATGTAATTTCTAGCTCCTCTTCTGCAATTTAAAAAAATTCATTCACAGGATGTGGGCGTTCTGGAAGATTGTATTTCTTTGTCCCCAGGAGCAATAATTTTTCCATCCTTTGTTTACTGAATAAATATTTTAAAAATATTGTTTTACCAAAATGATGTGCTCAGCAATCTTGCATTCATTGTTGCTCTTGGTTTTTCTCATTACTTTTTCAGTTGTTTTTGTTTGTCTTTATCATATTGCTTATACTCCTGCCTGCTACAAAGCCTTCTACTCATCTCTAATTTAAACTCTTTACATCTCTACTTAACTATACTGGCCTCTCCGTTTAATCAGTCAGGATATCTGAAGTACAGAAATATCAACTCAAAACTGTAGTAATAAAATCATTAAAAAAAAAACAAATTAACTTTTCTACTTTCACTCAGTTATAATGCATAAGCCATTCTTGCAAATCATTCTGGTGGAAATAGCACACAACAATGCCACAAATGGAGTATTTAAAGTTTTTGCACATGGATGTCTGTATCAATTTAACAAATTACATCCCATTAAACAGCATGACATGCAAAGAAGTCTCATTAACACAGAACACATTTGCTCATATGGCAGTCAAACCAGTTTATTTTTTACTTTGATACAGAGTATATAGTGAATTGCAGCAGTCTTCCTCTTACAAAAGCATAATGAATTAGTTACATCATACAAATGCACTAGGATTCTAGATTTTAGTTCCTTCATACAGAATCACACAGTAAATACACTTTTCTTCCTCCCCTTACAAGCTTCAAGTAAGAAACATGTTTATTTGGGGCTTAAAATATCTGGATAGTAAATGTTGGAATACAAACTGTAAAAATGTGTAAATCTCTACTTTGGGTGAATAACAGATTGTCCATTTTAGATCAACAGTTTTCAGAATTAAAAATGGAGGGCTGAAATACTACAATACAATTTTGAGGTCGTTCAACATAGATGTATGGCATTATTATAAACTTTACAACTTAGAAGCTTGAACTCCCCGATACAAACGATAAGATTAAAACCAAAAACACAACAGAAATTAAAAAGATTAAATTATTCTCTGGCTAGCCACAGAACATTGATAGAATCTCTGTGTTTGCCCCCTCTCTTAGTAATTCTTTGCCATATTGAAAATTCCTCAGATGGGATAATTTATTTTGACCAACTTTGGCTACAACACAAAATATAAAATAGCTTTATAGGCATCAGTTAGCTACAGAAAGTGCTCTGCTCCATATTGAATACATATAAAATGCTGGTAGTTAAGTGTCCACCAGATTTAACTCTGAAATGCTGAGTTCATTTTGGACATACATTTCTAAATTTTTGCATTAATATTCAGTTACAAAGCTTAGTTTTCTTTAGATCCATCTGATCGTTGGGCTAATTACTACCCAATTTAATCTAAATACCTGGTGTGAAGATTTAAAATTTGTTGGCCATACACTTGTGGAGTGAGGCACAGCTGGCTCACATGACTGGGAAATATAAAAGCACCCTTATTCACTTGTAAGGATTCTGATTCACAAAAAATAAATAGATGCTCTTAAACTACTTAATGGATCGGTGTTATTTTTTAATCCTATTTGAGGGGTTTCTTCATAATGGACTTGTGACTGCCTCTCACTTTACTGTGTTTCTCAGTTGTGATTAAAATATTCTACAGAATACCTATATACTGATCCCTATATGATCATGGAATTCTGCACAAGAGTAGAGGTAATAAGGAGACTCAGATTCTGAAAATATTGAGTCTTGGACAGCATGCAACCTTGAATTATTTCTAACCCAAATATCCACATGATCTGAGTTCAGAAGATTGGGACCTCGATAACTTAAGACCAAGTTTTAACATGCACCAGATCTAAGAGAACTGTGTCGTTCAGTTTCCAAGAAAATGTGAATGCCTGGCGCACACTGTAGTGTGGTGAAAACCATTCTGTGTTTATGAAGTCTCACAGAATGTGGAGTTCCTGGTTACATCAGGTTTATGTTTAAAATAGCAGCAAGACTGACTACTAAATAAGTATTAGCTCAAAAACAAAACTACTTTTTTGTAGTAAAATGCAGTTTGGCAGTGATCTGTCACAGAGAGAGACAGGTCGCTATCCTCCCACTGTAAAATGGCATGTGCAAAAATATTCTAGTCTATTCTCCTACAAGATAAACAGCTTTGAGATCACCAGGAATTGTGCAAGTTAGGATTTTGTGCTCAAAATCTGAAAATCAAACTACTGTCCAGTAAAATTGCAACTTCCAGAACTGGGAATGCTAAGGGAGCCGTTAAACTCTACTTTGCTGAGATATAACTGACCTTGATCTGTGTTGGTCTAACTTTTGGAGAATAGGTTTAAGGGATGAAAGATAAAAGTAGAAAAACCATCCCCATCCTATATCAATACTGAATACTTAGAACATGGGTCTATCTGCAGTTCCCTAATTTGCAAATTCCTGATATCAGTAAGGTTCAGAAAACGTCAGACAGGGGGTGGGGGGAGAAAGGATGAACCAAACAAAAAGCAGAGAAATCAATTGGTGGTGCTCAAGAACGGAGCAGCACTAGCGAGAGGCTGGGAACAGGTCATTATCTTTGGATTTGGGTTGTGTAAGAAACAATTTGAAACCATAAAAAAGTTAATTACGGTACGATGTTTGAGAAATTTCAAGATTTCAGATGGCCATGATAATTCATATTCATGCACTGATTTCAGAATACACAAACTGACACCGGATTGTTATTTTTATAATGCACTAAACCCCTTTACTGAATTTATCTATTTAAGTAGAGCTGGATGTGCAGGAGTGACGAGAGCAAGTGATTCCTTTACTGAAGGCTCACACAATTTTCTTTTTTGCCCTCAGATGATTATTTGTTATAACCGAATGTAGGATTAATGACAACTGGATTCATCAAAAACATTTTAAAACAAACCACCTGACATTTATTTAACTGCAGCCTCTTGCACTCTACAATTTACAAATTCCCCTGTAAAAGATAAAAAATTTTCAACAAGCTTTTAATAAACAAATGGAGAAGTGAAAATTGCCACATTGTTGTTTTGTCAAGGATATTGTGCTATGTCAAATAATATTCATCTATGTTAGAAAATCTTTTAATATCACCTTGGTGATTAAACTCAATATGTGTGTGTATATATATATTATATATATAAATAAATAAATGAATGGAGAAAAGCAGGGTTACTGGATACTTATGTATTGGTGCGAAAAAAATTATACACATCAGCTTCAAGTCCACATTTCAGCTAGTCCATCGTGCTGTAAAGCTCTACATTTTTGAAAACCTGCTGCATTTCAACAGCATTATAATCTTTAATTACACAGAACAGAAGGGATAAAATACTCAAACTTAATTTATAACCGAGAAACACTGCATCCGATTACCTTAACTCTAATTATTATAGTTCGTGGCTTAAATGTTGCACACCTCCCTTCATATCTTTGACCCATTTTACACTTATTGCCTAACAGGAATCTCATTGGAGACACTATTAGCTTGTAAATGTACCACTAGATGGCATTAAACCCATAATTGTGTTTTTGGGAGGTGGGGGAAGGGAAGCTAAAGGAGGAGCAGTGAAATCTGGGATAATAAATTAGCCCCAGTTAAAAGTACATTTCCTTCCAACAAATCATGGCATTAACCACTGTCATGAAGACATCTATGGCAGCAACATTGCATCTACCCTGGTAGGTTGCAGCTCAGTTCAATCATTAAAGAGAGAGCAAATCTAGACAGATAGAAACAGTTTCCTCATTTGACAATTTTGTGGTACAAAGAACTGTCCTCATGTTATATCAAAAGGCCACGTTTTCCTCGAGGAGTGTTTTTCTTTAAGGCAAAAAGGATTCATATGCAGCGTTAAGAGCCGGGGGGGGGGGGGGGGCGGGAGGATAAAATTATTTGCTTTATCGAAAGAGGTAGAATGTGTACAAAAAAAATCCTGAACATTTTTAGTAGTGAAACCTGTCAACAACTTCCCAGGATCCACTTTATGTACCAATAGACAAGTGAATTCTTAATACAGGATCAAGTGTACATCAACATAGTAAAGATGAGTGATTGTGACCAAACAGAAGTATCAGCCTCATGCATCTACAGAAATGTATCTATAAAATGAAGTGCAAAAATAGTGCCAAAATAGGGGTGAAATATAACAGTTTGAGTCTGTATTTCATATTGATATTTTTGCCTCTGCATTCGGAGAGTGTAGACATTACTTGAACTTGCGCACTCATCAAATCATCATAATGCACATTAAAAAGTATCGCCACTCATTGCAAAGACTCAGCCAAAATTATAAGTAGACATTGGTGCATACTTTGAACCTCCTCTGAAATCTCCCCCTTCTTGCTTCTTTTTGGCTGGCCTGCATTCTTCCACAAGCCCAAGCATAATTTTCTAGCAAAGATGGCAATAGGTAGGGGAGGCAAAGAAAAAGATAGCAAGACAGAAAAAAAAAGAGTTTGTGGCATCTGCATTTGGTCTGAATGTAACAGGGGTTCATGGTCTTCATGACAAATTTCACTGTAGAAATGTTTTATTTGAAGGATCTTAAGAGTGCTCTACTCTCAAAGCAGATACATTATTTAAATACATACACCAGACTATTAATGTATTAATACATGCCATCACCATTCAAAAGTTATCTGTGCTGAGCTTTGAATAAATTCAATATTGGAAGCATTGTATGCCTTAGCTATAAGAACGCAAAGGCATTTAATAGATACTAGTTTATATAGATACATCCATTCATTCTCTTTACAAGCAATAAATATATGTTATATTTGCATATGATATGCACCTACTGTTTTGTGCTAAGTTGTTCCTTGTGAATAACCAAACCCTGCAGTGTATAAAATGATATTTGAAGCAAAAGTTGCATGGATTTCAGATCCAGCAGTTTTGTTAAGGCATCGACCTACTTGGAACATGTTTTAATACCCTTACAAATTTAGAAGAGAGAAATAACCGCTTATATATAAAGATTACAGATGGTTGTAATAAATAAAGGATAATGGTCATGAACCAAAGAATGAATGAATGAATGTGTTGAAATGTCAATATAACCTTTCACCAAAGTATTGGATTGTCAAGCTTCTCAAAGCCTGGATCTTTCCGAAGTTCCCAGTAGGTTTCTGTGCTCACCCATGATTCCTTTCCATCTTCCTGAGATTGTCTGCAAGCAAAAAATTGAATTGGCGTCTCAAAATGTGTACAGTTGAAAAGAACACAGAAATGCACGAATTATTAGGGTCCAGTGGCCTCCTCATTAGGGAACTGGTCTAGCAACTGCAAGTTCATATTCCACCATGAAAAGTTGTGAAAATGAATTCAATAAATCTGGTAATTATGGGCGAGCACCAAAAAATGAATACTGAGGACATCATCTATCGTGGCACTACCACCGTTCAAAGTGGAACTGACCTTGGACAGATCTACCAGTCAGAAACTGTGCATCATGAAGTATTTTGGATGATCAGCAGCAGCAAAATTGTATCCCACCACAATCTGTAACCTCACACCCCAAAATGTCCCTCGCTCCTCCATTACTATCACCAACAAGCTGGGAGATCAATCTGGTTCAATGCAGAGCAGCGTCAGGCAAACCTTAGAAGGCGGCACCAACCTAGTAAAGCTGTAACACAAGGCTAGGTGCAACAAAAAACAGGTTTAAAACAGGGATAAGTGGTCCAATGATTTGTAGCCCGACCACATCTAGGGCTCAATTTTTGGCCAGGAGTTGCTCCGTCTTTTGGGGGAGTAACCTACTTTTTCTGGCGTACGTAACTTAAAATCCTCAGTTTCCCCAATTAATTTGCACCAGCGTAACTCACTTCGTTAAGTTTTTTTTGAAGGTTAGTTTTTTTTCTCAAAAGGGGGCGTTACCAGCCACCTAGACAACTTTGGCCAGCTAATACTTACTCCATTTCTACTTAGGCCAGCGTATGTGGCCACTTGAGAAAACTCTTGCGGAGAGTTAAAGAAATTGGAGCAGGTAGGTACATCGGAGGCCATTCGGCCTGGGATTGGGGCGGGAAGCGGAGAGGGCTTGGACCTGAACCAACCAAGCTTTAGGGAACAGCCATCCTTCCTTCGCACAGTTAAAATAATAAAAAATTTAATTCCTACCTTCATCTTCAAAAAGCAATGCGGCTTTCTGCACTCGGCCCGGGAAGGCAGTGGGCCAGTGTGGAAGGCCACTCGGCCTGGGCTAGGAGCAGAAGCGATGGAACTGGCCGGCTGAAATTCAATGGAGAGGCTGGGGGTGGGGAGGGGAGGGAGGGAGCAACCTACCTGGCAAGAATCGGGGCCCATAGAGAGGAGGCTGAAAATCAACGGAAAGGCGCAATTCTGGTAAGTGCGCTGAAAAACGGGCTCGGCTAAATTTGGGCCCCTGGTGAGGAATGGTAACAAAACAGAAGGAGGCTTCATAAACACCCCATCCTCACCCCAGGCAGAGTTATACCCAATACACAGGAGTCGGGCTGGTCACAAATGATTCTACAGTGTTCAGCTCCATTTAGAACTACTCCTCAGTTAATGGAGTAGCCCATGACAGCCTGCAGCAGACTTGGACAACATCCAGGCTTGGGCTGACATGTACCTAGTAATATTCATAAGTGCCAGGCAATGATCATCTCCAAAAGGAAAATGACCTACCACTTTCCTGATCCTCCTCCGCCATATCCTGGGGTGGGGGGGGGAACCAGCCATATCAACACCATAGTTACAAGAACAGGGCAGAGGCGGAGTACTCTGATCAGTGACTTACCTCTTTGATCTTTCAATGCCTCTTACCATCTACAAGGCTCAAGTCATTCAACCGGATGGATGCAGCCGCAATACCCAAGAGGCAATGAACAACACCCAGGATAAAGTAGTCTGCTTGATCAATACCCCACCACTAAACTGAATACCCACCCTTCCACTACTGATGCACTTTGTCCGGTGTGTACCATCTACTGAACGTACTACAGCAACAACAGTTTCCAGTCCCTCTACCATCAAGAAGGCCAAGAGTAGCAACACCACAGAATTACATCATCTCCAAATCATCCTGTCTTGAACATATATTGGCATTCCTTCACTGTTGCTGGGGCAAAATCCTGAAATCGTCCACCTAACATTACCACAAGGGCCTGTGGAAACTCCCAGGATGGTGGTAGAGGAAGACAGCAGTGGTTCAAGGCCCACCACCAGCAACTTCTCAGGGCAACTGGGAAGGGGCAATAAATGTGGCCTTGCCAGCATCACTTACAACCCGAGAATAAAAAAAAGTTTATAAAAAACTATGTCTCCAAGAGATATTTTAACAAATCAGATTCAAGAGGCGATACAAAATTTCACAAAATTATAACATCACGGTACCAAAATATTTTCTATATTCACGCACTTTACAATGATAGTAGCATTTACTGTGCAGAACTGAAATGGCAAAAGCAACTTCTTTTCCATATATCGTATATGGCAAATTTTGATAATCAAATAATCTGATCATGTGAAATATTGATACCACTTCAATAACTTGTTTGTGATAGTAATACTTGGTAATAAGGCCACCTCACAAAGGTTTCCTTTTACTAAAGTTTTAAATTTGGCAATAGGCAGAGACTGAAGAAAGGACAGAACATGGCACAACTGGGTTGAAACTGCATTGTGGTATTGTTAACCAACACACTTAGGGCTAGACTTTACCGAGAGTCGCTCAACACCTGATTGATCGCCCAGAAAAACCGCTAACGTTTGGTAAGTAACGCTGGCGAAAATGTCCAGTTTTAAGTTAAAACTATTGAAACTAATCGCCCGGCGAGAAAATGGGTCTTGCACCATTATTCTCGGCGGTTAGGGGGAAACTAAGTTAACAACCGAGGCTGCAGTTGGGCCTAGGGAGAGAGGGGAAACAAAAAAAATGTTCACTTAAAAAAAAAGTTAACATTCCCAAGACACTTTTACACATAATCGCCATTTTAAAATTAAAAACATAAATAAATAAATAAATAATGAAATAAATTACCTTTAACCTACCTTTCTTTGCCGAGTACTCACCTACCGCCCTGTTTAAGCAGCTTTTACAGGGCTGTTCCCTCGGCTATTTGGACGGGCTTCCGTTGAGGCCAAACTTACGCCCTGACGATTTTCTCGGCGGTGCACGTCGGTAGTTAAAAAACTAAGGGGGAAACTTTCGCCGGGCAGAAAAACCAGCCGAAAACGAAAGGAAAGTTTAGCCCTTAATGTGTTCATATGAAATTCCTTTGTTCAGTATTTTAGCCAAGTCTTTAACCAGTTTCTTTTAAATGAGTTAAATATTTGTTAAAACAGTGGACAGAGAAACTCATATGAACATGTTAATCTGTTTGTTATGAATATTGCAGGAGAGATTTCTACCCAAATAAGCATGCCTTTAATAATCTTTTCAACATTTCATTGCAATTACAATTTTCAACAAATTTATCCATACGCCCATAGTTACCAACAAAAAGGCAAATGACTATGGGCCCGAACTTGGTCAAAGCTAAGGCCTGCCCAAGTGCCACCCAAAGGACCGCCGAGAGACCTGTCGGTACTTTGCCAGGGAGATTCAGCAAAAAGATCTGCAAAGACTGCCTGGCGGCAAAAAAACGAATGTGGGCAGCAACTCTCAATCTCGACAGCAAATGCAATCCTCGCCCAAGTGCCGCTGAGGATTGAGTCGGGCCCAGGGAAGGGGAACACACAAAAATAAAAATTTACACAAAAAAAACCCACTGGAAAACCTTCAGGGGACCCCATCCACCTGAAATCGCTGTAAAAAATTAAAAGCAGTTTACTAACCTTTTTTTTGCAAGTCTTCATACTTATTGTTGGGGTTAGACTTGCCTCCATGCAGCGGTCCTTCCCCCTGCTGCTGCCGACTCCCACCTGGAGCAAACTGGCAGCTCGGCGGGTGGGAGGACACTTACATGCCTTGCGCTCTAGCAGACGTCAGCGGGCGGTACCCAGCGATCCTCCCCTCCCACTGGCGGGAGGCCTAGAGGAAACTGGCACTAAGGGTAGACCGCCCAAAAAACTCAGCGGCAGCAGGTGGTGAGTGCACCAAGTTCGGGGCCTATATTCTTTCTAATTTCACAGAAGCCATAACCTCATTTATAAATACATTTCAAAGATAACCCAAAGTGGTCACCCAGTTCAAAATTTATTTCAATTAAAACTTGTGAAAATGTGTTCTGTAATTAGTGCTAAAGATAAATTGACAAATGGTATCAATCTAATTTACAATAGATAACGTACCTAAAAAATCGAGGTTGATAAGTCATGTTATTTTCTTCAAGAATTTTCCTTCTTTCTCTTTGAAGTTGTTCAATTCTTTCCTTTTGAGATTCTGCAGCCTCTAGGTTACCTTCTTCCAGGTATCTGTAGTAACATTTAAATAAAAATTTATAAAAAGTTTGGAACTAAAAAATGTATCAAGAAAGTACAACACAATAAAAGGAACACAATTTCATTGACCATTTTGTGGATTTGTGACAAGGTTTAAATTACAGTAACGAGCTTTACTAGGACAGGTACAAGGAGCCCCAGTGTTGTAATTTGTATTTTATTTGTAACACAAAATGTTCCTAGAAAAGAAATCAAACACATCAACATTCAACACTATCTTTAGCTGATGGTGATCAATTCTTTCCAAGACATATTAAGAATCATTTTTGCAACTGAGCAATTTTGTTCCCCCACAATAATTAATTGCGATATGATACCTATTTCAGTTTGAAAGAACAAATTCCAAAGAAACTGAACTATTCCTTGAATACAATGATGACTGTGGTCTTTTGGGTCACTTTATCCCGCAAATATAATATTGTAATAAAAATCTACAATTTTCTGAGGAAGATATTTGCATATTCTTGACATATCATCCTTTAATTGTGCCGGCATCACCTCAAATGAGGAAAAGTTGCAAAAATATCTATTATGGCAAAGACAACAAGTTTGCTCCCAGTGCTCGAGTGCACCATCGGAGCAGGCCGGGGAGCGGAAGGAGCAGCCTGGGGGCATACCACTCCAGGGAGCAGCATGCGCTGGAGCAGGAGAGCAACGGCAGAGAAGAGGGACGTCACTAAGATCCAGGTCGGTGATTGGAGCGTGGGCAGGCACAGCAGGAGCGGCGAGGTCGGGGCGAAGGAGCGGCGAGAGACTGTAGAGGGATGTGATCGGGGCCCAGGAGAGGCGCGAGTTCGGGGCCAGGGGCCCAGGAGCAGCACGGGCCAGCCCACACTGCGATATGTGTGCGCACTAGGTCTGTGCAGCAGAGCTGGTCTCCAGTCGTCTTGGGTAATCCTTGCCACTGGACCAAGACCGAGCTTTGTCAAGCCCTTGTGGTGGCTGGTGTGCAACGGCCACCACACGTTAAAAAAACCCACGCACAGGAATCTTCCACCCTTCAAGATTTAGTTTGGGACCTGGAATTTTAGGTCCTTCATTGAAACTGTGAACCTTTTGACGTGGAAGCGAGTCATCCTCGATTCGAGGGACTGCCTATGATGATGACGACTAAGAACAAGACATTTATTGTACTGTCCGAAAACTATAACAATGGAATATAGTGAGAGAGTTACTATTACTAAAATTTTAACTCTCATTAACCTTATACAAGACCTTGGTCAGGCCGCACTTGGAATAGTGCCCCCAGTTTTGGTCTCCTCATATGGTGGATGATATCGAGGCTTTGTAAAACGTGCAGATGAGGGCCACTAGACGAACTCCCAGTTAGTAAGATAGGCTAGAAGAGTTGGTACTCTACACTTTAGAAAAGCATAGAATTAGAGGTGATCTGATTGAGGTTTAATAGAAATGAAGGGACTAGATTGTGTTTCAGTTGACAGTTGTTTTAATGAAATAGGTTAGGGAGGACAAGGAGCCACAAATGTGAGTCGCACAAGGTTAGATGTCAAGAGGTGGATTCTTTCCCAGAGAATAGTGAACCTCTGGAACAGGCTGCCGTCTCGTGCAGTGGATGCTGATTTGCTGAATGCCTTCAAGCGAGAGCTGGACCTGTTCCTGGCTGAGGCGGAGATTTCTCTTACAGAAGGTAGGTACTTCAGGGAATTCAGGCCAGTTTCGGTCACTCAATTGGGTTAGAGAAGAATTTCCCAGATTCTCTCTTCTCCCCCACCCCTCCCCAAAATTGGCCTGGATTTTCATATGTTTTCTGTGCCTCTCCCAGGAGATCATATGGATTCAGGTAGGGTTGAGAGTATATCTTATGATACACAAGGTATTGCAATTGTGCGGGACAGACTCGACGGACCAGAGGGTCTTTACCCGTCCGTCTTTGTATGTATGTATGTATGTAACGAGCAATATCTCTTTACACTTGTGCCCAAATGTACCAATAACAAAGAAACACATCATTGATAAACCAGTCAGTTATTCATTAGAATACCAGTCACAACATGGAAATCGTGGTCCAAATGTCATAAGACGTGTGGACTGTGTCTTACTTGTACATGAACATATCTGCACAGTTGTACATGTTAGGCTTGGGACTAAATGCAGTAGGGCAAAATGACAAGAATAGCCAACTCTAAAATTCCTCATGACATAATCCCAGTGTAACCAACAGAATCGCAACTGACAGTGCACTCTAGCACTGACCCCGCCAACATTTGTGGGGTCAATGGGAGGGCAACTCATTTACATAAGAAATAGGAGCAGGAGTAGGCCATATGACCCCTCGAGCCTGCTCCGCCATTTAATACGATCATCGACTCAGGTCCACTTCCTTGCCTGCTCTCCATAACCCCTTATCGTTTAAGAAACTGTCTATTTCTGTCTTAAATTTATTCAATGTCCCAGCTTCCACAGCTCTGAGGCAGCGAATTCCACAAATCCACAATCCTCAGAAGAAATTTCTCCTCATCTCAGTTTTAAATGGGCGGCCCCTTATTCTAAGATTATGCCCTGTAGTTCTAGTCTCCCCCATCAGTGGAAACATCCCCTCTGCATCCACCTTGTCAAGCCCTCATAATCTTATATGTTTCGATAAGATCACCTCTCATTCTTCTGAATTCCAATGAGTAGAGGCCCAACCTACTCAACCTTTCTTCATAAGTTAACCCCCTCATCTCCGGAATCAACCTTCTCTCAACTGCCTCCAAAGCAAGTATATCCTTTCGTAAATATGGAAACGAAAACTGCACACAGTATTTCAGGTGTGGCCTCACCAATACCTTGTACAACTGTAGCAAGTCTTCCCTGCTTTTATACGCCATCCTCTTTGCAATAACGGCCAAGATTCCATTTGCCTTCCTGATCGCTTGCTGTACCTGCATACTATCCTTTTGTGTTTCATGCACAAGTATCCCCAGGTCCCGCTGTATGGCAGCACTTTGCAATCTTTCTCCATTTAAATAATAACTTGCTCTTTGATTTTTTTCTGCCAAAGTGCATGACCTCACATTTTCCAACATTATAATTATTTGTTCAGAGTTTCTGCCATCTTCATGTTCCCCATAATGAATTCTCCAGTCTCGTCCTCTCAGGGACCAACATTTACTTTAGCCACTCTTTTCCTTTTGCATGTGTTCAGATACAAGGTGCCACTTTGGACACATCTCTGGCACCCATCTGCCCCACACTCGTGCAAACTTGACAATTAACCCACCCTTTGGTGGAGATGAAGGAGCAGCTCCAGCACTAGTCCGATTGACTCCTGATCAAGGGGTTGATCCAGGAATTTGTTTATTTATATACATTTTAAAATTAATGCCTCTTCAGGGGTCCAGGTCACATGCTGGGCCTCGACTCCACTGGTAGGATCCACATGTACCATTGTGGAGGCTGGTATGCCTCAATTCACCGAGCGTACCAGCTGCAAGTACTATTGCTAGAGAATGAGCAAGAACTTCTGGCTGTGGGACTCCCAACCCTTGGCCCTGCCCCAACCAGTCATTTGGCTTGTAAGGGGCGAACAAAAGTTGCACCCTTTACAAGGAAACTCCTGGTAACGGTGGAGACTCTAATCCCATCTTCCCGTGTGCCGGCAGCATCGTGATTCCATCTCCTGTTGCTACCCTTGGCTGAACACCAGTATCCTTTACTGCAAGTACAAATGGCCTATCATGTTCCTAAGCCATGGAGCAGCAAGCTGATGTCCAACAGGTGGCACTGAGTTGAGAAGTGTGTTTGATTTATTTATTTACAGTTGGCAATTATTGTACTAGTGAACTACCTGCTCCAGATATCTAGAACAAGCTTCCCAGCTCAGTGCTGGGATACTGCTACAATGGGGGAAAATTAATAAAGGTTTAAAGTCCAAATCCATGCACCCTTTCTATGCTACTCCCACATCCTACCAGCCTTCCCACCCCCGCCTCCAAGATTCCAGGCACCTCCCTATCAATTGCACCAGATGCTAGCCCCATTCTTGTGTCAGTATTCCTACTCCCAACAGCCTCCCGGACCAATGCTACCATCACCCACCCTGCTGGTACGACAGCAAGTGGAGCCTCAGAATCCAAATCAAATATAAAATCTAAAGTTGTGGAGAAACTAAATTTTCTCTGGTGGTCCCACAATAGGATAAAATACGCAACATTGTAATGGTGAAATCATGCACATCTACACTCAACTCATAGAAACATAGAAAATAGGAACAGTAGTAGGCCATTCCATATGATCATGGCTGATCCTCTATCTCAACACCATGTTCCCGCTTTTTCCCCATACCCCTTGATGCCTTATGTCCAAAAATCTATCTCCTCCTTATATATTCAGTGACTTGGCCTCCACAGCCTTCTGTGGTAGAGAATTCCACAGGCTCACCACCCTCAGTGAAAACATTTCTCATCTCGGTCGTAAATTTCCTACCCCGTATCCTGAGACTGTGACCTCTTGTTCTAGACTTCCCAGCCAGGGGAAGCATCCTCCCCACATCCAGTCTGTCCAACCCAGTCAGAATTTTATACGCTTCAATGAGATCCCCTCTCATTCTTCTAAACTCTAGTGAATACAGGCCTAGTCAACCCAATCTCTCCTCAATCAGTCTGGTGAACCTTCGCTGCACTCCCTCTATGGCAAGTATATCCTTTCTTAAGTAAGGAGACCAAAACTGCACACAATACTCCAGATGTGGCCTCACCAAGGCCTTGTATAACTGTAGTAAGACATCCTTGCTCCTGTACTCAAATCCTCTTGCAACGAAGGCCAACATACCATTTGCCTTCCTAACTGCTTGCTGCACCTGCATGTTTGCTTTCAATGACTAGTGTACAAGGACACCCAGGTCCGTTTCTACATCAACATTTCCCAAGCTATCACCATTTAACTAATACTTTTTCTTTATGTTTTTCCTATCAGTGGATAACTTCACATTTATCCACGTTATACTGCATCTGCCATGTGTTTGCCAACTCACTCAACCTATCTAACTCGCCTTGCAGCGCCTTTGCATCCTCCTAACAACCCCACCTAGTTTTGTGTCATCAGCAAACTTGGAAATATTACATTTGGTTCCTTCATCCAAATCATTTATATATATTGTGAATAGCTGAGGCCCAAGCACTGATCCCTGTGGTACCCCACTAGTCACTGTCCGTCACCCCGAAAAAGACCTGTTTATTCCTACTCTCCGTTTCCTGTTAGTTAACCAATTTTCAATCCATGCCAGTACATTATCCCCAATCCTATGTGCTTTAATTTTGCACACTAACCTCTTGTGGGACCTTATTAAAGGCCTTCTGAAAATCCAAATACACTACATCCATTCGTTCTTCCTTATCTATTCTATCAGTTACATCCTCAAAAAACTCCAGTAGGTTTGTCAAACGTAATTTTCCTTTCATAAATCCATGTTGACTTTGTCTAATCCCGTTAATATTATCTAAGTGCGCCGTTATCACATACTTTATAATAGACTCTAGCATTTTCCCTCCTACTGATGTTAGGCTAATCGGTCTGTAGTTCCTTGTTTTCTCTCCATCTCCTTTTTTAAATAGTGGGGTTACATTTGCCACCCTCCAATCTGCAGAAACTGTTCCATAATCTATAGAATTTTGGAAGGTGACAACCAATGCATTCACTATTTCCATGGCTACCTCTTTTAATACTCTGGGATGCAGATGATCAGGCCCTGGGGATTTATCGGCTTTCAGTCCCATTAGTTTCTCCAGCACTATTTTCTTATTAATAATCATTTCCTTTAATTCCTCTTGCTCGCTCGACCCTTGGTTCCCTGGCATTTCTGGGACATTATTTGAGTTCTCTTCCGTGAAGACAGAACCAAAGTATTTATTTAATTGTTCTGCCATTTCCTTGTTCCCCATTATAAATTCTCCCTTTTCTGTCTGTAAAGGACCTACATTTGTCTTCACTAATCTTTTTATGTACTGGTAGAAACTTTGCAGTCGGTTTTTATGTTCCTTGCAAGTTTACTCTCATACTCTATTTTTCCCTTCTTAAATCAATCTCTTGGTCCTGTTTTGCTGAATTCTAAACTGCTCCCAATCCTCAGGCTTGCTACCTTTTCTGGCAACTTTGTATAACTCCTCTTTGGATCTAATACTATCTTTAATTTCTCTTGTAGCCATGTTTGGGCCACTTTTCCTTTTGTGTTTTTACACCAGAAAGGAATGTTTAACTGTTGCAATTCATGCATTCGTTCCTTAAATATTAGCCTCTGCCTATCCATTGTCATGCCTTTTAATGAATCTTCCCAATCGATCATAGCCAATTCATTCCTCATACCTTCGTAGTTTCCTTTGTTTAGATTTAGCACCCTAGTTTCGGATTGGACTACTTCACTTTCCACCTTGCATCAATTGCTAATAATATACACTGCTCTTGGTGAATTTTTTCATTTATTCTGATTATTCCCTTTCAGTTTTCCAACAGTTTTCCACAATTTCTTTCTGCCACTTGCTGCCTGAACATGCTGCTTTGTTAAAACTATTTCTTGTGTTCAGTAAGTAAAGCTAAACTACAGAAAAGCCAAAGGAGAAATTTTAAAAAGTCATCTCTGCCATCTGGGAATTCCAATATATTCTCCCTTCCTTAAAGGAATTTCTATATTTCTATATTTTACTGGGTTTTACTGCATAGAACTTTTAATTAAAAAAAAGATTGAAGGCTAGAAACTCCATAATTAGTGCTATGACTGGTTTTCGGGCGATAATCACGGCTTTTAATTTTTTTTAATGAGCTGGCATATCTCTGACCACCTCTTTTCCGAAGCGCAGTCTTCAAACGCAGTGTCTCAGACAGCTTCAGATATGAGCAGTGTTCCTTGAAAACTCGTTGGGGGGGGGGGGGGCGGCAGGGGTAAGGCCTCCTCCCCATATGTCTGCAAGCTCTTTGATTACGCTCAAAATGCTCGAATAAGCCTTCTTCCAGCTCGATGCTGCATAGAAATAGCAGCCAGCAATAATGGCAGAGATATTATAGCCCCCATTCTTTTAAATATCCTCAAACAGCCTTAAAAATTGACTATAAACTCACAAAAACCTCTGTGCAAACCGCAGCCTTCCCTCCAAATCCTTTTAAGCACTGAACTTCTGCTCCGTTTTTTAAGATAGCGTCGTTAGCACTGGGCGCGTCGTGGGTCCGTGCAGGTAAGACTTGATTTTTCTGGCGTGTTTTTGGGTGGGTGGTAAAAATGGCGGTATTGCCGAATTTCCCGCCCGCCGATTGACGTCATTAAAAATGGTGAAAGAAACGGGTGGAAGGTAGTTTTTTTTTACCGTCGCTGCAAAACCACTGCTGAATTTTACACCCGGGCGCTAAATTGTGTGTGCCGTGTTTACTACCCCCGCCCCCCTCCATTACATCACATTTTTTTCTGGCCCGCCAGAGTGGTAAAACTGCTCAAACCTGCCGAATTTCTAGCCCTCACTCTTTGAAATTCCAACAAAATATGCAACATGGTTTCTCTCACGCGATCTATTTTGCACAAAACTAGGCTCAGCTCGAGAGCATTCAAGGGAGTTGATAAATGTGGGCAACAGTCAAACAGAATGGCTCCAGTTTTTCTGACATCCCATCTGAATTGCTTCATCCAACTCTCATGGCTGTAATCACAAAGCCTTTGTTCCTGGGAGGGGCAGGGTGGAGAGCCTAGCAAGCCACTCAATTGCATCAAACCACTACCAGTGGTTCAAGGTAACCCATCACCGTCTCAGGGCAACAAGGGATGGACAATCAAAAACAGCCCTACCAGCAACACCCATATCCTGGGGCTGATTACTTTAAAAAATAAAGATCGCTGCTTAGAGACACTTATTTAATAGACTCGACAAATAAACAAATAGAAGAAATGTTTTCAAGGTTATAGTACAAGTTTAAATTAAAATACAAGCAAAAACAAAATATGGGGATAGTTTTGTTATTGCTCAACATTTTTTTTATTCGTTCTAGGATGTGGGCGTCGCTGGCAAGGCCAGCATTTAGTGCCCATCCCTAATTGCCCTTGAGAAGGTAGTGGTGAGCCACCTTTTTGAACCGCTGCAGTCCTTGAGGTGAAGGTACTCCTACAGTGCTGTTAGGGAGGGAGTTCCAGAATTTTAACCTGATGATGAAGGAATGGTGATATATTTCCAAGTTAGGATGGTGTGTAACTTGGAGGGGAAGTTGCAGGTGATAGCATTCCCATGTACCTGCAGTCCTCGTCCTTCTAGGTGGTAGAGGTCGCTGGTTCAGGAGGTGCTGCTTAAGAAGCCTTGGCGAGTTGATGTGCATCTTGTAAATGGTACATCCTGCAGCCAGAGTGTGCCAGTGGTGGAGGGAGTGAATGTTTAAGGTGTAGATGGGGTGCCAATCAAGCTTCTTGAGTGTTGTTGGAGCTGCATTTATCCAGGCAAGTGGAGAGCATTCCATCACACTCCTGACTTGTGCCTTGTAGATGGTGGAAAGGAGTCAGAAGGCGAGATACTCTCTGCAGAATGTCCAGCCGCTGACCTGCTCTTGTAGCCACAGTATTTATGTGGTTGGTTCAGTAAAGTTTCTGGTCAATGGTAACCCCACGATGTCGGGGGATTCGGGCAATGATAATGCCGTTGAATGTCAAGGGGAGGTGGTTAGACTCTCGCTTGTTGAAGATGGTCAAAGCCTGGCACTTGTGTGGTGCGAATGTTACTTGCCACTTATCAACCCAAGCCTGAATGTCGTCCAGGTCTTGCTGCATGTGGGCATGGACTCCTTCATTTTCAGAGGAGTTGCGAATGGAACTTAACACTGTGCAATCATCAGCAAACATCCCCACTCCTGACCTTCTGATGGATAGAAGATCATTGATAAAACAGCTGAAGATGGTTGGGTCTAGATCATTGCCCTGAGGAACTCCTGCAGCGACGTACTGGGACTGGGATGATTGACCAACAACCACAACCAACTTCCTTTGTGCTAGGTATGGCACCAGCCAGTGAAGAGTTTTCCCCTTGATTCCCATTGACTCCAGTTTTACTAGGGCACCTTGATGCCACATGCGGTCAAATGCTGCCTTGATGTTAAGGGCAGTCACTCTCACCTCACCATGTTTGGACCAATGTTTTTCTCGATGCATTAGCCACCAGAGTGTGCAGAAAATCCACGGGAAAAATATTGCGACGTAGGAACACTAACATTATAGAAGCAACAAAACTTTTCTCTTAATCATCAAAGGCACCAGATTTTAAAACAAAAACTAAGTGCACTCAGTCTATCCCAGGATGTTATAGATTACTGTTAGAGGGTTTTTTTGTGCTGGAACCTAACATAACACATCACAATGATTTCCCCGAGCAGAAGGAATTCTTTCACAAAGCTCTCTACTTTCAATTAAAAAAAAAATCTACTTGGATACAAATCAAACGGTTGCTACTGTGTGTATCCAATATTATTACAGACACTACTCGTCATAGTAATTGTGGGATGAGTCAAGGGAAACGCCGCCTAGATACAAATAAAATGGATTAGCAACAACTTAATTACAGAAGAATGTGTACTGGGAGGTACTAATGCTAAGATTACAAATAAAATGCATACTTTTCCTTGATATTAGCGTTTATATGCGGTTGCGCTGGTTACATGGGTGGAGACAAATTAAGTTATGTGGAAGAACTGATATTCACCTGGTATTTCTAGACAATGCCTGTGTAAAGGGATGTTCAAACATGCAAGAGGTACAAAATGATTCAACAGTTGTTTTAACTTCAGCTGCGGAGAAGCTGATAAATCCTTCATTAATGATTGAGTGACTGAGCACTTAAACAAATAAGAGTGGGTCAGAGAACCAGAATGGATTTGTTAAGGGAAAGTCATGTCTTATTAATAAGATAGATAAGGATATCTACATGGACTTTCTGAAGGCATTTAATAAGGTTCCACACAGAGATTATTAGCAAAAATTCATCGAATTGGAGGTAGCCTTTTGACTTTGGTTGTAAATTAGTTGAGAGGTAGGAGACAGAGAATGGAGGTAAGAAGTACGTACTCAGATTGGTGGGAGTATATATTCAAGAGGGATTTAGATATGGCCCTTACGGCTAAAGGGGTCAAGGGGTATAGAGAGAAAGCAGGAAAGGGGTACTGAGGGAATGATCAGCCATGATCTTATTGAATGGTGGTGCAGGCTCGAAGGGCCGAATGGCCTATTCCTGCACCTATTTTCTGTGTGACAACTGGTGTTTTCCAAGGATCTGTTCTGGAGCCTCAACGTTTCATTATATTTATTAATGACTGATGAAAGAAGAGAGTTGTATATCCAAGTTTGTAGATGACACTAAGTTGGCGGGGCGGGGGGCAGTAAGTGGTGCAGATGGGAGCAGGAAATTGCAATGGGATAAAGATAGTTTAGGGGAGTGGGCAAATGGAGTTCAATGTGGGCAAGAGCACACTGCACCCAAGAAAGAGAATTGTGTAATTTATAAATGGTGGTGATCTAGGAACTGTAGCGGAACAAAGTTTTGTGAGCCCAAGCACACAAATCATTAAAAGTACAAAAAGCAGTCAAAAGGCTAACAGAATGTTGGCCTTTAGATGAAAGAGGTTGGTACACAAAGGGGAGGAAATGATCCTTCAGCTATATAGAGCCTTGATCTGACCCAGTCTGGAGTACTACATTCAGTTTTGGGTACTGTACCTCAGGAAGGATAGATTGGCCTTGGAGGGGTTGCAGCACAGATTCACCTGAATGATACTGGGGCTGAGAGGATTAAATTATGAGAACATGTTGCATTAACTTGGCTTGTATTCCTTTGAGTATATAAGATTAAGGGGTGATCTGATCAAGGTGTTTAAAATGTTAAGATTGGATAAAGTAGATATGGAGAAACTATTTCCTCTGGTGGGGGAATCAAGAACAAAGGATCATGATCTTCAAATTAGAGCTAGGCCTTTCAAGAACGAAGTCAGGAAGTACCTCGTCACACAAAGGGCAATATCTCACTGTTTGAGGGGGCCAACAGAATTAACTTAAAAATCCCTTCGATGGCAGGGTGGGCCAGGCTACTTCCCTGGCCTTTCCCCTTCAAACCCATTTGACCCATTTGCAGCTGATTTGCCTCATATCTCTTGGCATAATGATCTCCAATATTACACCAGGTTTCTTCTGAACCAGGGAAGTGGGAGCTCCCAACATGGGTTGTCCTTTGGCATCACTGGCTTTGTATGGTGGAGGCCAACTAGGAACTCTCAAACTCAGCAAGGATCTGGTGTATCTGGGTCTCTGCTTTTTGTTCTTGTACATTTGGTCGGACCCTTGCCAGGGCCATACTAGGTGGAACGGACGGGGAAAATTTGGGGCCTACATTTCAGTGCTTAACCTGGCTGCTTTATTAAAAAGCATAAGCAGTGTGGTATGTTCCCTCAAGGTAGAGGAAACATGTCATTTCAGCACCTTGGCCTCAAATGTAATGAAGATCGTGACCATAAATTGGGAGGCCAACTACTGCCTGGTAAAATTTTGTGCAAAAACAATTAATTAAACCTCCCTGTTTAGAAATGATATAGTTGGATAAATATGGAGAAAAAGGTTCCCTAGGGCCTTAACTTTACAGTTTTACTTACTTTCCAAAAGTTGTACTTTGGCATTAGACAAAAGTGTTCTAAAAGCATTGCAATAATTTATAACTCAAACACATTTGTTGAAGGCTAATTCTACCAATTACTGAGACTATTCAAGAGCTAAAATATCAGGAAAAGTCAAGCCTGTGAATAATTTATCAATTCTGATCAACCACTATTCCAGACACTTCAATGTACCTTCCACCCCATCGTGGTAGAAACTGTAGATGAAAGCCAGTTAAGTGGCTCCTGTTGGAACAAGGGACATGTTGGAAAATGAAGAAGGAAGAGTCAGAGAGATTGATGGGAAATTAAGGCTAGCTTAGCATTAGTTTATGAGGCAAATAGCTTGCTATTTAAATTAGTATTTCCTTACTGCTTGAATGGGTATTACTTTCAAGGTCTCCATTAACTGTTGAAGGAAGTTTGTAGGAAGCTAAAAACAAAAATAAGCATAGTCTCTGACTAACTGATAGAGCGAGGTGTGAGCGAAAGCCCGTATTGCACTTTCAGCGCAGTCAGGGATGACGCATGCTGTGTTAAAAGTTCAAGCAGCTTTTCTGTTGAGCATGGCTGCAACATGAAGTTTAAATCAAAGCAGTGAATGTCTCTACAGGAAAGGAGATGCTAGAAGGTGTGAGAGTTATTTAGCCATATTCAAATGTGTTAATTTTGTCACATTATTATTGTAATAAAATTCATGGCAAGAGTCGATTGCGACAATAAGACCTGATTTCAGGACGTTGGGTAGCTGGTTGTTTAGTTTATATTGTCAGTCTGTTAGAATTTGTAAGTACTTTTGATGTAACACGAGTTATTGATGGTATGCATGGAATATAGAGTTCAAAAACTTGATTTTGTTTAAGAGTTGTGAACAAACACTGTTTTAGCAGTCCCTCGGAGTCGAGGATGATTTGCTTCCCACATTAATACGAATTCTCAGGTGACTGATGAGTCCAATGTGGGACCTGCAGTGTCTGTCACAGTGTCTGGGGTAGACAGTGGTTGGAGGTATCATGTATGTAACCATCATGCAACAGTAATCTTCATGTAACTGTAACCTTCATGCAACTGTAACCTTCATGCAACTGTAACCTTCATGCAACTGTAACCTTCATGCAACTCCTGTACACTGTACTTATACCCTAGAAATGCACACCCTGACCACAGGGGGTGAACTTGTGGGAGACTCTCCTCACCTGGGTTTCCAGGTAAAAAAGGGGAGGTCCCACCCAGGGTCAGCACTCCTTGGTCCTGGGGAATAAAAGGAGGTCACGGAGTGACTGTGTCTGCAGTACATGCCTCGTGTGAGTTTGTAGTAAGGTGCAGGGACACCACATTTGGCGACGAGAAACGGGAATCACCGAACCATGAGGATGGCCACCGGTAGCACAGAGGAACGTTACTGTGTGGGTGAGGACTGGGATGACTTCGTGGAGAGACTCCAGCAGAGCTTTGTCACGAAGGACTGGCTAGGAGCGGCAGCGGCTGACAAGCCGAAGGGCGCATCTACTGACCAGCTGTGGACCACAGACGTATGCACTGATGAAAGACCTGCTTGCATCCCAAAAGCCAGCAGACAACAAGTCCTTTGAAGAGATCAGCCAGCTGATCAGTGAGCATCTCAAGCCGGTGAGTAGCGTACACATGGCCCAACACCGGTTCTGCACACACCGGCGTCGGGAGGGACAAAACATCTCTGGCTTCGTTGCGGAACTGCGGCGCTTGGCCAGTCTCTAAGTTCACAGATGCCTGCAGGGGGGAGATGTTAAGGGATTTCTTCATTGAGGGCATTAATCATGCTGGGATTTTCAGGAAGCTCATAATGACCAAGGACTTAACTTTAGAAGAGGCGGCGTTGATAGCTCAGACCTTCATGGCAGGGGAAGAGGAGACCAAGCTAATTTACATGCGCAGCCCTGGTCCCAACGTGGCGATGGACCAGGGAGTTAACATGGCTCGGGACCCCGCAGGCAGGCAGGGGCATTTCGAAACTGCCCAGGCAGCAACAGACTCGAGGGTGGGCCCGCAACAGGGACAATGGAAAGGGGATCGGCAATTCACACCATCACGAGGAACAATGCGTCCTGCGATGGGACTATTAACACCCGCCATCAGAGTGCTTAGAAACAACCAAATGGGCAAAGAGGAATGCCTGGTAACAGTCCTTTTGTTAACAACAATCTCAGCTCATGCTGGAGGTGCGGGGGTAGACATACTGCGAAAAGCTGCAGGTTTCAGCAATATACCTGTAGGATTTGTAACGTCAGTGTACACTTGGTCAGGATGTGCAAAAAGGCTGTAGCGAGGCTAATCTGTGAGACAGAGGAACCAGACGAGGGGTCTGCAATGCAAGTTGATGCCTGGGGAAAAGCCATGGATGCTGAAGTTCAGCGGGTTCATGTGGCTGACGTCCACAACTCATACACTAAAACGCCACCCATGATGATGATGAAAGTTTTACTGAATGGCATCCCGGTGCGCATGGAGCTGGAGCTAGCCAGTCACTTATGAGCGCCCAACAATTTGAGACTATGGCCACATAGAACTAACAGGCCAAACTGGAACGCAGCTACGGACGTACACCAAAGAGATCATCCCAGTGCTAGGCAGTGCAAACTTGGTGGTAACACATAATGGATTACAGAACTGGCTGCCACTCTGGATCGTCCCGGGAAATGGCCCCGCGCTCTTCGGGAAGAGTTGGCTAGCCGAGATGAATTGGAAATGGGGGGGGGGGATGTGCACGCCATTTCATCTGTGGAGCGAAGTTGATACTCACAGGTCCTACAAAAATTCGGGTCACTGTTTCAACCCGGTCTCGGAACGTTCAAGGGCACTAAAGTAGTGATACGCATCACTCCGGACGCCAGACCAATGCACCACAAAGCCAGAGCGGTGCCGTATGTGATGTGTGAGAAAATTGAAAGTGAACTGGATAGGCTGCTCAGAGAGGGCATAATTTCGGCCATTGAATTCAGCGACTGGGCAAGTCCCATCGTTCCCGTCCTCAAAGCAGATGGCTCGGTCAGGATTTGTGGCGACTACAAAGCCACCATCAACCGAGTGTCGCTGCAAGACCAATACCCGCTCCCGAGAGCGGAGGACCTTTTTGCCACGCTGGCAGGTGGCAAGCTATTCACGAAGCTGGACCTCACTTCAGCCTACATGACTCAGGAACTGGCTGAAGAATCCAAGCTTCTGACCACCATCATGACGCACAAGGGATTATTTATCTACAATCGGTGTCTGTTTGGCATTCGTTCGGCGGCAGCTATCTTTCAGAGAAACATGGAAAGCTTGCTCAAATCCATTCCTGGAACAATCGTATTCCAAGACGACATCCTTATAATAGGTCGAGACACCGAGGAACACCTCCACAACCTGGAGGAGGTGCTACGTCGATTGGATCGGGTAGGCTTGCGGCTGAAAAAGGCCAAGTGTGTGTTTTTGGCCCCAGAGGTCGAGTTTTTGGGCAGGAGGGTTGCCACAGACGGGATCCGGCCCACTGAATCAAAAATGGAGGTGATCCGCCGGGCGCCCAGGCCCGGCAACACATCGGAGTTGCGATCATTCCTGGGACTTTTGAACTATTTTGGGAACTTTCTGCCGAACTTAAGCACATTGTTGGAACCGTTACACATGCTCCTGTGTAAAGGTTGTGAATGGCTTTGGGGGGGACTGTCAAGAACGGGCTTTCAATAAGGTGAGGAATCTGCTGTGTTCTAACAAACTGTTGACTTTGTAATGACTCCTGTAAAAAAATTGGTTTTAACGTGCGATGCATCATCCTACGGGGTTGGGTGTGTGTTGCAGCAGGGTAATGATGACGGCCAACTCCAACCAGTGGCTTATGCCTCCAGGTCACTCTCCCAGGCAGAGCGTGGATATGGCATGGTCGAAAAGGAAGCACTCGCTTGTGTTTACGGTGTGAAAAAGATGCACCAGTAGCTTTTCGGTAGACGGTTCAAGCTAGAAACGGACCACAAGCTGTTAACATCCCTGTTGTCCGACAGCAAGGCTGTCAATGCCAATGCATCAGTTCACATACAGCGTTGGGCTCTCACGCTGGCTGCGTATGACTACACCATACGGCACTGGCCAGGCACCGAAAATTGCGCTGATGCGCTCAGCAGGCTCCCACTGGCCACCACTGAGGGGGCGTTGGATCAAAGCGCTGAGATGGTCATGGCCGTTGAGGCTTTTGACACCGCAGGCTCCCCCATCACAGCCCGCCAGATCAAACTCTGGACCAACAGAGACCCCCTCCTATCCATGATAAAGAAATGTGTCCTGACTAGGGATTGGGCGCCCGCACACGGGGCGTGCCCTGAGGTCAGACCGTTTCAGAGACGGATGGATGAGCTCTCCATCCAAGCCGACTGCCTGCTATGGGGCAGCCGGGTAGTCATGCCCCAGAAAGGAAGGGAAGCGTTCATCAGGGAACTCCACAGCGAGCACCCTGGCATCGTGTTAATGAAGGCCATTGCCCCATCACATGTATGGTGACCGGGGATTGACTCAGACCTGGAACATTGGGCTCGCAGGTGCAAGACGTGTGCCCGTTGGGCAATGTCCTCAGGGAGGCCCCACTCAGCCTGTGGCTCTGGCCACGTATTCACATCGACTATGCGGGCCTGTTCATGGGGAAAATGTTCCTGATCGTTGTTGATGCATACTCAAAATGGATCGAGTGCATCATATTAAATTTGTGCATGACATCTATCACCGTGGAGAGTCTGCGTACGGTTTTCGCGACCCACGGCTTGCCGGACATCCTGGTCAGCGACAATGGCCTGTGTTTCACCAGCCATGAATTCCAGGAGTTTATGTCGGGCAATGGTATCAAACACGTCTGGACAGCACCGTTTAAGCCGGCTTCCAATGGCCAGGCGGAACGTGCGGTCCAAGTCATAAAACAGGGCATGCTACGCATCCAAGGACCCTCCCTTCAGTACCGCCTATCGCACCTCCTGCTGACCTACAGGTCCCGCCCGCACTCACTCACGGGAGTCCCGCCAGTGGAACTACTCATGAAACGCACGCTTAAAACGCGGCTGTCCCTCATTCTCCCAGCCCTGGCAGACATTGTTGAGGGCAAGCGCCAGTCCCAAACCGAGCTCCATGATCGAAACTCAAGGGGGAGTTGTATAGAAATGGATGACCCGGTATTTGTTCTTAATCATGCTTTGGGACCCAAGT
Source organism: Pristiophorus japonicus (assembly GCF_044704955.1). Taxonomy (NCBI): domain Eukaryota; kingdom Metazoa; phylum Chordata; class Chondrichthyes; family Pristiophoridae; genus Pristiophorus; species Pristiophorus japonicus. Next base: position 98,277,737 of record NC_091981.1, read on the forward strand.
GGCTTGAGGACACAGTAATCGGCAAAGAAGGGAGCAGGGTCATAGTGGTCAGACTGAACAATGGGCAGATATGTCGCAAACACTTGGACCTAGTAAAGAAAAGGTTCAGCACAGACACGGAGGAACTTGAAGAAGGGCATGAGATGTCACCCACACCATTGCCAGTGGACGAGCAACAAGGACAGTGCACAGCATGCACAGTCCCTGCGGCCAGCCCGGACAGGCCGGAATCACCTCAGGTGACAGAGACGCATGCCAAGGCTCAGCCACCAGAGCCTCAACTGCGGCGTTCCAAGAGAGCACGTCGACCATCTGAAAGACTTAATCTTTGACACAAAAAGACATGGGGGCAGGGGGGGGGGAAGGTGATGTCATGTATGCAATGGTAATCTTCATGTAACTGTAACCTTCATGCAACTCCTGTACACTGTACTTATACCCTAGAAATGCACACCCTGACCACAGGGGGTGAAACTTGTGGGAGACACTCCTCACCTGGGTTTCCAGGTATAAAAGGGGAGGTCCCACCCAGGGTCAGCATTCCTTGGTCCTGGGGAATAAAAGAAGGTCACGTAGTGACTGTGTCTGCGTCTGCAGTACATGCCTCGTGAGAGTTTGTAGTAAGGTGCAGGGACACCACAGGAGGGATGGGTGGATGGGGTGTTTGGGTGGTCGTGCGCTCCTTTTGTTTGTGCTTGGCTTCTATGTGCTCCCAGCGTAGATACTCAGTGTGTTCGGCGCCTTCATGGATGCTTCTCCTCCATTTTGAGCGGTCGTGGGCCAGGGATTCCCAGGTGTCAGTGGGGATGTTGCACTTTTACAAGGAGGCTTTGAGGGTGTTCTTGAGGCATTTCCTCTGCCCACCTGGGGCTTGCTTGCCATGTCAGAGCTCTGAGTAGAGCGCTTGCTTTGGGAGTCTAGTATCGGGCATGCGGACAATGTAGCCTGTCCATCAGAGCTGATCGAGCGTGGTCAATGCTTTGATGCTGGGGATGTTGGCCTGAGCGAAAACACTGATGTTGGTGCGCCTATCCTGCCAATGGATTTGCAGGATCTTGCGGAGGCAGCATTGGTGGTACTTTTCCAGTGCTTTCAGGTGCCACACTGGAAAATGGAACACGCGAGTCTTGAGAGCAGCCAGACACACTAGAATCGGAGTGTGTGTCTCAAGAGAGATACTAGAAAACGGAATGCGTGTGTCTCACAAGCAGGGAGAAAGCACTGGTTTTGTGAAGTGTGTCTCGGTAACTTTCATATTGGTTTTTGTGAACTGTGAATTTTTAAATAAAAACCTGATCCTGCCATTACTGCAACTGAGTTTGTGTGTAATCTGACGTTTAAAGCAAGGAAACAAAAAAGAGCAAGAAAACAGTCTAACACTAGGCACAATAGTGCACCATCATAATAATCCATAGATAGTGTGTGTGTAAGCTTGTTAGCAACAGTTAATTGAACAAAAGACCTTGGGGCCCCCATTTTGCCCAGCGATTTTTCTGGCACTGAAGGTTAGTTAACAGTTTCCCCAATGTTGGGGCGCTGGCGCTAATTACCAGTGGCAGCATGTTTGGTGCCATACATTCTGGCACTGGTGTACGTTAAAAAGCAGTTTACATGCCTTTTTGGCCATAAAGCCAACTTTGCCCATTAACGATTCTTTTTGAATCTGTGCACAGACACGAGCAACATCTTCGGAAAAAGCCTTACCTACACCTAAAGAAATTGCCGCTGGCCCATTCCTAGTCCTGGCCGAAGTGCCTCCCTAGCTATTTTATATCAACTTAATGCAGCACCTCATCAAATTCCTCGCTACCTTCGGTAGTCATGCCATTGTCACACAATTATCGCACTAAGAACCATTTATATAGATTTGTTTTTTACACTTTGCAGTTTCAAAGATTTGTAATGAATGAATTCATTTGCTCACCTCCCGATGGGAGAAACCAGTCAGTGTCAGTGCGCAAAGTGGGTTTTCTTCCTCAGCTGCAAGTCCCCCAGGCCGAAGGTATTTTTTGGCATTTTAGGTGCACACTGTTAGCACTGCCCCGAGATGGACTCGGGTAGCGCCGGTGCGACGTCAGGTTTCCTATGCCGGACACGAGCGATTTTTTTTTTCCCCTGGTGCTGACGGTGCTCCAAGAAACGTGCGTACAGGTAAGTGTGCGCCATTATTTTTGATTGAGGAAAATAGGTGCCATTGTACCTGGGAGAGAGGGGAGGGGGAAACTTGCCAAAGAAGAGCTTTTTAGATAGTTGCCTGGAAACCAGATTGGACATACAGCTGCAAAGACTCCCTTGTTCACATAGAAAAGTAGGCCAATTAAGAGTTCGGCACAGATGAGATAAGAACATAAAAAATAGGAGCATGCGTAAGCTATTTGGCTCCATTCAATATCATGGCTAATTTTCTACCTCAACTCCACTTCCTTGCACTATCCCCATATCCCTTGATTCCCTTAATATCCAAAAATCTAGTGATCTCTGTCTTGAATTTCAAATTCAGGTGGAGGGTGAGAAAGTTGGATCTCTAACCAGTGTACTAAAACATAGAAACATAGAAAATAGGTGCAGGAGTAGGCCATTTGGCCCTTCGAGCCTGCACCACCATTCAATAAGTTCATGGCTGAACATGAAACTTCAGTACCCCATTCCTGCTTTCTCGCCATACCCCTTTGATCCCCCGAGTAGTAAGGACTACATCTAACTCCTTTTTGAATATATTTAGTGAATTGGCCTCAACAACTTTCTGTGGTAGAGAATTCCACAGGTTCACCACTCTCTGGATGAAGAAGTTTCTCCTCATCTCGGTCCTAAATGGCTTACCCCTTATCCTTAGACTGTGACCCCTGGTTCTGGACTTCCCCAACATTGGGAACATTCTTCCTGCATCTAACATGTCTAAACCCGTCAGAACTTTAAACGTTTCTGAGATCCCCTCTCATTCTTCTGAACTCGTGTGAATACAAGCCCAGTTGATCCAGTCTTTCTTGATATGTCAGTCCCGCCATCCCGGGAATCATTCTGGTGAACCTTCGCTGCACTCCCTCAATTGCAAGAATGTCCTTCCTCAAGTTAGGAGACCAAAACTGTACACAATACTCCAGGTGTGGCCTCACCAAGGCCCTGTACAACTGTAGTAATGCCTCCCTGCCCTTGTACTCAAATCCCCTTGCTATGAAGGTCAACATGCCATTTGCTTTCTTAACCGCCTGCTGTACCTGCATGCCAACCTTCAATGACTGACGTACTATGACACCCAGGTCTCGTTGCACCTTCCCTTTTCCTAATCTATCACCATTCAGATAATAGTCTGTCTCTCTGTTTTTACCACCAAAGTGGATAACCTCACATTTATCCACATTATACTTCATCTGCCATGCATTTGCCCACTCACCTAACCTATCCAAGTCACTCTGCAGCCTCATAGCATCCTCCTCACAGCTCACACTGCCACCCAACTTAGTGTCATCCGCAAATTTGGAGATGTGTGGGACCTTGTCGAAAGCCTTCTGAAAGTCCAAATACACCACATCAACTGGTTCTCCACTGAGCACTCTACTGGAAACATCCTCAAAAAATTCCAGAAGATTTGTCAAGCATGATTTCCCTTTCACAAGTCCATGCTGACTTGGACCTATCAGGTCACCTCTTTCCAAATGCGCTGCTATGTCATCCTTAATACTTGATTCCATCATTTTACCCACTACTGACGTCAGGCTGACCTGTCTATAATTCTCTGTTTTCTCTCTCCCTCCTTTTTTAAAAAGTGTGGTTACATTGGCTACTCTCCACTCCATAGTAATTGATCCAGAGTCTATGGAATGTTGGAAAATGACTGTCAATGCATCCGTTATTTCCAAGGCCACCTCCTTAAGTACTCTGGGATGCAGTCCATCAGGCCCTGGGGATTTATCGGCCTTCAATCCCATCAATTTCCACAACACAATTTCCCGACTAATAAGGATTTCCCTCAATTCCTCCTTCTTACTAGACCCTCTGACCCCTTTTATATCCGGAAGATGGTTTGTGTCCTCCTTAGTGAATACCGAACCAAAGTACTTGTTCAATTGGTCTGCCATTTCTTTGTTCCCCGTTATGACCTCCCCTGATTCTGACTGCAGGGGACCTACGTTTGTCTTTACTAACCTTTTTCTCTTTACATATCTATAGAAACTTTTGCAGTCCTTCTTAATGTTCCCTGCAAGTTTCCTCTCGTACTCTATTTTCCCTACCCTAATCAAACCCTTTATCCTCCTCTGCTGAGTTCTAAATTTCTCCCAGTCCCCGGGTTCACTGCTATTTCTGGCCAATTTGTTTGCCACTTCCTTAAATAAAGCAGACTATGAAGGTATGAGGGCAGAGTTGGCTAAAGTGGACTGGGAAAATAGATTCAAGTGTAGAACGGTTGATGAACAGTGGTGTACATTTAAAGGAGATATTTCACAACTCTCAAGAAAAATATATTCCAGTGAGGAGGAAAGGGTGTAAGAGAAAAGATAGTCATCCGTGGCTAACAAAAGAAATAAAGACGGTAAAGGGCAACAAAGTGGCCAAAACTAGTGGGAGGACAGAAGACTGAAGCTTTTAAAAGCCAGCAAAGAATGACTAAAAAAATGATTAGAAAAGGGAAGATAGACTATGAAAGTAAACTAGCACAAAATATAAAAACAGATAGTAAGAATTTCTATAGGTATATAAAAAGGAAAAGAGTGGCCAAAGTAAATGTTGGTCCCTTAGGGGACGAGACTGGAGAATTAGTAATGCGGAACATGGAGATGGCAGAAACTCTTAACAAATATTTTGTATCAGTCTATAGCCCCTTGACTATCCAACAGTGGATAGGCAAGGGACTATGGGGGGGAGGGGAGCGGAGGAACTTAACACAATCACAATCACGAAGGAGGTGGCACTCAGTAAGCTAATGGGACCAAAGGCAGATAAATCCCCTGGACCTGATGGCTTGCATCTTAGGGTCTTGAGAAGTAGCGGCAGGGATATTGGATGCATTGGTTGTAATTTACCAAAATTCCCTGGATTCTGTGGAGGTCCCAGCAGATTGGAAAGCTGCAAATGTAACACCCCTATTCAAGAAATGAGACAGACAAAAAACAAGAAACTATAGAGCAGTTAGCCTAACATCTGTGGTTGGGAAAATGTTGGAGTCCATTATTAAAGAAGCAGTAGCAGGACATTTGGAAAAGCAAAATTCAGTCAGGCAGAGTCAGCATGGATTTATGAAGGGGACGTCGTGTTTGACAAATTTGCTGGAATTCTTTGAAGATGTAACGAACAGGGTAGATCAAGGGCAAACAGTGGATGTGGTGTTTTTGGACTTCCAGAAGGCATTTGATAAGGTACCACATAAAAGGTTACTGCACAAGATAAATGTTCACAGGGTTGGGGGTAATATATTAACACGGATAGAGGATTGGCTAACTAACAGAGAACAGAGAGTTGGGATAAATGGTTCATTCTCTGGTTGGCAACCAGTAACTAGTGGGGTGCCACAGGGATCAGTGCTGGGAGCCCAACTATTTACAATCTATATTAACGACTTGGAAGAAGGGACTGAGTGTAACGTAGCCAAGTTTGCTGATGATACAAAGATGGGAGGAAAAGCAATGTGTGAGGAGGACACAAAAAAATCTGAAAAAGGACATAGACAGGCTAAGTGAGTGGGCAAAAATTTGGCAGATTGAGTATGATGTTGGAAAGTGCGAGGTCATGCACTTTGGCAGAAAAAAAATCAAAGAGCAAGTTATTATTTAAATGGAGAAAGATTGCAAAGTACTGCAGTACAGCACTTGTGCATGAAATTAAAAAAAAGATAGTATGCGGGTACAGCAAGTGATCAGGAAGGCCAATGGAATCTTAGGACTCAAATTTCCCCAACCCTCTTTCTGGTGCCCTCACCTGAGGTGCGCCGTTTTTGTCCGCCTCCAAGCGCGCCGAAAATCTTCCTCCCGATTCTGGCTGCTCCCCAGCCTCTCCTCGGTGGTGGCGTAGCGTGGCCCAGTGGATTGGGGACTGAGCCAGGTCCCGGCACTGTTGCGCGCTAGAGTCTGCGCACATGTGCAGTAAGCTCCTGGCCCCGAGAATCTGAGAGTGTGCGCTGCAGGCTATGTGGGAGGGGCCCGAAGCACGCCGTCCCTAGCCCTGGCCGAATGGGCTCCCTCATCGGCGGCCCACTGCATTCCCTAAGGTAGGACTTCTATTTTTTATTTGTTATTTACTGATTGATTGATTGCTTATTATTTTGGTCTTGATGCTTTAGGTGCAGGGTTCCTTCCAATTTTTATTTGTTAATTAATTGCTTATTACTTTTTGTGCTTTGTTTAGTGCATGGTGCAAATGTACTGCTTTGTTTAATGCTTGGTGCTTTAAATGTATTTATGCTTCTTTAATGTTGTTGTGAAGGTGTTTAGTGTTTTGCAAGGTCCCAACTCCTGCCCCGCCCCTGCAAGGTTTTTCTGAATGTACAAGAGTGCCCACTTATGCTGGCTTAAGTTAGTTTGGAGTAACTTTTAGCTGGCTAAACTTGCTTAAATGGCCAAAACAGGCATAAGTGGCCTTTTGAAAAAAAAACGAAAAAAAACCTAACTAACTCACTTACACTGGCGCAAATTAAATGGCCAGAATTGCAACGAAAAAGATACTCCAGAAAAATCAAGTTGCTCCAAAAAAAGAGCAACTCCTGGGGAAATTTGGACTCTTGGCCTTTATTGCAAAGGAGATGGAGTATAAAAGCAGGGAAGTCTCGCTACAACTATACAGGGTATTGGTGAGGCCACACCGGGAATACTGCGTGCAGTTTTGGTTTCCATATTTACGAAAGGATATACTTACTTTGGAGGCAGATCAGAAAAGGTTCACTAGGTTGATTCCGGGGATGAGGGGGTTGACTTATGAGGAAAGGTTGAGTAGGTTGGGCCACTACTCATTAGAATTAAGAATGGGAGGTGATCTTATCAAAATGTATGAGATTATGAGGTGGCTTGACAAGGTGGATGCAGAGAGGATGTTTCCACTGATGGGGGAGACTAGAATCAGAGGGCATGATCTTAGAATAAGGGGCCGCCCATTTAAAACTGAGATGAGGAGAAATTTCTTCTGAGGGTTGCAAATCTGTGGAATTTTCTGCCTGAGAAAGCTGTGGAAGCTGGGACATTGAATAAATTTAAGACAGAAATAGACAGTTTCTTAAATGATAAAGCGATAAGGGGTTATGGGGAGCGGGCAGGGAGTTGGAGCTGAGTCCATGATCAGATTAACCATGATATTGAATGGCAGAGCAGGCTCGAGGGGCTGTATGGCCTACTCCTGTTCCTATTTCTTATGTTCTTATGAATATACACAAGATTGAGCCTCTACTGCCCTCTGGGGTAGAGAATTCCAAAGATTCACCACACTCTGAGTGAAGTTTCTGCTCATCTCAGTCCTATATGGCCGACCCCTTATTCTGAGACTGTGACCCCTGGTTCTAGATCCCCAACTAGAGGAAACATCCTCCCTGCATCTGCCCTGCCAAGCCCTATAAGAATTGTGTATGTTTCAATGGGATCATCTCTTATTCTTCTAAACTCGAGAATTTTGATCTAGTCTACATAATCTTTCCTCATAAGATAATCCCCCCATCCTAGGAATCAGTCTGGTGAACCTTTGTTGCACTCCCTCTATGGCAAGTATATCCTTCCTTAGGTAAGGAGAGCAAAACTGTACACAATACTCCAGGTGTGGTCTCACCAGGGCCTTAGATAATTGCAGGAAAACGTCTTTACTCTGAGTGCAGAACAAGTGGGGTGACACATGGATCAGTGCTTGGGCCTCAGCTATTTACAAACTACAGCAATGGTTTGGATGAGGTGCACCGAGTGTAATATTTCCAAGTTTGCTGATGATACAAAGCTAGGTGGAAAAATAAACTGAGGAAGATGCAAAGAGTTTGCGAAGTGATATAGACTTGTTAAGTGATTGGGCAAGAAGGTGGGCAAGAAGGTGGCAGATGGAGTATAATGCAGGGAAATGTGAAATTATCCACTTTGGTAGAAAGAATGGAAAAGCAGAATATTTTTAAAAAGGTGAGAGACTAGTAAATGTTGGTATCAAAGGGATTTGTGGGTCCTGGTACACGAATCACAGAAAGTTAACATGTAGGTACAGCAAGCAATCAGGATGGCAACTGGTATGTTAGCCTTTATTGCAAGAGGGTTGGAGTGTAAGAGTAAGAAAATCTTGCTGCAATTACATAGGGCCCTGGTGAGACCACACCTGGAGTACTGTGTACAGTTTTGGTCTCCTTACCCAAGGACGGATATACTTGCCTTCGAGGCAGTGCAACAAAGGTTCACTAGATTGATTCCAGGGGTGAGATGATTGTCCTATGATTCAAGACTGAGTAGAATTAGCCCTTTTTCTCTGGAGTTTAGAAGAATGAGAGGTGATTTCATGTAAGATTCTGAGGGGGCTTGACAGGGTAACTGCTAAGAGGCTCTTTACCCTGGCTGGAGAGTTTAGAACAAGGGGTCATAATCTCAGGGACCAGCCATTTAGGACTGAGATGAGGAGGAATTTCTTCATTCGGAAGGTTGTGGATCTGTGCATGCTTAGTCAATGCATATATTCAAGATTAATAGATTTTTGGGCACTAAGGGAATCAAGGGATCTGGAGATCGGGCAGGCAAGTGGAGTTGATGTAGAAGTTCAGCCACGATCTTATTGAGACATAGTCCATTATTCCCACCAGGGACGTCATGATACAATGGCATGACATCACTATTCCATGGCTGTACATGGGTCAAGATATTGTGGCCAGTCTACACATGCATGGAATAGGAGAGTGGTGCAGTTAGCTTGCAGTCATAAGTTGCAATGACTGGGTGATGTCATCAAAACCCTGGTCGCCGTTTTGGAGCATGGGCAGGAACATCGGCAGGTACAGAGGAATGGGAAGGCCGGGGCGGATGAGCGGCGAGTGTTTGTGGCGAGATGCGGTGAATGTTTATGGTGGAGAAACGGCGAGAGATTGTGGTGGAGGTGTGACAGATGAGGGTACGGGGCCCAGAAGAGGCGAGGGCCCAGGGGCATCACGGGCCAACCCACACTGCGATATGTGTGTGCACTAGATCCGTGCAGTCAAGTAGATCTCCAGTCGTCTTGGTTAATCCTTTCCACTGGACCAAGACCTAGCTCTGTCAAGCCCGTGTGGTGGCCGGTGTGCAACGGATACCACACGTTAAAAAAAATCCATGCACAGGCATCTTCCACCCTCTCAATTGGAGTTCAGGACTGGAACATTGGGTCCTTCATCGAAACACCTGTGAACTCGTGGAAGCAAGTCCTCCTCGTTCGAGGGACCGCCTATGATGATGGTATACTCAAATCCTCTTGTAATATCGGCCAACATACCATTTGCTTTCTTAATTGCTTGCTGGACCTGCATGTTAACTTTCAGTGATTTGTGTACAAGGACACCCAGGTCCCTATGAACACCAACATTTCTCAATTTCTCACCATTTCAAAAATACTCTGCTTCTCTATTTTTTTTCCACCAAAGTGGATAACTTCACATTTCTCCACATAAAGGGCTCAAAATTGCCCAGAAGTTACTCCATTTTTTTTGGAGCAACTTGATTTTTCTGAAGTATCTTAAAAATCCCCATTTTGCACATTCAATTTGTGCCAGTGTAAGTGAGTTAGTTTGGATTTTTTTTAAAGTTTAGTTTTTTTTTCCAAAAGGGGGCGTTACCAGCCACCTATGCCCGTTTTGGCCATTTAGTCCACTTTGAACAGCTAATAGTTACTCCAAACCAACTTAGGCCAGCGTATGTGGCCACTTGTGGCCGCACAGAAAACCCTTGGAGAGTTAAGAAATCAACGCAGGTAGGTACTTAATGACTTGACTAAAGAATGTAAATAGGATCAAACAACTATACAGGACATATGACAAACTTCGCAAAGTTAATTTACTATACAACAGAAGCATTCATGGAAGCTTAAACTACAAAAATAATAGTAAAGAGACAAAACATGCTCAATCTCGTGTGGCTATACGCCACTTGTCCCTCTAAGAAGTTGGACGCGGACCGCTCGGGGGTCGCGTAACTATTTAGCATGGAGGAGTCTCGTTCGTTATCAGAATTAACCAGACAAATCGCTCCACCAACTAAGAACGGCCATGTACCACCACCCACAGAATCGAGAAAGAGCTATCAATCTGTCAATCCTTTCCGTGTCCGGGCCGGGTGATATTTACATAATTTTTTCAAAATATCCAAAGAAAAAATAGGAGTACCTCCTGCTCGTAATTCTTATGTTCTTATGTAGGAAAGTATTATCAACAGGGTTAGCAAAGTCTTGAGTAAGCTCATTAAAATTACTGGCTACACAGTAATCACCCCCCACCCGGATCAAAACTCCCCCACCCCTCACCCCTGCCCCCCCCCCCCCCCCCCCGCTCCAACCTGTTTGTTGTGGCCTTCTAGCCCAGGAAGGCAGCGGGCCAGCCTGTGCGTCAGGCCAGTCGGCCCGGGATAGGGGTGGGACGTATCGGGTCCCACGCTGCAGCACGCACACAGAGGCTGGGGGCAGGAGCTACTCCGCATGCGCGCACACTCTAATGCGCATGTGCAGAGCTGCCGGCACTGTTTCTGGCGCAGGGCCCTAGCTCCGCCCCCCAATCGACTGGCCATGCTGCGCCAAGCCCCGGGAGAGGCAACACATCGGCCAGAATCTGGAGAGATTTCAGCCCAGAGGTTGGCGCATCTCTGGTGAGTGAGCCGAAAAAACAGGTAGGCCAAATTTGAGCCCTATATTCCATTTGCCATGTTCTTGCCCATTCACTTAGCTTGTCTATATCCCCTTGAAGCCCCCTCTGCATCCTCCTCACAACTTACATTCCCACCTAACTTTGTATCATAAGGGACATGTTACAAGCCATGAAGCTCAGTCTTTGGGCTAGGATGGCTGTAATGGAAATGTACTGGAGGGAAGAGGCCATATTAAGTCGGGTAACATGGAATCCAATAAAGGGAAAAGAGGCAGATTTGAGTTCACTACAGGTACATAATTATATAAACACACAGATATTTTGTGTTTTAAAGTTTAGTACAATGTTAGGATGCATGCTTACATCTATTGTACTCTGTCTACCAATGTACCCTGCTTGTAAAGTGCTTTGCATGCTGAAAGAAATAAAAGTATTGAATCTGAAGCAACGACTATTTTCATTACTACTCAAGTAAAGAGACAACATGGGTCTCTTTATCAACATCATTTACTTCAGCACCCAAGCCTGACCAATAATAAATTGTAACCAGCTGCTACAAGCTCCATCACAATTTGTCCATGGATATCTCCCTCAGTGAAAAGGCTACCATGGAGGGCATACCAAACAGAAAAATGACAGAGAAACCACCTTTGTTTTGAATGAGTTCCGGATTTCGGACTTTCACCAAAGAGAAGGAAAAATAAAAGATTAGCAAAAAATTCAAACTGCTCTATTATGGTATACATCCTAAAAACTGATTACAAAACAGCTCTGACAGAGGATTGGAGGCATGTGAAATAATTTCTGAATATTGGAGGCAAAAACCCTGGAATCATTTAAGAAACGATTAGAGGCTACAAGATGCGCATTAGAAACTTTCTGGATCGATGAACTAAGATGGGCTGAATGGTCTTCCTCATCAATAATTATCTTGCAACAGGGTAACCTGTGAAGTTGTGGGTTGGGAAAGTAAACAAAGCTGACCAAGGAGTTGTATTCAGTAAACACGTACCTTTGATCAGGTCTAAATCTTGTATCAGTGTAAGGCAGGTATGACTTTTCATCAGCTTCCAGTTCATTTAATCCTAGTGAAAATTTGGTGAGACCGTAGTACTGCTCAAAATCTTTCGGCATGGCATCTACAAAGAGGAATAAATATATAAACCTTAGTGGCAATGCAACACACAGGCCTCAAAGCAAAATCAAAGTTCACATCTGCAGCTACCCAAATGATGATTCTCAAGTCAATGGTTTACAGAAAATTTAAAAGAATGATGCTCAGAAAAATCCACTAAAAGGTAGAGAAGACTGTACAATTACATTTCAAGTGGTAGACCTCAGTCTTCTCGAATTTTGGCCACTGTACAAATAAAACCTACCATGTTTATTTCAGTTTGTATTTCCCAAAAAGGAAGTTGATTTCTCCCGCCCCCCTCCCGTCCACCGCATCCAATTCCCTAGCCAAATTGTTTAGTCAATAAAGATCTAATTAACACTGCACTTTTAATTTATAAAAATCTAGTACACCAGACATAACATCTTCTAAATATACTGGAACCATTTTTTACTCAACAAATTTTTAAGTCGAATTAAAAATTTGTAGGCATTAACTTGTCAAATTTAGCACAGTGTTGACAAAAACCAAAAAGTAATTTGTCTGAGCAATGAATGTCGACATCTGCTTGAATACACTAAGTGCTTTTAGATTGCATGATCTTAATGTTCCCGTCTGAGAAGAGCAACTTCCCGGTTGGCAACTGTCCCAATGGACTCTTCAGTAGAAATGCAGGGAGTTGACTCCCCAAGTTTATTTCCTGAAACCAGCTCTATTAAACCAATGGCAGGTTCATAGACATGTGCTGTCAAGTGTCAATAAGACTGTCGCTTCCCAAGCATGGAGCACAGATAGTAGAGTGCAGGGGAGAAATAAGTCTGCACATCTCCTCTTGGCAGCACTTCTGTATTATAAAAGCACCTTACATGGCAATAACTTAAGTGTTCTGCTCACTTATCATTCAATAAGTTACTTTATCCCTTTATTTAGCAATCTGAGCAGACCATTTAAAAAACATTAAATGAAGAGTCATAACCTGCAGTGAATATCTACTGCAATACATTGTTTCTGGGCCCTAGAGTTTGCTATTCCACAGCTCTGAATCTGCAGTCATCTGCCATCAAAAAAAAGAAAGAGTTTCAAAAGTTCAGATAAACCCACAGTTCATTCATTTAGCTAATAATTCAAATGTAACATGGCCCTAAATAATCTTAAGGTTGCAGTGAGGAAGAATAGTTGATGACAAATTTAAAAATGAAGGATAAGGATCCAAAACATTGCACTGTCTTCTCACAACTCATCAAGCAGTCCCATAATGGACATCATGCATATCAATTTTCTTATATGACCTTCAGAACAATAGTTCTGTAAAAAATGTGGCATTTTGCTTCAGATTCAGCAGCTGTGAAATCACAGTACCCAAGAGACCTGAACACATGTGCTGCAAGTGCAGCAGAGATGCCAACTTGCCAAATTTAGCACAGAAACGCAAACACTTAATCTTTCATGAAAATCCAAATGCCCTAATGTTCTCAGTTTCAGTGGAACCCGCCTGAAGACCTTGCTGGGGGTTTGCCTCTTCAATATTTCTAAAGACAGGAGTTTTTAAATGCTCGACTTTCAAAATCACCTCTGGCGCAAGCATACTGTTGTAGAACTTTACTGCAGGCTCTGGTTGTAAAAAGAAAGATGCTTTGGTGAAACACAGAGCATAGCTTATTGAATAACACGTGAACAGAGCATCAATTTATTTCCTTATTGCCATATATTCTAGGTAAGCAGATGTGATAATTTAAGTGCAATTACACTCGTGTTTCATTAGTGTCATTACACAAATTTTGATCAGATGATTAAAAATTCTCATCTCATTCCATCTGTGTCTTGGGCTCATAGTGACAGGTTTCCGATAATCTCATCCTGATCATTTAACATAATTGTTTCACTAAAAATTTAAACTATCCCAGTAATTTAAATTAAACAATGCGACACAGCAAAGAGGAAATTCAGTGCTTAAAAGATATTGAATCAGATAATCTGAAATTACCGACTTTGAAATAATTGACTGCAAGAACAAATATCATTTTTCAAATTTAGTTCCAAAATCTGGACAAGCCTTTTAAACTTTAGCTTGGCTTCACCGTTTGAAGGCACGAAGCAATGTGTGAAAATTACGGTTACAGTATTGGTGTTATTGAGTAAGAACCTACTGATATATTGTGTTTTTACACTATTCTATTGTTGACCACTCTATCCTGCTCCAAAGCCCACCACCATTGTCCAGCTGGGTGGGACTGCATTCGCCTGGTCCTATTCTTATCTATCCAAGCGTAGCCAGAGAATCGCATGCAACAACTTCTCTTGCCACCCTCGTATCGTTACCTCTGGTGTCCCCCAAGGATTTATCCTTCGCCCCATCCTATTTCTCATCTACATGTTGCCTTCATGGCAAAATCATCCGAAAACAGCCTCAGTTTCTACACGTATGCTGATGACACCCTGCTCTACCTCACTACCAATTCTCTTGACCCCGCCACAGTTTCGAACATTCAGTTCTGGATGAGCAGAAGTTTTCTTCAATTGAATATTGGGAAGACCGAAGCCATTGTTTTCAGTCCCCGCCATAAACTCCGTTCCCTTGCCACTAACTCCATCCCTCTCCCCAACTTGTTTGAGGCTGACCATACTGTTGGCAACCTTGGTGCCACATTTGACCCTGAAATGAGCTTCGACCCCATATCCGCAATATAACCAAGACCGCCTATTTCCACCTCGGTAACATCACCCATCTCCGAGCTTGCCTCAGCTTATCCGCTGCTGAAGCTCTCACTCATGTCTTTGTTACCTTTAGACTTGACTATTCCAACGCACCCCTGGCTGGCCTCCCAAATTCTATCCTACGTAAACTGGGGGTGATCCAAAACTCGGCTAACTCACACCAAGTCCCGCTCACCCATCACCCCTGTGCTCACTGACCTTCATTGGCTTCAGATTAATCAACACCTCAATTTCAAAATTCTCATCCTTATTTTCAAATACCCCCATGGCCTCGCCCCTCCCTATCTCTAATCTCCTCCAGCTCCACGACCAACCCCCCGCCCAAAATATCTACACTCCACTAATTCTGCCCTCTTGACCATCCCTGAATCGAATCGCTGAACCATTGGTGGCCGTGCCTTTTGTTGCCTAGGCCCCAAGCTCTGGAACTCCCTGCCTAAACCTCTCTGCCTCTCTACCTCCTTCAAGACGCTGCTTAAAACATACCTCTTTGACCAAGCTTTTGGTCACCTGTGCTAATTTCTATTTATGCGGCTCGGTGTCAATTTTTTAAATTTCAATACTCCTGTGAAGCACTTTGGGACGTTAAAGGTGCTATATAATACAAGTTGTTGTTGTTGGATTCAGTCTAAATTCCTTTAAGCAGACCTCATGTCTACTATGAACCAGGGTTTCCTACAATACAAGAGTTGACTAAATAATTTGGGTATGTGTACAGAAATAACTGAAAAAAAAGGAGATGGCGGGGGGGGGGGGGGGGTGGGAGGGAGGTAGAGCAGAGATGGGGGGGGGGGGGTGAGAGAGCAGAGATGGGGGGGTGAGGGAGGGAGCGAGAGCAGAGACGAGGGAGGGACAGCAGAGATGAGGGGGGTAGGGAGGGCAGATATGGGGGGGGGAGGGAGGGAAGGGAGGGAGAGCAGAGACGGGGGGGTGGGAAGGGAGGGAGAGCAGAGACGGGGGGGGGGGGGGGTGAGGGAGGGACAGCAGAGATGAGGGGGGTAGGGAGAGCAGATATGGGGGTGGGGGGGGGAAAAGAGAAGAGAAACATAGAAAATAGGTGCAGGAGTAGGCCATTTGGCCCTTCGAGCCTGCGCCACCATTCAATATGATCATGGCTGATCATGCAACTTCAGTACCCCAATCCTGCTTTCTCTCTATACCCCTTGATCCCTTTTAGCCGGAAGGGCCCCATCTAATTCCCCTTTGAATATATCGAACGAACTGGCCTCAACAACTTTCTGTGATAGAGAATTGTGAACCCGTGGAACTCTGACGAAGTTTCTCCTCATCTCGGTCCGAAGTGGCTTACCCCTTATTCTTAATCTGTGACCCCTGGTTCTGGATGTCATGCATCTCACACTACTGTACATAACTGTAACCAGAGATGACCTGTAAACCACAAGCTTACCTTACCACCAGGGGTGCACTTGCAGGAGACATTGGATACCTGTCCCAGACAGGTATATAAAGACAGGTCTCAGGCAAGTGTGGCATTCGAGAGCTGTGTAATAAAGGTGCAGGTCCCGAGTGACCTTGACTTCAGCATGTGCCTCGTGTGAATCTGTACTGAGGGGACAGGACTTTACAGTAGCGACGAGTTACGGGATCACAGAATCCACAGAATGGCGAACAATGGCTCAGATGAAAAATACAATGCTGGAGATAATTGTGAGGACTTTATAGAAAGGCTCCAGCAAAGCTTTGTAACCAAAGATTGGTTAGGCGACGACAAGGCAGACAAGAGCCCATCTCTTGACCAGCTGTGGCTCGAAAACATACGCTTTAATGAAGGACCTACTGGTACCCGAGAAACCAGCAAGCAAGTCGTTTGAAGAGTTGAGCACACTGGTAAGAGACCACCTGAAGCCAGCGAGCAGCCTACACATGGCCAGACACAGGTTCTACAATTACAGACGCTGTGTGGGCCAGAGCATACCCGACTTCGTGACGGAACTTCGGAGGCTGGCTAGCTTATGTGAGTTCTCCGATGAACTAAGGAGAGAAGTACTGAGAGACTTTTTTATTGAAGGAATTGGCCACGCAGGCATATTCCGAAAGCTCATAGAGACCAAGAACTTGACCCTAGAGGCAGCAACACTGGTTGCACAGACATTCTTGGCAGGAGAAGAAGAAACGAGGTTGATCTACACTGCAGGTACAACAACTAGCGAAACATCGGAACAAGGGGTTCACAGCGTGAAACAAGCTGCTACCCCCACACACAGACAAAGGCAGGAGAGCAGGCCCTCAACAGCAGGCAGTGGCGCCAGAAGCCATCAACGGCCACAGGAACAGCCGTTCACACCTCATCAACCCACAATGCGAGCAATCAACTACAAACAGAGAAGCTGAAGAGAGATCAGCCAGACGCAGCTCATTCATTGGAAACAATGGAAGAGGTCTGTGCTGGAGATGTGGGGGAAGGCACTCATCAAGGGGGTGTCGATTTCAGCATGCTGTTTGCAGAAACTGCGACTATACAGGGCATCTGGCCCGCATGTGCAGAAAAACGGCAGCTCGGTTGGTATACGAATTGAAAGGGTCGGAAAGCGGACCAGAAGACGGTGGGGAAAGTACCCGGGACACTGATGTACAGCAGGTCAACACGATCAATGGCCACTACTCCTACAACACGATGCCTCCAATAATGATGAGGGCCCTACTCAATGGGATACCCGTCAACATTATTTGCCACATTGGCTGGAGGTAAACTTCTCAAAACTAGATCTCACATCTGCGTATATGACACAAGAATTGACCGAGGAGTCCAAGCTACTCACCACCATCAACACACATTGAGGCCTTTTCATGTACAATCGATGCCCATTCGGCATCAGGTCAGCAGCTGCCATATTCCAGCGCAACATGGAGAGTCTGCTCAAGTCCATCCCGGGGACGGTTGTATTTCAAGACGACATACTTATCACGGGCAGGGACACCGACTCCCATCTCCGTAATTTGGAGGAAGTTCTAAAGCGGTTGGATCGGGTAGGCCAAAGAGTTAAGAAATCCAAGTGCCTGTTTCTCGCGCCCGAGGTTGAATTTTTGGGCAGAAGGTTTGCCGCTGATGGAATCCGCCCAACAGAGTCCAAAACAGAAGCAATTCGCCTGGCACCCAGGCCCCGGAATGTCTCAGAACTGCGCACCTTTCTCGGGCTACTCAATTACTTTGGGAACTTTATGCAGAACTTAAGCACGCTGCTGGAGCCTCTCCACGTGCTATTGAGAAAGGGGTGCGATTGGTTTTGGGGGGACGCCCAGGAACGCACCTTCAATAAAGCACGCAACTGTCTGTGTTCCAACAGTGTTTTGGCTTTCTTTGATCCAGGTAAAGAGCTAGTTCTCACATGCGACGCGTCAGCGTACGAGGTCGGGTGCGTTTTACAACATGTCAATAGTGCGGGTAAATTACAACCCATAGCTTATGACTCCAGGTCACTTTCGCAGGCGGAGCACGGGTACGGAATGGTGGAGAAGGAGGCGCTCGCGTGCATGTACGGTGTCAAAAAGATGCACCAATACCTTTTCGGGGCCAAGTTCACGTTCGAAATCGACCACAAGCCCCTACTATCCGAAAGCAAGGCAATAAACGCCAACGCCTCGGCGCACATTCAACGGTGGCACTCATGCTGGCATCTTACGATTACACCATAAGGCACAGACAACTGTGCCGACGCACTTAGCAGGCTACCCCTGGCGACCACGGAAGGTCTGACGAACAGGACTGTGAGATAGTCATGGCAATCAATGCCTTTGAGTCCACAATTCACCCATGACGGCTCGCCAAATCAGAGCCTGGATGACCAGCGACCCCATGTTATCCCTAGTAAAAAGATGTGTCCTAAAAGAGGCTCGCGATGCCTGCCCCGAGGAGATCAAACCTTTCCATAGGCTCATGCATGAGCTGTCACTTCAAGCAGACTGTCTGAGGTGGGGCAGCCGAGTAGTTATGCCTCTGTGAGGCATTTGTCCGGGAGCTCCTCCGCGAGCACCCGGGGATCGTTCTCATGAAGGCCATAGCCAGATCCCATGTCTGGTGGCCTGGCATTGACGCGGACTTGGAGCTCTGCGTCCGACGGTGCACCATTTGTGCCCAACTCAGTAATGCCCCCAGGGAGGCCCCCCTGAACCCCTGGCCCACCAAACCGTGGTCGCGGGTGCACGTAGACAATGCGGGCCCATTCATGGGCAAAATGTTCCTCGTAATTGTAGATGCATTATCCAAGTGGATCGAATGCACCATTTTAAACTCGAGCACAACCTCCACCACTGTGGAGAGCCTTGGAACTATGTTTGCAACGCACGGCATTCCTGACATATTGGTCAGTGATAATGGTCAGTGCTTCACCACCGCAGAATTCCAAGATTTTATAAGTGACCATGGCATAAATCTCGTTAAGACGACACCGTTCAAGCCGGCCTCCAACGGCCAGGCAGAGCGAGCAGTTTAGATCATTAAACAAGGCATGCTCAAAATCCAAGGTCCCACGCTGCAGGGTCGCCTGTTGCGACTGCTGCTGGCATACAGATCTCGTCCGCATTCATTGACTGGAGTTCCCCCCGCGCAACTATTAATGAAACGGACCTTAAAGACAAGGTTCTCATTAATCCTCCCAGACATGCATGAAATCGTTGAGGCAAAGCGCCATAAGCTAACTGAGTACCATGACCGAAATTCGAGGGGGAGGTGGAATGAGATAGGGGACAAAGTGTTTGTGCTAAACTATGGCAGGGGTCCCAAACGGCTTGCAGGGACAGTAACAGGCAAGGAAGGAAACAGGCTACTGGTGGTACAAATGAACAATGGCCAAACCTGCCGGAGGCATGTAGACCAAGTCAAAAGTAGATTTACCAACAACACTGCTGAACCGGAGGCAGACTACAATGTGGAAGTCGCACCACACGTGGTGGACAGCCAGAGGGAACAACCTGAGGAAAGGGCAATCCCAACAGACAGCCCAGGCGAGTCAACAACAATCACACTGAACGAGACAGCCCAGACGAGATACCAGCAATCACCCCGAAAGAACAACAGGCACCAAGGCAAACAACTGAACCACAACTAAGATGCTCCACGCGAGAGTGTCGACCACCTGAGAGACTGAACCTATAAAGACAGTAAGACCTTGGGGGAGGGTGGTGGCATGTATCTGACACTACTGTACATAACTATCTTACCACGCTATACGTGACTGTAACCAGAGATGACCTGTAACCACAAGCTTACCTTACCACCAGGAGTGCACTTGCAGGAGACAGTGGATACCTGTCCCAGACAGGTATAAAAGGACAGGTCTCAGGCAAGTGTGGCATTCAAGAGCTGTGTAATAATGGTGCAGGTCCTGAGTGACCTTGACTTCACTATGTGTCTCGTGTGAATCTGTACTGAGGGGAAAGGACTTTACCCCACTGGACTTCCCCAACATCGGGAACATTCTTCCTGCATCTAACCTGTCCAACCCCGTCAAAATTTTATATGTTTTTATGAAATCCCCTTCTCAGAAGGGGGAGGGGAAAAAAAAGAATGAGGGGGCGGGGGGAGGAGGGAGGGAAGGGACCCGGGGGGGGGGGGGGGGGGTGGGAGGGGGAAGAGGGGAAAAGAGGGGAAAAGAGGGGAGAGAGGGGAAAAACTGGAAGGGGGGGGCGGAGGAAAGAGGGGAGAGAAGCATTTCAGGTGTAGTTCGGGACCGGGAGGGAGGAGGCCACTCGGCCGGGGATAGGGGCAGGGGAGCAGGACCAGCAAAGCACTCGGGGCTGGGGAGCTGTAGCTGGTCCGGCACCATCAAGGGACTTGCGGGCGGGGGTGGCGGGAGGAGGAGCGGGACCAGCCAGCCCTTCGGCCTGGGCTAGGGAGTGAGACCGGCAAGCCTTTCAGCCTGGGATAGGTGCAGGGATTGGCACCAGCATCGGGATGGGGGACTTTAATAATCGGAGGTAAGTTGCTGCAATATATTACAATGTGTTTTTCAGTTGATACAATGTGTTTTAATGCATTTTTAAGTTGATGTGTTGCGAGTTGGCTGTGTCTCTCATTTTCAAGCCTCAGCTCGCATTGTGTCCCTGGTT
Source organism: Pristiophorus japonicus (assembly GCF_044704955.1). Classification (NCBI taxonomy): domain Eukaryota; kingdom Metazoa; phylum Chordata; class Chondrichthyes; family Pristiophoridae; genus Pristiophorus; species Pristiophorus japonicus. Next base: position 98,298,394 of record NC_091981.1, read on the forward strand.
ACCGTGGCAACCCAATCTTTTAGGCGCAGAATAAGACTCAACCCCCAAAACTAAAGGACAGGTTAGGCTGCGCCAAGATGAAGAAATCCAATGGGGAAACTTAGAACATTTTTTTTGGCGTATTTGGGCCCCAAAAAAACGGGCGTAACTCTTCAAGTACGCCAAAAAAAAGCTTTGGAGAAAACTGAACCCGATGATGTAGTGTATATGGATTTTAGCAAGACTTTTGATAAGGTCTCACATGGCAGACTGGTCACAAAAGTAAAAGCCCACGGGATCCAGGGCAAAGTGGCAAGTTGGATCCAAAATTGGCACAAAGACAGGAAACAAAGGGTAGTGATTGATCCGTGGTTGTGACTGGAAGCCTGTTTCCAGTGGGGTTCCGCAGGGACAGTGGCAAATGGAATTTAATCCGGAGAAGTGTGAGGTAATGCATTTGGCGATGGCTAACGAAGTAAGGGAATACACATTAAATGGTAGGACACAAAAGTGTAGAGGAACAAAGAGACCTTGTTGTGCACATCCACAGATCCCTGAAAGCAGCAGGCCAGGTAGATAAGGTGGTTAAGAAGGCATATGGAATGCTTGCCTTTATTAACCGAGGCATAGAATACAAGAGCAGGGAGGTTATGCTTGAACTGTATAAAACACTAATTAGGACACAGCTGGAGTACTGTGTACAGTTCTGGTCACCACATTACAGGAAAGATGTGAATGCATGAGACAGGATAAAGAGGATATTTACGAGAATGTTGCCTGGACTGGAGAATTTTAGCTATGAGGAAAGATTGGATCGGCTGGGTTTGTTTTCTTTGGAACAGAGGAGGCTGAGGGACGACCTTATTGAAGTGTATAAAATGATGAGGGGCTTAGATAGAGTGGACAGGAAGGACCTATTTCCCTTAGCAGGGTGGGGGGGGGGGAAACACAACAACCAGGGGGGCATAGATTTAAAGTAATTGGTATGAGGTAAAGAGGGGTTAAGAGGGGAAATTTATTCACCCAGAGGGTGGCGAGGGTCTGGAACTCTCTGCCTGAAAGGATGGTAGAGGCAGAAACCCTCACCCTCACCACATTTAAAAAGTACTTGGATGTGCACTTAAAGTGCCATAACCTGCAGGGCAATGGACCTAGAGCTGGAAAGTGGGATTAGGCTGGGTAGCTTTGTTGGCCTCCTTCCTGCTATAAATTTCTATGATTCTAAAAGGAAAAAGTTTGCTTCAGACCATGTCTATCAGCATAAGGCTGATATTTCAGTGCAGGACTGCGAAGGACGCCTGCATTTAAATTTAAAAAATATATAAAAACATCTCTCAACTTGTCCTGCCACCTTCAGAGATTTATGCACATACACCCCAAGGTGCCCCTCTTCCTGCACACTTAAAATTGTACCACTTTGTTTATAATGCTTCTCCTCATTGATCTTGTATGAAGATAGGTTGAGCAGGTTGGGCCTATACTCATTGGAGTTCAGAAGAATGAGAGGTGATCTTATCGAAACATATAAGATAATGAGGGGGCTCGACAAGGTGGATGCAGAGAGGATGTTTCCACTCATAGGGGAAACTAAAACTAGGGGACATAGTCTCAGAATAAGGAGCCGCACATTTAAAACTGAGATGAGGAGGAATGTCCTCTCTGAGTTGTAAATCTGTGGAATTCTCTGCCCCAGAGAACTGTGGAGGCTGGTTCATTGAAAATATTTAAAGCAGAGATACAGATTTTTGAGGGATAAAGGAATAAAGGGTTATGGGGAGCAGGCAGGGAAGTGGAGCTGAGTACATGATCAGATCAGCCTTGATCTTATTAAATGACAGAGCAGGCTCGAGGGGCCAGGTGGTCTACTCCTGCTCCTATTTCTTATGTTCTTATGTTCTTACCTTACCAAAATGTATCACTTCATATTTTTCTGCATTAAATTTCATCTTCCGTATGTCGGGCCACTTCAATCAGTCTATGGTCTTCCTCCTCATTGTTTACTACATTTGAGTTTTGTGTCATCTACACACTTTGAAACTATGCCCTGTGTACCCAAGTCCAGGCCATTACTAAAAATGAAAGAGCAGTGGTTCTACTACCTAACCCGGGAAACACCTTTGTATATTTCCCTGCAGTCTGTACATGTACTGAGAATACACATTATACATATTTGGAATTAATTCTATTAAAAAAAACACAAGCAGTATTAATATTTGAAAATAAGGCATAATGTTTAAGGCACGTTTTTTTTTAAAAACAGACCAATTATTTTTGCCAGTAGACTAGATTGCACTGTGTCAAAGGCAACTGGAAATGTACTTCAAAATAAATCACAGTCACATTATTGCTTACAATAAACTGCTTTGCTGAATATATTTCAAACCTGCAACAATGTGGCCGAAAGGAAAGTCCTTTACACAAAGATACAAAATAACCCTTCTCCAAAAAACACATCTTATTGCATTTTTATACTTTGCCATATATGTAACATCTTTATAAAAAAAAACACTAAACAGCTTTATAATAAAACTAAAATAAGATTCAATATTAAGAGTTATTTGATACAAAGGGGGGAATTTTAAACTAAAAAGAGAAGGAGCCACTGCAAACTCCTGCTGCTGTGCTTCACCAGGAGGAGGATGAGGAGCCAGAGGAAGAAGAGTTTTTTTATTTTGTGGGTGGGGAACAACCTGCGGCCATCTCGGTTGAGATGGAAGAAGCACCGGGACCAAGCGGTGTGCAGGTGGCGACGCCAAGGCGCGTCATATTGCAAACGCCGACCCCACGGAGGTCTGGTCAGCGTGTCGAACAATCGCCTGCCTTGGAGGGCCAGACAGAGAGCTTGATTTCTCGCGACCTTATCCAGGGGTTCAAGGGATTCTCTGCGAACTGGAGCCAGTTCTCAGCATCCTGGAGTGAGTTCTCCCAGAATTTCTCCAACTGGTCTTCTGAGTAGTCACTGATTGCAAGGGAGACATTGGAGGCTATTCGGCAGCAGACAGCCGCAACCAATGCCCTACGGCATGCGTTGCTGGCTGGACACGGCGCTGCACCCCAAGGTGTCGTGTCTGCTCGCAGCGAGACTCCAAGCACACAAGCGAGTACGGAGGGTACAGTTCCTCCGGACTCGGAAGTAGAGCCTCAGGCTTCCGCTTCCTCTCCATCACCTCCACCACGGCAGGAAGTCTTGACATCCCACTCTGCACAACGTCTTGGTGTCGGTCTGCGTAGACCAAAACGGGCAGGTGGGGTGCGAACACGGGGTGGGACTAGATCTGGAGGGAAACGTGGCTGCAGGTAGGGAGGGGGGAGTTCGTTTCTATGTAGTGCACTTGTTTTAAAATGTTCACTTGCTGTTATCAAGTTATTATACGCTTATTATTGTTATTGCCACTAAATTGGCCAATTTTATTCAATAGTTAAATGTTCACTGGTTCACTTGTTATTACTTAACTGTTCACTTTTCATTCTTTCTTAAATAGTCACTTGTTAGTATGACTGAAATGTTCACTTGTTGTCATCACTGAAATGGTCACTTGTTGTCATCACTGAAATGGTCACTTGTTGTCATCACTGAAATGGTCACTTGTTGTCATCACTGAAATGGTCACTTGTTCCTTAAAATGTATTTCTTCTTTTAACGTTTTGGGGATTTTGAGGGAAGGGTGGGTTGGTGCGGGGGGTGGGGGGTTGGAGGGAGGGTGTTGTTCATTAGTTGTTTAAAACATTTTTTGTTAATAAAAAAAATATTTTTCTACAACTTTTGTACCTTCTCTCTTAGTTACATAACTTTTACAATGTAGAGTTTTTCATGCATATTTGTTTGTTTATTCAGTTTACCCACGCAAATGAAACTTCTGATTAACCGTAACTGTAATTGAACATTTGAATATCAACAATAATAGTTCATGTGAAGCGTTCATTAATGAGCTGCTGACGCAAAAGCATAGCGACTGTGTAACTGCCACTGGTTACTGATCTTCGAGAAAGGTGTGTTGGTACTGGTGCTCGATCGCCAGGCTGATTACGCTCCCCTATGTCCTCGCCCGCATCCTCTCCCACCTGTTCCTCCTCTCCATCCTCGCCGGCTGCCTCATCTCCTTCTGGAGGTGGACCTGCAGCATGTTCTGGCCCCAACAATATCATTAAATAACTTCACTATGTAAAAGCTATTTACGAAAGTATTCCAATATATGAGATCTATTTAGCATAAATAAGTTGATAATATTTATATTCTCTGTCCAAAATTTGAGTGCAATTTTCTTCAATTTTACTCTCTAAATAACTCAGAACTATTCTCCATTTTTCCTCCGAAGTTAAAAATGGCGCCCGTAGTGCCCATTTCCCTCTGTTAGGCCCTGAAAAAGCAACTATTTTTGAGCACTCTTTTGGGCCTTGCATCGGCCCAGCGAAGTGCATGCTAAGTGCTGAAACTTGGGATGGGCCTTGTGTGGGCGATCATCTCGGCGATCAAAGTGGAAACTTAGGGGCCTGTTTTTCCGGCGATATTTTGGGCCTAGTTTCCACTTTTTGCTCAAAATGGGCGATAGAGGTCCGTTTTGGGCGATAGATGGGCGATGTGAATTGGAAAGTCTAGCCCCTGAATCCCAACCAGAAACTGCCCCAAACCCACCCACTTCCGGTTTTAATGGAGGCTGCCAGGAGGTGCGGTGTCTATTTAAATATTATAATAATGCTGGAAACCTCTGATTTAACCTCCATCTTGACTAGCTTTAACTGGTCGGTGTTTGCAGGCCTCGTGAAACCTGCCAGTTAAAATAAGGCAAGGACTGCTGGATCCAAGGCGTATGTGCCTTTACACTTACCTCCTGGATCCAGCGTCCCTACCTAATCCCCACCTCCGACCCCCCGACCCCCCACTTCCCCAGGCCTTCGAACCCCACCCCACCCCCATTCTGCTCCTCCGGCTGTCTCCTGGCCCCCACATAATCCCTCCCTCTGTACTCTATGTGGCCTAGTGCTACAGGCCTACCTGCCCGCAGCCTGTCCACCTCTCAATGTGGCTGGCTGCAGGTGGGAAACACAGGTTTCCCATACAAAACAGGCCCAGCCATTACAATCGGCAGGGCTTGCGGGAAGACAGATCTCCCTGCTCCCAACCCGCCTCCCCATTAAAATTCAAGCCAAAGTCACTTACTCGGTCTCCAGATGCAGGTTGCTGAAGGGGGTGTTCCAGAATATACACCTTCATGCCATCTCCCAAACAATCGATTCACTACTTTTCCATTTTGGTCCATTATGGTCCCTTCAACCTCATTAACATTTGAATTCCAATATTTTGCCTAAAATATCAAGGATAACTTGTAAATTGGATGCAAGTCCTTTAACACAGAATTGTGAACATCTATCATTGGATGATGTGGAATCTGTATGGGTGGAGCTGCGGAATACCAGAGAGCAGAAAACGCTAGTAGGAGTTGTGTACAGACCACCAAACAGTAGTAGTGAGGTCGGGGACAGGATCAAACAAGAAGTTAGGGATGCATGCAATAAAGGTACAGCAGTTATCATAGAAACATAGAAAATAGGTGCAGGAGCAGGCCATTCAGCCCTTCTAGCCTGCACCGCCATTCAATGAGTTCATGGCTGAACATGAAACTTCAGTACCCCCTTCCTGCTTTCACGCCATACCCCTTGATCCTCCGAGTAGTAAGGACTTCATCTAACTCCCTTTTGAATATATTTAGTGAATTGGCCTCAACTACTTTCTGTGGTAGAGAATTCCACAGGTTCACCACTCTCTGGGTGAAGAAGTTTCTCCTTATCTCGGTCCTAAATGGCTTACCCCTTATCCTTAGACTGTGACCCCTGGTTCTGGACTTCCCCAACATTGGGAACATTCTTCCTGCATCCAACCTGTCCAAACCCGTCAGAATTTTAAACGTTTCTATGAGGTCCCCTCTCACTCTTCTGAACTCCAGTGAATACAAGCCCAGTTGATCCAGTCTTTCTTGATAGGTCAGTCCCGCCATCCCGGGAATCAGTCTGGTGAATCTTCGCTGCACTCCCTCAATAGCAAGAATGTCCTTCCTCAAGTTAGGAGACCAAAACTGTACACAATACTCCAGGTGTGGCCTCACCAAGGCCCTGTACAACTGTAGCAACACCTCCCAGCCCCTGTACTCAAATCCCCTCGCTATGAAGGCCAACATGCCATTTGCTTTCTTAACCGCCTGCTGTACCTGCATGCCAACCTTCAATGACTGATGTACCATGACACCCAGGTCTCGTTGCACCTTCCCTTTTCCTAATCTGTCACCATTCAGATAATAGTCTGTCTCTCTGTTTTTACCACCAAAGTGGATAACCTCACATTTATCCACATTATACTTCATCTGCCACGCATTTGCCCACTCACCTAACCTATCCAAGTCACTCTGCAGCCTCATAGCATCCTCCTCGCAGCTCACACTGCCACCCAACTTAGTGTCATCCGCAAATTTGGAGATACTACATTTAATCCCCTCGTCTAAATCATTAATGTACAATGTAAACAACTGGGGCCCCAGCACAGAACCCTGCGGTACCCCACTAGTCACTGCCTGCCATTCCGAAAAGTACCCATTTACTCCTACTCTTTGCTTCCTGTCTGACAACCAGTTCTCAATCCACGTCAGCACACTACCCCCAATCCCATGTGCTTTAACTTTGCACATTAATCTCCTGTGTGGGACCTTGTCGAAAGCCTTCTGAAAGTCCAAATATACCACATCAACTGGTACTCCTTTGTCCACTTTATTGGAAACATCCTCAAAAAATTCCAGAAGATTTGTCAAGCATGATCTCCCTTTCACAAATCCATGCTGACTTGGACCTATCATGTCACCATTTTCCAAATGCGCTGCTATGACATCCTTAATAATTGATTCCATCATTTTACCCACTACTGAGGTCAGGCTGACCGGTCTATAATTCCCTGCTTTCTCTCTCCCTCCTTTTTTTAAAAAGTGGGTTTACATTGGCTACCCTCCACTCAATAGGAACTGATCCAGAGTCAATAGAATGTTGGAAAATGACTGTCAATGCATCCGCTATTTCCAAGGCCACCTCCTTAAGTACTCTGGGATGCAGTCCATCAGGCCCTGGGGATTTATCGGCCTTCAATCCCATCAATTTCCCCAACACAATTTCCCGACTAATAAAGATTTCCCTCAGTTCCTCCTCCTTACTAGACCCTCTGACCACTTTTATATCCGGAAGGTTGTTTGTGTCCTCCTTAGTGAATACTGAACCAAAGTACTTGTTCAATTGGTCTGCCATTTCTTTGTTCTCCGTTATGACTTCCCCTGATTCTGACTGCAGGGGACCTACGTTTGTCTTTACTAACCTTTTTCTCTTTACATACCTATAGAAACTTTTGCAATCCGCCTTAATGTTCCCTGCAAGCTTCTTCTCATACTCCATTTTCCCTGCCCTAATCAAACCCTTTGTCCTCCTCTGCTGAGTTCTAAATTTCTCTCAGTCCCCAGGTTCGCTGCTATTTCTGGCCAATTTGTATGCCACTTCCTTGGCTTTAATACTATCCCTGATTTCCCTAGATAGCCACGGTTGAGCCACCTTCCTTTTTTTATTTTTACGCCAGACAGGAATGTACAATTGTTGTAATTCATCCATGCGGTCTCTAAATGTCTGCCATTGCCCATCCACAGTCAACCCCTTAAGTATCATTAGCCAATCTATCTTAGCCAATTCATGCCTCATACCTTCAAAGTTAGCCTTCTTTAAGTTCTGGACCATGGTCTCTGAATTAACTGTTACATTCTCCATCCTAATGCAGAATTCCACCATATTATGGTCACTCTTCCCCAAGGGGCCTCGCACAATGAGATTGCTAATTAATCCTCTCTCATTACACAACACCCAGTCTAAGATGGCCCCCCCCCTAGTTGGTTCTTCGACATATTGGTCTAGAAAACTATCCCTTATGCACTCCAGGAAATCCTCCTCCACCGTATTGCTTCCAGTTTGGCTGGCCCAATCTATGTGCATATTAAAGTCACCCATTATAACTGCTGCACCTTTATTGCATGCACTCCTAATTTCCTGTTTGATGCCCTCCCCAACATCACTACTGTTTGGATGTCTGTACACAACTCCCACTAACGATTTTTGCCCTTTAGTGTTCTGCAGCTCTACCCATATAGATTCCACATCATCCAAGCTAATATCTTTCCTAACTATTGCATTAATCTCCTCTTTAACCAGCAATGCTACCCCACCTCCTTTTCCTTTTATTCTATCCTTCCTGAATGTTGAATACCCCTGGATGTTGAGTTCCCAGCCCTGATCATCCTGGAGCCACGTCTCCGTAATCCCAATCACATCATATTTGTTAACATCTATTTGCACAGTTAATTCATCCACCTTATTGCGGATACTCCTTGCATTAAGACACAAAGCCTTCAGGCTTGCTTTTTTAACACCCTTTGTCCGTTTAGAATTTTGCTGTACAGTGGCCCTTTTTGTTCTTTGCCTTGGGTTTCTCTGCCCTCCACTTTTCCTCATCTCCTTTCTGTCTTTTGTTTTTGCCTCATTTTTGTCTCCCTGTCTCCCTGCATAGGTTCCCATCCCCCTGCAATATTAGTTTAACTCCTCCCCAACAGCACTAGCAAACACTCCCCCTAGGACATTGGTTCCGGTCCTGCCCAGGTGCAGACCGTCCGGTTTGTACTGGTCCCACCTCCCCCAGAACCGGTTCCAATGCCCCAAGAATTTGAATCCCTCCCTGCTGCACCACTGCTCAAGCCATGTATTCATCTGCGCTATCCTGCGATTCCTACTCTGACTAGCACGTGGCACTGGTAGCAATCCCGAGATTACTACTTTTGAGGTCCTACTTTTTAATTTAGCTCCTAGCTCCTTAAATTCTTTTCGTAGGACCTCATCCCTTTTTTTACCTATGTCGTTGGTACCAATGTGCACCACGACAACTGGCTGTTCTCCCTCCCATTTCAGAATGTCCTGCACCCGCTCCGAGACATCCTTGACCCTTGCACCAGGGAGGCAACATACCATCCTGGAGTCTCGGTTGCGTCCGCAGAAACGCCTATCTATTCCCCTCACCATCGAATCCCCTATCATGGGCGACTTTAATCTACATATAGATTGGGCTAACCAAACTGGTAGCAATGCGGTGGAGGAGGATTTCCTGGAGTGTATTAGGGGTGGTTTTCTAGACCAACATGTCGTGGAACCAACGAGAGGGCTGGCCATCCTAGACTGGGTGATGTGCAATGAGAAAGGACTAATTAGCAATCTTGTTGTGCGAGGCCCCTTGGGGAAGAGTGACCATAATATGGTAGAATTCTTTATTAAGATGGAGAATGACAGAGTTAATTCAGAGACTAGGGTCCTGAACTTAAGGAAAGGTAACTTCGATGGTATGAGGCGTGAATTGGCTGGAATAGATTGGCAAATGATACCTAAAGGGTTGACGGTGGATAAACAATGGCAAACATTTAAAAATCACATGGATTAACTTCAACAATTGCACATCCCTGTCTGGAGTAAAAATAAAATGGGGAAGGTGGCTCAACCGTGGCTAACAAGGGAAATTAAGGATAGTGCTAAATCCAAGGAAGGGGCATATAAATTGGCCAGAAAAAGCAGCAAACCTGAGGACTGGGAGAAATTTAGAATTCAACAGGAGGACGACAAAGGGGTTAATTAGGAGGGGGAAAATTGAACATGAGAGGAAGCTTGCAGGGAAAAAAAAACTGACTGCAAAAGTTTCTATAGATATGTGAAGAGAAAAAGTTTAGTGAAGACAAACGTAGGTCCCTTGCAGTCAGATTCAGGTGAATTTATCAGGGAACAAAGAAATGGCAGATCAGTTGAGCAAATACTTTGGTTCTGTCTTCACGAAGGAAGACACAAATAACCTTCCGGAAGAACTAGGGGACCGAGGGTCTAATGAGGAGGAAATGAAGGATATCCTTATTAACGGGAAATTGTGTTAGGGAAATTGATGGGATTGAAGACTGATAAATCCCCGGGGCCTGATAGTCTGCATCCCAGTGTACTTAAGGAAGTGGCCCTAGAAATAGTGGATGCATTGGTGATCATCTTCCAACAGTCTATCGACTCTGGATCAGTTCCTATGGACTGGAGGGTAGCTAATGTAACACCACTTTTTAAAAAAGGTGGGAAAGAGAAAACAGGTAATTGTAACCTGACATCAGTAGTGGGGAAAATGTTGGAATCAATTATTAAAGATGAATTAGCAGCGCATTTGGAAAGCAGTGACAGGATCGGTCCAAGTCAGCATGGATTTATGAAAGGGAAATCATGCTTGACAAATCTGGAATTTTTTTGAGGATGTAACTAGTAGAGTGGACAAGGGAGAACCAGTGGACGTGGTGTATTTGGACTTTTAAAAGGCTTTTGACAAGGTCCCACACAAGAGATTGGTGTGCAAAATCAAAGCACATGGTATTGGGGGTAATGTACTGACGTGGATAGAGAATTGGTTGGCAGACAAGCAGAGAGTCGGGATAAACGGGTCCTTTTCAGAATGGTAGGCAGAGACTAGTGGGGTGCCGCAGGGCTCAGTGCTGGGATCCCAGCTCTTTACAATATACATTAATGATTTAGATGAAGGAATTAAGTGTAATATCGCCAAGTTTGCAAATGACACAAAACTGGGTGGCGGTGTGAGCTGTGAGGAGGACACTAAGAAGCTGCAGGGTGATTTGGACAAGTTAGGTGAGTGGGCAAATGCATGGCAGATGCAGTATAATGTGGATAAATGTGAGGTTATCCACTTTGGGGGCAAAAACACGAAGGCAGATTATCTGAATGACGGCAGATTAGGAAAAGGGGAGGTGCAACGAGACCTGGGTGTCATGGTTCATCAGTCATTGAAGGTTGGCATGCAGGTACAGCAGGCAGTGAGAATAAGGCAAATTGTATGTTGGCCTTCATAGCTAGAATATTTGAGTATAGGAGCTGGGAGGTCTTACTGCAGTTGTACAGGGCCTTGGTGAGGCCTCACCTGGAATAGTGTATTCAGTTTTGGTCTCCTACTCTGAGGCAGGATGTTCTTGCTATTGAGGAGGTGCAGCGAAGGTTCACCAGACTGATTCCAGGGATGGCTGGACTGACATATGAGGAGAGAATGGATCAACTGGGCCTTTATACACTGGAGTTTAGAAGGATGAGAGGGGATCTCATAGAAACGTATAAGATTCTGACGGGACTGGACAGGTTAGATGCAGGAAGAATGTCCCCGATGTTGGGGAAGTCCAGAACCAGGGGACACAGTCTAAAGATAAGGGGTAAGCCATTTAGGACTGAGATAAGGAGAAACTTCTTCACTCAGAGTTGTTAACCTGTGGAATTCCCTGCCGCAGAGAGTTGTTGATGCCAGTTCACTGGACATATTCAAGAGGGAGTTAGATATGGCCCTTATGGCTAAAGGGATCAAGGGGTATGGAGAGAAAGCAAGAAAGGGATACTGAGGGAATGATCAGCCATGATCTTATTAAATGGTGGTGCAGGTTCAAAGGGCCGAATGGCCTACTCCTGCACTTATTTTCTATGTTTCATGAAGCATTCTAATACTAAGTACGGCAGTAATAGTTGAAAATGGATCTTTAATAAATCAGAGAATTTAAATTTTTATATTTTATTACTGGTTTATGAAGTAACTATTAAAATCAATTGCTCTTACATTATTCTGAGTGTTAAAATGCCCATGCAGCATTAGTTTCGATTTATCCCTTATGTATCTAACCAGATGCAATAAAGTCACCATTCACAACTTGCAATGGCCATCCTAATATTTCACCGTACAAAATTTGCAAGTACTTTGAGACAACTGTTTGAGATCTAGGAGCCGAAATTGCCCCTTTTTGTAACAAGCAGTTACCGCTGCAGAGGTCTTTGCCCTTGTCCCTTTTTCTGGCGGAGAATGTTACTGCCCCGCCCGTGTTCCCAGCGCTGACCCCTTTCTGCTTTGCAAGGGAAACTGCCCCACGGGAGCGGAGCAGCCACTGGTTCGGCCGGGCGCCAACAAGCAGCCCGGCACCCCGCCTCGAGTGCTGGACCGCTGGCCAAGCCGAAGCCTCCCTGGTGGTCAAGTAGGTGTCACTAAAGTGACTTCAGAGCTCGCCGTGGCCCTCCTCTTTAACTGAAGCGGAGGGACATTGCTACGAGTCAGTGCGACGTGCTCAGTGCGGCGCTGATGACACCCCCGCCTTTCGCTCCTGAGCCAGCCCAATGGAATCGTTCAAAAAAAAAAGGACAAAATCACATTAGCTCATGGGGTTGGGGGTAATATATTAGCATGGATAGAGGAGTGGCTAACTAACAGAAAACAGAGGGTCAGGATAAATGGGTCATTTTCCGGTTGGCAAACATTAACTAGTGGCGTGCTGCAGGGATTGGTGCTGCGTCCTCAACTACTTACAATCTATATTATTGACTTGGATGAAGGGACCGTGTGTAATGTAGCCAAGTTTGCTGATGGTACAAAGATGGGTGGGAAAGCAAATTGTGAGGAGGACATAAAAAAATCTGCAAAGGGATATAGACAGGCTAAGTGAGTGGGCAAACATTTGGCAGATGGAGTATAAAGTGGGAAAATGTGAGGTTATCCACTTTGGTAGAAATAATAGAAAAGCAAATTATAAGTTAAATGGGGAAAAATTGCAAAGTACAGAGGGACCTGGGGGTCCTTGTGCATGAAACACAAAAAGTTAGCATTGCAGGTACAGCAAGTAATCAGAAAGGCAAATGGAAAGCTGGCCTTTATTGCAAGAGGAAGAGAGAATAAAAGCAGAGAAGTCCTGCTACAACTGTACAGGGTATTGGTCAGGCCACACCTGGAGTACTGCTTCCAGTTTTGGTCTCCGTATTTAAGGAAGGATATACTTGCATTGGAGGCTGTTCAGAGAAGGTTCACTAAGCTGGTTCCGGAGATGAGGGGGTTGACTTATGAAGATAGGTGGAGTAGGTTGGGCCTATACTCATTGAAGTTTAAAAGAATGAGAGGAGATCTTATCGAAACATATAAGATAATGAAGGGGCTCAACAAGGTGGATGCAGAGAGGATATTTCCACTCATAGGGGAAACTAAAACTAAGGGACATAGTCTCCAAAGAAGGGGCCACCCATTTAAAACTGAGATGAGGAGGAATGTCTTCTCTCAGAGGGTTGTAAATCTGTGGAATTCTCTGCCCTAGAGAGCTGTGGAGGCTGGGTCATTGAATATATTTAAGATGGAGATAGACAGATTTTTGAAGGATAAGGGAGTAAAGGGTTATGGGGAGCAGGCAGGGAAGTGGAGCCGAGTCCATGATCAGATCAGCCATGATCTTATTAAATGGTGGAGCAGGCTTGAGGGGCCAGGTGGCCTACTCCTGCTCCTATTTCTTATGTTCTTATCACTGCCCCATCGATTGAGGTGGTAAATCAACAATTAAATCGTTAATGCGCCCCGTTTGTGGCGGAGGGCAATTTCAGCTTCCTATTCTTTTGTCTTCCCACTAAACTGCTCTGGTCATAGCAAGGTTGTTCAAAATAGCAGAATCATGTGGTTAGTGTGAAGATCCTTGAAAAGGTTGTTTCAATAAATTTTAGTTAGTTTCCAAAGGAAACTTTTCATGTCTTTCCAGTTGAAGACTGTGAGCCAGATTCTCAGTCACACTGTCTGGATAATCTTTGTTTTCATCATCTTGAACTTTTTCTTTAGAACAATAAAGAGCTCAGGACTCCAAAGTCTAGAATCAACTGGCATTCTCCTGTGATTTCAGAGTATGAAGTAACAGATTAAAGCCCTGAATTTTCTTGGCCTGGTGGTCTTTTCTTTATAGCCTCAGGAAGTACAGATGGACTGAAATCTGGGCAGTCATAGCATGTTTTAGGTTCATTGCACTGCTGTAGAAGGAAGATTAGCCCCGTTAACTTTTTACTGTGGAAAGGGAATAGTCAAGATTTCTGCGGACAATAAGAAAATAAAACTTAAGCTGGCTTTTGTGTTAAGCCCTTGGCCGTGGGTAGGGGCAAGGTCATATGGCCAAGACGGCTCAGCACGATGTGAAGTTCTTGAGTGGACAAGATGCCCAAGTTATTGTTCTACTCCACGTAGGAAAACTGCAAATCTTATTTTACTTGGAGTTTATTCAATGAGGAACGATTCTCACCTTACTGCATCCATTTCTCTCACGACAAGCTTCTCAAGTTCAGGTTAACTAACACAACAAAGCTAGCAGTACAAAAGTAGGCCAATGCCATCTGAAGTGGTTTGTATAAGCTAAATATAGGTTTTCCCCAGTAAACGGGTTAAGGGTATATCCACAGGAAGAGCTGATGGCTGACATTCAGTCTACCCATATCTGATACAGCATGATTTTTTAAATACATTAAAGCAAACTATGATCTATAGAATAGTGAGACTGTTTTCAGAAAACATTAGCTTGCCTCCATTCAAAATAGAAACTGATTCTTCATACCTTCACAAATGTCAATTTGCACTGGCAAATGCTGCTATTTGTATTCTTTATGAGAATCTCTCCATAATGTTCAATCCATCTCTGTCCACTCAGAATATTGTGAATACAAGAGGTTACTTTATTCCACTCATAATGGTCTCCATACCTGAGGAGTAAAAAAGTAATCGATCAGTTAACAGAGTTTTTTTTTGTAGGACAACAGAAATATATTTAGTACATTCATTCTATACAAACTTACTTAAAAATACTGGCCTGGAAATTGCGGTCAGAAGCTTGTCATCAGCGAACGCCTCCGACTCGAAAGAAAAGTACGAACTTACCTGGTATCTCCGGAGCTTCGGATTGTTCCGGACCTGGGCCTGCAAGTGTACGCCTGCGTAAAGACCCACGGATCCCAGGGGTGCATAAAGTTCGCAAACGTCTCTGGGATCACATGGGCCAGGCCAACCAATCAAAAAGTGGAATTCCTATGATGTTTATGGAGATTCTATTTGCCTATGGAATCCCCATAAGCACAATAGAAATCTCCAAATAAATAAAATTTTACACCACTTAAAAATAAATGATCGCATGTTCAAAATGAATTAGAAGTCCCTTTGATTAAACATTTGAAATAAAAATTTAATTTTTTGAAAAATAAATGTAAGCATTTTAAAACGGGACAAAATTTACCTAAACTAATTTTAAATGTATGTGAATGTTTAAATTAATTAATTTTAACCCTTATACTGGTAAGAGAAGGCCTTACGCCTGCTTTTAATAGGCATAAGGCCTTCTCTTACCAGCATAAGGGTTGTGTGGGCATTCGCTAAGCAGTAGTTGGGCAAATAGCTCAACTCTGCACCAGCGAAAGTGAATTTGTAGTGGATAGCGTGGATCTGTCCAAGTGAAACTTGACAGATCGCAAGTTCCAGGTTCTCACGCATGTGGAAATCCAGAACTTGCGGAGCCATTTTGAAAGCTTCAGACAGTATATACACAGTAAAATCTGGGCGAACTAATCCATTCTTTAAATCTGCATCGCGAGAGGGATGGAGTACAAAAGCAGGGAGGTCCTGCTGCAACTGTACAGGGTATTGGTGAGGCCGCACCTGGAGTACTGCATGCAGTTTTGGTCACCTTTCTTAAGGAAGGATATACTAGCTTTGGAGGGGGTACAGAGACGATTCACTAGGCTGATTCCGGAGATGAGGTTACCTTATGATGATAGATTGAGTAGACTGGGTCTTTACTTGTTGGAGTTCAGAAGGATGAGGGGTGATCTTATAGAAACATTTAAAATCATGAAAGGGATAGACAAGATAGAGGCAGAGAGGTTGTTTCCATTGGTCGGGGAGACTAGAACTAGGGGGCACAGCCTCAAAATATGAGGGAGCCAATTTAAAACCGAGTTGAGAAGGAATTTCTTCTCCCAGAGAGTTGTAAATCTGTGGAATTCTCTGCCCAAGGAAGCAGTTGAGGGTAGCTCATTGAATGTATTCAAATCACAGATTGATAGATTTTTAACGAATAAGGGAATTAAGGGTTACGTGGAGCGGGCGGGTAAGTGGAGCTGAGTCCACGGCCAGATCAGCCATGATCTTGTTGAATGGCGGAGCAGGCTCGAGGGGCTAGATGGCCTACTCCTGTTCCTAATTCTTATGTTCTTATGCGTGCACAAATGTAATACATGTTCCCAGTTAGGCAATGCACCCAGGGAGGCGCCATTATGGTCTTGTTCCTCCAAACCATGGTCAAGGGTCCATGTTGACTATGCAGACCCATTCTTGGGGAAAAATGTTTTTAGCGGTCGTAGATGCGTACTCCAAGTGGATTGAGTGTGATAATGTTGGCAAGCACGTCCGCTGCCACCACTGAAAGCCTACGGGCCATGTTTGCCATGCACGGCCTGCCTGATGTCCTTGTAAGTGACAATGGGCCGTGCTTTACCAGTGCCGAGTTCAAGGAGTTCATGACCCGCAATGGGTCACGTCTGCCCCGTTTAAACCTGCGTCCAACGGTCAGGCAGAACGAGCAGTTCAAACAATCAAACAGAGCTTGAAAAGTGTAATTGAAGGCTCACTGCAGACTCACTTATCCCGAGTCTTGCTTAGTTACCGCACAAGACCCCACTCGCTCACTGGGGTTCCTCCCGCTGAACCGCTCATGAAAAGGGCACTTAAGACAAGGCTCTCTTTAGTCCACCCTGATCTACACGAACAGGTAGAGAGCAGGCGGCTTCAACAGAATACATATCATGATCGCGCAAATGTGTCACGCAAAATTGAGATAAATTATCCTGTATTTTTATTGAATTATGGACAAGGTCCCAAGTGGCTTCCTGGCACTGTTTTGGCCAAAGAGGGGAGTCGGGTCAAACTCTTAAATGGACTCACCTGGAGGAAACACTTGGACCAAACCAAACTCAGATTTACGGACTATCCAGAACAACCCACAATGGACTCTACCTTTTTCGACCCTCCAACACACACAGAAGTGGAAACCGACCCAGCAGTTGACCACGAAGCAGAACCCATCACCCGCAGCAGCCCAGCAGGATTCATCACCCCCAGCAGCCCAGTTGCACAGCGAAGGCCCAACAAACGACTCACCAACACCAGCATTTGCACCAAGATGATCAACCAAGGAAAGGAAGGCCCCAGATTGATTCACATTGTAAATAGTTACACTATTGACTGTGTGTGTGTGTGGGGGGGGGGGGGGGAAAGAGAGTGTTATGTATGTAAACCTGTAAATACCATGTTTAGCCACCAGGAGGCTTATCCCCTGAAGTCCCAAGGGATTCCACAATCCCTTGGGAGCACCTGTATGTAAGGAGGCCTCACAGGCTGGAGAGGCACTCTGAGATCTGTAATAAAGGTCACACCTTACTTTGAGCTTGCAGTATCTAGTCTGACTCTTTATTCAAGACTTAACAGTAACGAGTAAGGTGGATAAGGGGGAACCAGTGGATGTGACTTATTTGAATTTACAAAAGACATTCGATAAGGTGCCACATAAAAGGTTACTGCATAAAATAAGAGCTCACGGGGTTGGCGGTAATATATTATAGCATGGATAACGGATTGGCTAACAGGAAACAGAGAGTGCGGATAAGTGGATCATTTTCTGGATTGGAAACGGTAACTAGTGGAGTGCCACAGAGATCAGTGCTGAGGCTTCAACTATTTACAATCTATATTAATGACTTGGATGAAGAGACTGAGTGTAATGTAGCCAAGTTTGCTGATGATAAAAAGGATGGGTGAGAAAGCAAATTGTGAGGACACAAAAATCTGCAAAGGGATATAGACAGGCTAAGTGAGTGGACAAACATTTGGCAGATGGAGTACAATGTGGGAAAGTGTGAGGTTATCCATTTTGGTGGGAAAAATAAAAATGCAAATTATTTAAATGGAGATAAACTACAAAATGCTGCAGTAGAGGGGCCTGGGGGTCCTTGTGCATGGAGTTAGTGCATACAAAAAGTTAGTATGCAGGTACAGCAAGTACTCAGGAAGGCAAATGAAATGCTGGCCTTTATTGCAAGGGAGATAGAGTATAAAAGCAGGGATGTTCTTGCGTTCTAAAAGGAGTCAGGAGCAGCAGGAGTCAGGAGCAGCAGGGAGGGTTAAATCTAGGGTAACAACTGCTTGAAGTGTGGGGAGGGGAAAGAAAGGTGCGGACGTGAAATGGGTGGGAGGGGGAAAAAAAAAAAAGAGGATGGCTCCACGAACAAGGAAGTGGGCCGGGGTTAGTGAACAAATCAGATTTAGCAAGAGACAGTAGCCCACATCTGCAGTAGCCCACAATAAATAGTTGAAGCTGAACAGATAGCGCCAGCACTGCATAGTAGGCCAAAAGATCTCCTTCTGTGCTGAATTTAATATGATTCAACATATTTCACTGCAATTATTGCCGCAAAATCCCAGTGGGAATACCTAGGGTTTATTTTTAAAATCGAGGTATGCTAGCAGAATATGAAGAGGGAAGTTCAGAACAGATTCACGAAAAGTTATTTGTCTAAATTTAGAGGCACTTGTTTAATTTTACAATTTTATTGGCCCTGAAATTGCGGCTTCTCCGGGTGCGTACGATGTGCACACGCACCCGAAGAGGCCCCGCAAGTCCCAAGTTTAGGCACGTAAAGCACATGCGGCAAAATACAGCACTTGTGAACTGTCAAAATGTCTTTTGACCGATCCAACACATCCCGGGAGCAGGGCCTTCGCTGGCGGAAATTTGGGATTTTGCCCAGTGAATGTTCTTAAAACTCTTATGCCTGCTATAAGGCCTGCTTTTACCAGCGTAAGAGTTTTAAACAACAGAAAAATTAAATTTTATCATTTTTTTATATATTAGCCTGTCCATTAAGGCAAGTTTATGTTTAACCCTATTAAAACATTTTTAAAACATTACCAAAAAAATAAATTTTCTCCTAAAACATTTAATTTAATTTCAATGAATTTTAAATATCTGAGTTGTTTTAAAAAAATTTATTGTGTTGTGTTTGTATGTGTGTTTTTGGGAGTATTCTCATTGATAGTAATGAGAACTCATACAAACTGGACTCACCATATCAATGAGAATACATTATGTTCATTGTTGGTCGAGGCCCACGTGATCCCAGGTTGTGTTTATGTTCCTGGGATGCGTAGGCCTCTGCGCTGGTCTCCACATCTAGGCCTCGGACTGGAAGTGTTTGTTCCTCCGGACCACCAGGTACTTTCGTAAAAACATTTTGGTTGGAGACATCTGCCCACGGGGAAGCCTCCGACCGCAATTTTTGTCCCATTAAAACAAAAGAAAGTACCTAGTTGTGGAGCAGGCCAGAAATTGCATCATGAATCTTGAGAAAGGCCAATTATTTAACATTTTCACACAAATATTGATGGAACTGCAAGATTTGTTCTCAAAAACACCAGGCAAAGTCCTAGAATCAGATGTCATACAAACAGAATTTAATTTATTCAGTTGCCATTGAACAGTGGCCCTGATCATGAGATCTAGATTTCCTGTGTGTTAGAATGTAGAAGTTTACTACAGTGCTGATCTTTTTTTCCCATTGTTCTATGGGGCTTACAATATACAATAGGCCCAAAATATAAAGTAAGTTTCTCTGTATCCTAACAAGACCTCACAACATACACTTTTTTCTTGCCTATAATTATTTTATTACATAGCTATAACTTCAAACAAATCAAAGAAAAATAGCCTGGCCAAAGCTCATGAGGCCCTAATTGAAATATGTTAATTGGGGTCTGTAACATCATCAGACCCAGGCAACAATATTAAGTTTGGCCTGAGCAGGGAACTTGCCATTCCACTAAGACCCACAAAAAAAAAATGTTTAGGCCTCCCCACCCTGGACTCCCTCCTCCTTTCCCTACCATGAGAACCCCAACCCCCACCCCTTTCCTGACACTTATCCAAATGCTGGCATGCGACTAAGGGCCACCGAATTATCTGGAGTCTGGCAGACACTCATGCCCACATCCCAGCCATGCCAGGCAAGATGTGATCCAGTGTCATGTTAATGAAACATGGTCCCATACTGCTGCAGGCAGGCGGAATACTAATTGAAACCATCGGTTTCACACCAAAAACTCACTGGCTGTTAACAGTCCTCCTTTTGGTTTGGTGCCTGAATTTGTACTGAATTCTAGGCTACTGTAATGTAGTAGTTATGTTACTGGAGCATTAATGCAGAGGCCTAGACTAATAATCCAGAGAACACGAGTTCAAATCTCAATCTGAATGTCGTTTAAAAAAATCTGGAAATAAAAAAAAAAGCTTGCATCAGTAAATGTGACCATGAAGCTGTCCGATTGTTGCAAAGCTCAACTGCTTCACAAATGTCCTTTTGGGAAGGAAATCTTAGCCTATGGGCTGGATTTTTGAGGGGTTTGCAACCATTTTAGTGATTGGGTGAAGTGCTAAAACGAATTCTTTTGCGCTAAACGAGGCAAACAAAATTTTGCGCTGGTGCGGAACTTTCGGCAATGGTTTTGATGCGGTGCTAAACCTTAGCGCCCGCCCGATGTTTTGAGCATTTGGATGATGTCAATCATCGTGCAACGCTGCGCTATCATCCCAAGCGGAACTTTCGAGCAGATCGCCGAATTTATCGTCCGCTCGGGATCCCGCTAGCAAAAAGCAGTCGGACCCGGCGCTAACATCACCATCTTGAAAACGGAGGATAGATAAGTTTAATGCTGTTTTGTCAGGATATAAAATTGTTGAAGTTAATAAAAATGTAGAAGTTTACTACAGTGCTGATCTTTTTTTCTGTAACTCAAAACCTGAGTATATCCTTGGCATATGGAAGGAATAGATGTGACTTTTTACCTTGCTTTAGTGACTAATGATATGTTCTTACATTTTCAGTTCTGAGCAAACTTTTTCTTGTGTTTATGGATCACTCTGTCAAACAAATGTTGCTCACTTCATTGGCATTACTGGGCTATTTTCTTCTCTTCAAAGCCAATAATGGCTCACCACTGCCCTGGCAAACTTCACGCAGGCAAGTGGGTTAAGCCCGAGACCTTTAGGATCTGCAGACCCGTTTGTAATGTTCCATTTTCTTCACCTAGTGAAAGTGAGTGGAGGGGTAGGGAAAGCATGGCCAAGTGCAGCCTGTTCTCATTAATCATGCATACCTGTGCAATTTCTAGAAGGCTCACTAAACCATCGGTCATTGTCTTGGGGGACATAAGCCAATTATATAGTGGCCATTGTTGCCTTGACTAATCAGCATCGAAAAGGATTCGGAGAAGATGACTGTGTTTATCAGTGAAGTTTATAATTTAAAATTGTTAGTTTATAGTTTGTTGTAAATTACATTTTAAAAAGATGGGGGCTATACTATGTCAGCCATTATTCCTGGCTGCTATATTTATACAGCGTGGAGCTGCAAGGCTTATTGATTATCATTTTGAATGTAATCGTGGAGGTCACAGACGTATGGGGAGGAGGCCTTACCCCCGTATTTACTGGGAACAGCACTCATACCTGTAGCTCTCCGAGGCACACTGCATTAGAAGGCTGCGCTTCCGAAAAGAAGTGCTAACAGACATATGCCAGCTCACAAATGCAGACCTACAGCCTACCAGCAACAACAGGAGGTGAAAGTGACTGCAGCACTTGCCTTCTGCGCCTCCGGCTCCTTTCAGGCATCAGCAGGGGACATATGGCCCAATGAGGAAGGAGGCATTGCTGGATCTGGTTCTGGGGAATGAGGTAGGTCAAATAGAGCGAGTTTGAGTGGGTGAATATTTAGGGAACAGTGATCATAGAATCAGAAGGTTTAGATTAACTATGGCAAAGGATAGGGAGCAATCTAGAGTAAAAATCTCTCTCTCTCTTCGGCAGTTCCTCTGAACCGAGGATGACTCACACCCACACTAAAAATGAGTTCTCAGGTGACTGGTGAGTCCAATGTGGGACCTACAGTCTCTGTTGCAGGTGGGGGGGCAGATGGTGGTTGAAGGGGAGGGTGGGTGGGGTTGCTTGGGTTGTCGTGCACTCCTTCCGCTGTTTACGTTTGGCTTCAGCTTGCTCCCTCCGAAGAGACTTGGTATTCGGCGCCTTCCCGGATGCTTCCCCTCCACTTTGAACGGTCTTGGGCCAGGGATTCCCAGGTGCCGGTGGGGATGTTGCACTTTTTCAAGGAGGCTTTGAGAGTGTCCTTGAAGTATTTCCTCTGCTCATCTAGGGCTCTCTTGCCGTGTTGGAGCTCCGAGTAGAGCACTTGTTTTGGGAGTCTTAATTAATATTTAATTGGAGGAAGGCAAATTTCAGTAGGATGAGAATGGATTTGGCCCGGGTAAACTGGAATCAAAGATTGTCAGGCAAAACTGTAGTGGAACAATGGGTTGCCTTTAAAAAGGAAATAGTTCGGGTACAGTAGAGGTACATTCCCACTAGGGGGAAAGGTAGGGCAACTAAAGTCAGAGCTCCCTGGATGGTGAAAGAGACAGAGAGTAAGATGAAATAGAAAAAGAGCGTGTATGCCAGATGTTAGGTCGAGAATACATCTGAGAATCAGGCTAAATATAGAAATTTCACAGGAGGTGTGAAAAAGAAAATGAAGGGCAAAGAGCTGGTATGAGAATAGAATAGCAGCTAACATAAAAGGTAATCCAAAAGTCTTCTATAGGCATATAAATAATAAACGGGTAGTAAGAGGACAGGTAGGGCCGATTAGGGACCAACAAGGAACCTACACATGGAGGCAGAGCGTATGGCTGAGGTACGCGATGAGTACTTTGCAAAAGCAAAATACTGTCGATGCTAGAATCTGGAATAAAAACAGAAAATGCTGGAAATCTCAGCAGGTCAGGCAGCATCTATAGCGAGGAAGCAGAGTTAATGTTTCGGGTTGATGACCCTTTGTTAGAATTTTGCATTTGTTTTTACCAAGGAAGAAGCTGCTGTGACAGACATAGTGAAGAAGGAGGTAGAAGAGATACTGGATGGGATAAGAGTTGATAAAGGCGAGGGACTAGAAAGGTTGGCTGTACTTAAAAGTAGATAAGTCAGCAGGACCGGATGGGATGCATCCTAGGATGCTGAGGGAAGTGAAGGAAGAAATCGCAGCGGTATTGGCCATTATCTTCCAATCCTCCTTGGAAAAGGGGTGGTGCTAGAGGACTGGAGAATTGCAAATGTTCAAAAAAGGATGTAAAGATAAGCCCAGCAACTATAGGCCAGTCATTTTAACCTTGGTAGTGGGGAAGCTTTTAGAAACAATAATCAGGGCTAAAATTAAATCACATGGACGTGTGGATTAATTAAGGAAAGCCAGCATGGATTTGTTAAAGCTAAATCATGTTTAACCAAATTGATCGAATTTTTTGATGAGGTAACAGAGAGGGTTGATGAGGGCAATGCGGTTGATGTGGTGTACATGGATTTCCAAAAGTCGTTTGACAAAGTGCCACATAATAGGCTTGCTGGCAAAGTTGAAGCCCATGAAATAAAAGAGACAGTGGCAGCATGGATGCAAAATTGACTAAGTGACAGGAAACAGTGAGTAGTGATGAACGGTTGTTTATAGGACTGGAGGAAGTCATATAGTGGTGTTCCCAAGGGATCGGTACCAGAACCACTGCTTTTCTTGATATATATTAATGACATGAATGTGGGTGCACAGGGCACAATTTCAAAATTTGCAGATGACACAAAACCTGGAATATAGTGAACAGTGAGGAGGATAGTGATAGACTTCAAGAGGACATAGACAGTCTGGTGGAAAGGGTGGACATATGGCAGATAAGTTTAATGCAGAAAAATGCGAAGTGATACATTTTGGTCGAAAGAATGAGGAGAGGAAATATAAATTAAAGGGTACAATTTTAAAGGGAGTGCAAGAAGAGACACACTTGGGGGTATATGTGCACAAATTGTTGAAGGTGGCAGGGCAGGTTGAGAAAGCAGTTAAAAAAGTTTACAGGACCCTTGGCTTCATGAAAACAGGTATAGAGTACAAAAGCGTGTAAATTATGATGAACCTGTATAAAACATTGGTTCGGCCTCAACTGAAGTACTGTATCCAATTCTGGGCACCGCACTTTAGGAAGGATATGAAAGCCTTAGAGAAGGTGCAGAAAAGATTTACGAGAATGATTCCAGGGATGAGGGACTTCAGTTATGTGGATAGACTGGAGAAGCTGGGGTTGTTCTCCTTAGAGCAGAGAAGATTGAGAGGAGATTTGATAGAAGTATTCAAAATCATGAGGGGTCTGGACAGAGTGGATAGAGAAACACTGTTCTCATTGACAGATAGGTCAAGAACCACAGTACACAGATTTAAAGTGATTGGCAAAAGAACCAAAGGCGACAGAAGAAAAAACTTTTTTTATGCAACGTGTGGTTAGGATCTGGAATGCACTGCCTGAAAGGGTGGTAAGGCAGACTCAATCGTTGCTTCCAAAAGGGAATTGGATAAGTACCTGAAAGAAAAAAAACTGCAGGGCTACGGGGCAAGGGCGGCAAAGTGGGACTAGCTGAAGTGCTCTTACTAAGAGTCAGCACAGGCTGAATGGCATTCTTCCATGCTGTAACCATTCTATGATAATTTAGTCAATCATATGTCAAGTTAGTACTTGCAATTGAACAGAAAGTGCTATAAAGCCACCAGTGCTTAACACGGTGGTTGGAAGATAAAGGGAGAAAGGGAAACAGGAAAACTTTCTTGGAATGAATCCTTCCAACATTATTAGATTCAATTTTAAATCAATACAAACTTGCTTAATTGTTTTTCTGCAACAGGGTTCCTTCTATAATGGTACTTACGTTGGTAGAGTTACATGAATTGTGCCAACTGGAACAATCTCCATTGATTTACCCCAAAACTTGTTCTTCCACCTCACATCTAATAGGGGAGGAAAATAAAGACTCCATTAATATAAAATTACACTTATAGTCCTATCAAAAAACTTAACACTTGCATATAAATATTACTTTGCAAGTGAAGTTGCTAAATTTCTATTTATATATTCAGATAATTTAGCTGCACCTCCACATTCCTCAACACAGAATTCAGCAGAATTGGATCAATGGATATATGTATTCTGTTTAATTAGGAGTGTGCAAAACATCAGAATTAATTTCTGCTGGTTGACTAATTCATGTAATCACTATGATATTCAAGGACTGTCTACCCATTCAGATCAATGTCCATCAATTATGTGCTGGATGGCATCGTAAAGCATTTTAGTCTTTGTTCGTGATATTTCTGAAAAGACTGATTGAATCTTTTTGCAAATCATTTGTGTTCATAGAATTTTACAGCACAGAAAGTCATTCAGCCCATTGAACCTGCGCTAGCTTTCTGAAAGCTATCCAATTAGTTCCATATCTCTGTCCTTTACCCCTTCCCCCCAAAAAAACATGGGAATTCCCTTCCAGAAACAGTGGTGAATCCATAATAGCTTTTAAAAAGAAAGTAGTAACTATTTGAAAAAGAAAAATGTACAAAGAGAATGGGGAAAGGGGATGGGACTAAGTGGATACTTCTTTCAGAGAGCCAGCATAGGTGCAATGTGTCAAATGGCCTCCTTTTGTGTTGTAAAATGTTATGATCCAATTCACCCATTTCCCTTTTAAAAACTATTAGGGACTCAATGCCCCATCAGAAAGCAGTAGGGACAATGCCCAAATAACCCTCCGCATAAAAAAAATCTCACTACCCACTTCGTTCTTTTGGATATCTATTAAAAGTCGCATTCCATTGAAAAGTCCTCTGCAAAACTTTTGCTTTTCGTGTCTGCAAGTAATGCTGTCGTAAGAGGATTTTCCAATGCTGTGCAACAGTGACTGCATTGTTGAGTCAATTGCAGGCTCTGGCCATAAGATGGGATTGGGGAGCAGTTTTTACATTTCCTAAACTACCAGCGCGTCAGCCCTGTTGATTTGTTGCTGTGCAGGGTAAGTAGCAAGGTAATTACTTCCTTTTCTACTATTTTTTTTCTTAAATTTAGTCCGCTGCCAGATTTCTTGGGGGAAACACAAAATTACAATCAACAGACAGAAATACGAGTGTACCAAAACAGGAGATCTAGGGGACAGAAAATAATGAATGGGAGTATTGAGAAATAGGAATATCAAGATGGGAGGAATAAGGAAAATGGGAGCAGCAAGGGCAATTTGGGGAGCAATAGAGCAAGATATAACAGAGAGTAATATGAGCTACAAGCAACAATGGGGAACATAGTGGTGCAATGATGCACTTCCTGCAAACCACACCATGAGATTAACTGGTGATTCTAAGTTCATGTCCTTTAGTTAGACTCACTGAACAGTGGAAATGGTTATACCCTAATTATCTCATCAAAACTGTTTAGTTTTCAGCACCTCTATGAGATCTGCTTTTAACCTTCTCAAGGTGTGAGGAGGACACAAAAAATCTGCAAAAGGACATAGTCAGGCTAAGTGAGCGGGCAAAAATTTGGCAGATGGAGTATAATGTTGGAAAATGTGAGGTCATGCACTTCGTCAGAAAAAAAATCAAAAAGCAAGTTATTATTTAAATGGAGAAAGATTGCAAAGTGCCGCAGTACAACAGGACCTGGGGGTACTTGTGCATGAAACACAAAAGGATAGCATGCAGGTACAGCAAATGATCAGGAAGGCTAATGGTATCTTGGCCTTTATTGCAAAGGGGATGGAGTATAAAAGCAGGGAAGTCTTGCTACAGCTATAAAGTATTGGTGAGGCCACACCTGGAATACTGCGTGCAGTTTTGGTTTCCATATTTACGAAAGGATATACTTGCTTTGGAGGCAGTTCAGAGAAGGTTCACTAGGTTGATTCCGGGGATGAGGGGGTTGACTTGAGGAAAGGTTGAGTGGGTTGGGCCTCTACTCATTGGAATTAAGAATGAGAGGGGACCTTATCGAAACGTATAAGATTATGAGGGGGCTTGACAAGGAGGATGCAGAGAGGATGTTTCCACTGATGGGAGAGACTAGAACTAGAGGGCAAAGAAACATAGAAAATAGGTGCAGGAGTAGGCCATCTGGCCCTTTGAGCCTGCACCACCATTCAATAAGATCATGGCTGATCATTCCTTCAATACCCCTTTCCTGCTTTCTCTCCATACCCCTTGATCCCTTTAGCCGTAAGGGCCATATCTAACTCCCTCTTGAATATATCCAATGAACTGGCATCAACAACTCTCTGCGGTAGGGAATTCCATAGGTTAACAACTCTGAGTGAAGAAGTTTCTCCTCATCTCAGTCCTAAATGGCTTATCCCTTATCTTAAGACTATGTCCCCTGGTCCTGGACTTCCCCAATATCGGAAACCTGTCCCATCCCATCAGAATTTTAAATGTTTCTATGAGATCCCCTCTCATCCTTCTAAACTCCAGTGAATACAGACCCAGTCGATCCCGTCTCTCCTCATGTGAGTCCTGCCATCCCTGGAATCAGTCTGGTGAACCTTCGCTACACTCCTTCAATAACAAGAACGTCCTTCCTCAGATCAGGAGACCAAAACTGAACACAATATTCCAGGTAGGGCCTCACCAAGGCCCTGTACAACTGCAGTAAGACTTCCCTGCTCCTATACTCAAATCCCCTTGCTATGAAGACCAACATACCATTATGTACCTGTATGCCAACCTTCAATGACTGATGAATCGTGTTGTAGAGAGTAGAAATATATATATATAACTAGGCATTAGGCACCTGCTGGATATTTAAAACTCACATAAGCTTAAAATGGACACACACATAAAATGGCTGCCCAGGCATGATGGGAAATCAGGTAGTCAAGCTGTGAACTGTTGAACGTTCTATGACCAAGCAATAACCCTGTGAGGCCCACTGTAGGAATGCCTGGGATGCGGGAAGACAGAGATAAAAAGGAAACCATCTCCTGTGAACAAGGTCATAAACCAATTAATTCCCCAGGAAGAAAGATAAGAGGGAAACCATCTCCTGTAAACAAGATTATAGACCAATTAATTCTCCCAGATGAAAGAACTAGGGAGAGAACCTATAAAGTCATCGATCAGCCCAAGCTGACAATAACCGAACATATGGTTCCCTGGATACTAGGGGAATTCTATTGGGTTAAAAGAACCTATATGTAATCTATAATCGCTGTGATTGGCTTGTGTCCAGCCGTGATGGGCTGTGTAGCTGTAGTAAACTGTTTGTAACTGTTGTGAAACATATAAAAGTGAATGTAACCCTTTGTTCTGTGGAGAGAAACCTGGATACGGTCCTGAGTGTTTCCTCCCCGCTGAGCGTAATAAAAGCTGCATCAGCATTGGAACCGACTCTGAGTGTTGAGTGATTCTTCTGAGAAAACACTAACGCTAACACATGACACCAGGTCTCGCTGCACCTCCCCTTTTCCTAATCTGCCGCCATTCAGATAATAGTCTGCCTTCCTGTTTTTGCCCCCAAAGTGGATAACCTCACATTTATCCACATTATACTGCACCTGCAATGTATTTGCCCACTCGCCTAACCTGTCCAAATCACCCTGCAGCCTCTTAGCATCCTCCTCACAGCTCACACCTCCACCCAGTTTAGTGTCATCTGCAAACTTGGAGATATTACACTCAATTCCATCATCCAAATCATTAATATATATTGTAAAGAGCTGGGGTCCCAGCACTGAGCCCTGCTGCACTCCACTAGTCACTGCCTGCCATTCTGAAAAGGATCCGTTAATCCCGACTCTCTGCTTCCTGTCTGCCAACCAGTTCTCTATCCAAGTCAGTACATTACCCCCAATACCATGTGCTTTGATTTTGCACAACAATCTCTTGTGGGACCTTGTCAAACGCCTTTTGAAAGTCCAAATACACCACATCCACTAGTTCTCCCCTGTCCACTCTACTAGTTACAGCCTCAAAAAATTCCAGAAGATTTATCAAGCATGATTTCCCCGTCATAAATCCATGCTGACTTGGACTGATCCTGTCACTGCTTTCCAAATGCGCTGCTATTTCATCTTTAATAATTGATTCCAATATTTTCCCCACTACTGATGTCAGGCTAACTGGTCTATAATTACCCGTTTTCTCTCTCCCTCCTTTTTTTAAAAGTGGTGTTACATTAGCAACCCTTCAGTCCATAGGAACTGATCCAGAGTCGATAGACTGTTGAAAAATTATCACCAATGCATCCACTATTTCTAAGGCCACTTCCTTAAGTACTCTGGGATGTAGACTATCAGGCTCTGGGGATTTATCTGTCTTCAATCCCGTCAATTTCCCGTTTAATAAGGATATCAGTTCCTCATTCTCACTAGACCTTCGGACCCCTAGTACATCAGGAAGATTATGTGTGTCTTCTTTTGTGAAGACAGAACCAAAGTACTTGTTCAATTGGTCTGCCATTTCTTTGTTCCCCATCATAAATTCACACGAATCCGACTGCAAGGGACCAACGTTTGTCTTCACTAATCTTTTTCTCTTGACATATCTATAGAAGCTTTTGCAGTCATTTTTAATGTTTCCGGCAAGCTTCCGCTCGTACTATATTTTCCCCCTCCTAATTAAACCCTTTGTCTCCCTCTGCTGTATTCTAAATTTCTCCCAGCTCGCTACTTTTTCTGGCTAATTTATATGCCTCTTCCTTGGATTTAACACTATCCTTAATTTCCCTTGTTAGCCACGGTTGAGCCACCTTTCCCGTTTTATTTTTACTCCGGACAGGGATGTACAATTGTTGAAGTTCGTCCATATGATCTTTAAAGGTTTGCCATTGCCTATCCACTATCAACCCTTTAAGTATTATTTGCCAGTCTAATCTCGCTAATTCGCGCCTCATACCATCAAAGTTACCTTTCCTTAAGTTCAGGACCCTAGTTTCTGAATTAACTTTGTCACTCTCCATCTTAATAAGAATTCTACCATATTATGGTCACTCTTCCCCAAGGGGCCTCGCACAAGATTGCTAATTAGTTCCTTCTCATTACATGTCACCCAGTCTCGGATGGCCAGCTCTCTGGTTGGTTCCTCAACATATTGGTCTAGAAATCCATCCGCAATACATTCCAGGAAATCCTCCTCCACCGCATTACCACCAGTTAGGTTAGCCCAATTAATATGTAGATTAAAGTCACCCATGATTACTGCTGTACCTTTATTGCACACATCCATTATTTCTTGTTTGATGCTGTCCCCAACCTCACTACTACTATTTGGTGGCCTGTACACAACTCACACTAGCGTTTTCTGCCCTTTGGTATTCCGTAGCTCCACCCATACCGATTCCACATGACCCAAGCTAATGTCCTTCCTTACAATTGCATTAATTTCCTCTTTAACCAGCAACACCACCCCGCCTCCTTTTCCTTTCTGTCTATCCTTCCTAAATACTGAATACCCCTGGATGTTGAGTTCCCAGCCTTGGTCACCCTGGAGCCATGTCTCCGTGATGCCAATCACATCATACCCGTTAACTGCTATCTGCACAGTTAATTCGTCCACCTTATTCCGAATACTCCTCGCATTGAGGCAGAGCCTTTAGGCTTGACTTTTTAAACACACTTTAACCCTTTAGAATTCTGCTGTAAAGTGGCCCTTTTTGTTTTTTGCCTTGGGTTTCTCTGCCCTCCACTTTTACTTTTCTCCTTTCTATCTTTTGCTTCTGTCTCCATTTTATTCCCCTCTGTCTCCCTGCATAGGTTCCCATCCCCCTGCCATATTAGTTTAACTCCTCCCAAACAGCACTAGCAAACACTCCCCCCCAGGACATTGGTTCCAGTCCTGCCCAGG
The DNA here is from genome assembly GCF_044704955.1 of Pristiophorus japonicus. Taxonomy (NCBI): domain Eukaryota; kingdom Metazoa; phylum Chordata; class Chondrichthyes; family Pristiophoridae; genus Pristiophorus; species Pristiophorus japonicus. The sequence continues at coordinate 98,329,069 of NC_091981.1, forward strand.
TGCAGACCGTCCATTTTTTCTGGTCCCACCTCCCCCAGAACCGGTTCCAATGTCCCAGGAATTTGAATCCCTCCCCTCCGCACCATTGCTCAAGCCACGTATTCATCGGAGCTATCTTGTGATTCCTACTCTGACTAGCACGTGGCACTGGTAGCAATCCTGAGATTACTACTTTTGAGGTCTTGCTTTTTAATTTAATTCCTAGCTCCCTAATTCGTCTCGTAGGACCTCATCCCATTTTGTACCTATATTGTTGGTACCTATATGCACCACGACAACTGGCTGTTCGCCCTGTCTTTTCAGAATGTCCTGCACCCGCACCGAGACATCCTTGACCCTTGCACCAGGGAGGCAACATACCATCCTGGAGTCTCGGTTGCGGCCACAGAAACACCTATCTATTCCCCATACAATCGAATCCCCTATCACTATAGCTCTCCCACTCTTTTTCCTACCCTCCTGCGCAGCAGAGCCACCCACGGTGCCATGAACCTGGCTGGTGCTGCTCTCCCCTGATGAGTCATCCCCCTCAACAGTACCCAAAGCAGTGTATCTGTTTTGCAGGGGGATGACCGCAGGGGACCCCTGCACTACCTTCCTTGCACTGCTCTTCCTGTTGGTCTTCCATTCCCTATCTGGCTATGTACCCTTTAACTGCGGTAAGACCAACTCGCTAAACGTGCTATTCACATCATTCTCAGCATCGTGGATGCTCCAGAGTGAATCCACCCGCAGCTCCAGTTCTGCAATGCATGATCTTAGAATAAGGGGCCGCCCATTTAAAACAGAGACAAGGAGAAATTTCTTCTAAAAGTGTTATAAATCTGTGGAATTCGCTGTCTCAGAGCTGTGGAAGCTGGAACATTGAATACATTTAAGACAGAAATAGACAGTTTCTTAAACAATAAGGGGATAAGGGGTTATGGGGAGCAGGTGGGGAAGTGGAGCCGAGTCCATGATCAGATCAGCCATGATCTTATTGAATGGCGGAGCAAGCTCGAGGGGCCGTATGGCCTTCTCCTGTTCCTATTTCTTATGTTCTTATGTAATTCTAGTTGAATGCCAGATTCATCCAAGGATCTGGTGTACTTTGCTCACCAACAATAGGCCAGCCAGTAGAAAATGGTGTGGTTACCCAAATGTGGTATTATAGTATTGATAGGAAGACCAAGGACATATGTCCCAATTTTTGATTCATATTAGTAATTGGTAGAAGCCAACTTCCGCCTGTACACAGTCCTTCAGTACCATGGGGAGATGGGAAGAATGACACTTTGTTCTTTTTTCAATTACAGTGAAGTTCTGATGAAGGTTGAGCTAATGGCCTATCAGATGTGTCCAAACAGTTGTTCTTTATGGTTCAGAACTCCTCGGCATGCAGCCCAAGTACAAGATTCAGGACCAAGCTTTGAGGTGAATGTGTGTCAAAAGGGGGAAAAAAAAAGTTGTAGGGACTGTGACATCTGACCTGGCATTGTGTGCCCTAGAGTGGAAGTCAGTCTCAAAACTGTTGTATCTCTTTGCCAAAGCCCCTCATGGTAGAACCTAAATTCAACAACTGGTGATGAATAAGCATTGTCCATGGCAATCCTAAATAAGGTGTATGTCTACATAGTGGGTAAACAGCAACACTATGTAGATTTCTTAGTAGCTTAGTTTGGAATCTCTTTAATACGGTGACTGGCTTCCGTGCATTTAGACATCCAGTTGAATGAATGAAGGAAAGATGCGTGCACCTTTCCTTGGCCAAATAGAAGGACAGTCCAACCTATCCCACAACTCGATAGGAACGCCTCTCCATTTTCTAACCTAGCAGGAACAAAAGCCTCCTCTCTGACTGCCATTCCACAATGAAATTTGCAAACTACGACTATTCCACAGCAGTACACGGTCTTTGTTTTACAAAAGTTCATCTTGGACTCTCTGCTTAGAATACAAAATTCCCCCATTCCAGCATACACCTACCTTGCCAGAAAGCAAAGTTTCTGGATTCAGCATGGCATGCAGATATCGGAGGATGGTGGCTGACCTAAAAAAAAATACATTGGAAAAAGGTACATCAATGCTTTTGCCCATAAATTTGCTGTTGAAGAGTTAAATGGACTTTTCATCTTAAATTGTGTAAAAAAAAAAGTCTAGCATTTTCAATACACCATTATATAACGGCCAATTTTCTGAGTTGTGCTGCTGCTAGGGGCCTCGTCGGCCAGCCACACATCAAAAAATTATAACATTTGTTGCCCATGATTATCCATCCATTCATTTTAATGGGTACAAGAGGAAAGCACACCTGTGATTTCCCAATAGCCATGGCTGCATTCATGGCTCTTTTCAATTACATTTTTGTTTATCCTTAAATCCTGATTGGGACAAGGTGCAAGTGGGTAAAGTAACTGGAAAATTGAGAACCCCCCAAGCTCCATCAAGCTCCTGTCACATTTGTGACCTCTGGAGCAATGCAACAAGGGGGCAATGTCATAGCAGTCCCCAGGCTTCCCTGGGCATTCCGGTCAGTATGTACTTTAAGGGCCTCTGCGGAACCCATCACCGGAGAGCTGCTGAAGCCCATAAAAGGTCAAAAACTATTCTAGCTAATGTTAAATCAATATCTGGGGATCAATTACCTTCCAAAGATGCCCTCCTTGCTCCATTCGGAGCTTAACATTTACAAAAATACCTTTTTGCCAGGCCCTCCCTTCTGCCATCAGAGCAGCATGACATTGCAGATATCCCTCTCCCAGGTATGCAAATAACTCTATCCCCCGAACTTTAATACGGTCTGAGCTTCCTCACTGTGTACACTTATGGCTCACTCTGCTACACTCCACTGGTGGAGCAGGCCAATTGGAATTTAACAGCTTGACTGTATAAGACAGAAACAGCCTAGGTCACTTTAGCACTCACTTGATTGGCATCCCATCCACCACCTTAAACTTTCACTCCCTCGCACCACCAGCGCAGTGTCTGCAGCGCGTACTATCTACAAGATGCACTGTAGCAATTTGCCAAGGCTTCTTCGACTGCAGCTCCCAAATACGCAACCTCTGCAACTTAGAAGAACAAGGGAGCGCCACCACCCCCAACTTCCCTTCCAAATCCCACACCATCATAAATTGGAAATATATCGCCGTTCCTTCAAGGGTTGCTGGGTCAAAATACTGGAACTCCCTCCCTAACAGCACCTTTACCACAGGGTTTGCAGCTTTCAAGGTGACTCACCACCACGTTCTCAAGGGCGATTTGGGATGGGCAATAAATGCTGGCTTTGCCAGCGACGCCCACATCCCGTGAATGAATAAAGAAAATCTCAAGATGGATGTCCTTTTTAAAAACACAGTTCTAAGGGATATAGAATTATTTAGTGTCTTAGAAATTAGAATTACTGGTAGAAACACCTCCAATTTATTATGAATTTATGATTACAAATATAATTTTACTTAGCTACAAATTCTTCTTAACAATTTCTCAATACAACTAGGACTTGTGTGGGAAGCCCAGCTCAGTGATCTAATCTCTGTATAACTATATATTGGTTATGTAGTAAGAGCCATTACCTGTTCAGCAATAAACATGAAGCCTTGCTCTTTCCTCACACATTCATATGTCTCCCCGAGAACTGGGTTAAATGGCTTACTTCCAGCTCTGTAGTATGAAGATGCATATGCTGAAACTGCGAAGGCGGCTACAAAAACCTGTGGGAATACAAGAGATAAATGACTCTGTTCTCATTCTATCACTATGTTCTTACAGGAACACTGGGTCATTAGGTTACAAAAAACCAGAACCATTACCAATCTATTACTTATAAGGCAAGCCTAGATATGTTCATTCCACCCATTGAAAACAGACAAAAAAAAACTGTATAGTTAAACCAATGATTTAATTTTACAAACCCAATACCAGCCAATTTCCAAAATACATCTTTGCTACTACTGTTTTGCACAAAATTACCAATAAAATCCATGTGAAACATAAGTTTTGATATTTGTACTGTTTTTGTTGCTTACAAAAGCCAACAAAAAAACACGTGTTGTGTCCTTAGATGCTCTAGTAATGACTCCATGAGGCAATGTGTTGTACTTGAACTGTAGTGACCTTAGTCCTTTATTTGTTAAATCCAGAGTGAGGATCGCACCTGGTGGCCTGCCATTTATACTAGGCCAGGCACACCTGTACAGGTAACCTACAAGTCTCCCACTGCTGTGCCCTCTGTTGGCACACCTTGTGATAGTACCAACAGTAGCCATGTAGGATACATGACATGTTTTACAATAATTATTACAACAATTTAAAATGAGTGCAGTTTTACTCTCCACTAACAGGTTATAATTGTATCCCAAATGTGTGATTAGGGCAATTGATTTATTATCACGTAAATCCAATCAGAAACCAGCATTTTAACCTCTTCTGGGAATTTAAATGCAAAACTGCAGTACTCGGGCAGTAAAACTTGCTGTGTGTGACGAGTGCAGAAATAAATGGGTATTTGTCGCAGGATGTCATACTTCACTAAATTACTAGCCTGGCTAGGGTTAAAGCAAACACAAATCAGTAATAGTTTAGATGCAGACAAGATCAAACAATTCCAAAGAAAATAAGCACTTTTCATTCAGGAAGCATTTATTTATTTCTAGAAGTTTCAATTTGTAAGTAACTTTTATTACACAAGGGAATGAAAGGGGAAGAGGGGGGAGGGGCAAGCAGTGCAAGTTATTCTTTTTTAACACGATGTCTCAAAAAGGTGTTTAATGTTGTTCTTCCCTAATCTAGTCGGAAGAAAAATAAATTACCTCCCCAATGATAACTCCCCCCGCTCCCCAGGTAAGAATATCATCTGTAATTTTGTAAAATGGTTTGGATGGGGGGGCGGGGTTTGGCTGCTGAACGTTATGACTCATTATCTTAAAACAAACCTTCGCACTGCACAATATCTCATTCTGCAACACTTCAAGCATTTTGTACAGCAACAATGCACTCATAATTACAGAGAGGGTAAAATACCATGCACTTTATTGCACAATCTATTAAATGGTCAGACATTGAAGTACTCTGCCCTGTTTTGCTCCCCCAAAGTGGTGAGTGAATAAGTCCAGTGGAGAGCTACAAGAATGATTTCTAGCTTAAAGAAAGTCAGCTACTCCAATAGGTTCAAGGACTTTGGTCTATTTACTTTACAGCAATAGAGACTTAATGACCTAATAGAGGTTTATAAAATAATTAAAGGGCGGGATAGTTTCCCTATTGATAGATTATTCCAGTTTAACGGATTGGGGAGGACTGGGGGCACAAATTTATACAAGGATAGAGAGCCTCTGGAATACATTGCCGGCTGGTGTGGTGGGTGCTGACTCTCTCTATGACTTCAAGAGGGTTCTGGACTGGTGTACAGATGACAACATATAGATGGTAAATGTCTTTATAAACAACATGTGATACTCTGGATTGGTTTTAATCATGAGTGGGTCAGACAGGAATTTTCTAGAGTATTTTTTTCCTTGGTCCCGTTTTCCCCCCCTCTTTTTTTGCCTATCCCAGGAGATTACATGGCTGCGGGGATTGGGGGGGGGGGGGGAAGAGGGGGGAAAAAGAGCAGGAGGAAGTGTTTAGTCATGATCCTCCAGGCATGAGCGTGGGGCAGGTATGACAAAATGTGCTTACATTCCTTAGTTAGATATTGCAGAATTAAGTGTTAATTTTGAATGTGCAAATTTAATAGGTTATGAGTTCTTATGTCAAGATTTGCACTGGCCTCCCCATCAACCCAGATCCTGGGGAGGTGAAGAAAATAACTTGAATCCTATCAATTTCTACAAGTATACAAAAGCACACTCATGCAGAACAATCTGGACAAGCAAGTGTGGCCTTGCTTTGTAATAAGAGTCAAACAAGCTGTCTCTTATAATATTTAAAATTTGTTATAAATACAGTTTTAACGATTGAACATTCGTGGTCAAGAAGGTTGACAGATTAAGCAGGATTGTAATGAGAATTGTAACAAAGGCTACACATTTATCATACTGTAACGGAAGACAGTACAAACTGGGATCACTGCAATAGTAAGAAACGATATTGGCTCAAATAAAGGTGTTGAAACAGTTTGGGTGGAGATAAGGAACAAGGGGAAAAAGTCACTGGTGGGCGTAGACTATAGGCCCCCTAACAGTAGCAACTCTGTTGGTCGGAGCATAAACCAGGAAATAGTGGGGGCTTGTAAAAAGGGAACAGCAACAATCATGGATGATTTTAACCTCCATATTGATTGAAAAAATCAAATTGGTCAGGGTAGTCTTGAAGAGTTGTTCATAGAGTGCATAAGGGACGGGTTCCTTGAGCAGTATGTAACGGAACCAACCAGGGGGCAGACTATCTTAGATCTGGTCCTGTGTAATGAGACAGAATTAATAAACAATCTCCTAGTAAAGGATCCCCTCGGAATGAGTGATCATAGCATGATTGAATTTCAAATTCAGATGGAGGGTGGATCTCTAACCAGCATACTAGGCTTAAATAAAGGAGACTATGAAGGTATGAGGGCAGAGTTGGGTAAATTGGACTGGGAAAATAGATCAAAGTGTAGGACAGTTGATGAACAGTGGTGTACATTTAAGGAGGTATTTCACAACTCTCAAGAAAAATATATTCCTGTGAGGAGGAAAGGGTGTGAGAAAAAATAGACATCCGTGGCTAACTAAAGAAATAAAAGACGGTACCCAATTAAAAACAAGGGCATACAAAGTGGCCAAAGTGTGAGCTGTGAGGAGGATGCTAAGAGGCTGCAGGGTGACTTGAACAGGTTAGGTGAGTGGGCAAATGCATGGCAGATGCAGTATAATGTGGATAAATGTGAGGTTATCCACTTTAGTAACAAAAACAGGAAGGCAGAATATCATCTGAATGGTGACAAATTAGGAAAAGGGGAGGTGCAACGAGACCTGGGCGTCATGGTATATCAGTCATTGAAGGTTGGCATGCAGGTACAACAGGTGGTGAAGGCGGCAAATGGCATGTTGTCCTTTATAGCTCGGGGATTTGAGTATAGGAGCAGGGAGGTCTTACTGCAGTTGTACAGGGCCTTGGTAAGGCCACATCTTGAATATTGTGTACAGTTTTGGTCTCCTAATTGGAGGAAGGACATTCTTGCTATTGAGGGAGTGCAGCGAAGGTTCACCAGACTGATTCCCAGGATGGCAGGACTGACATATGAAGAAAGACTGGATCGACTAGGCTTATATTCACTGGAATTTAGAAGAATGAGAGGGGATCTCATAGAAACATATAAAATTCTGAAGGGATTGGACAGGTTAGATGCAGGAAGAATGTTCCCGATGTTGGAGAAGTCCAGAACCAGGGGTCACAGTCTAAGGATAAGGGGGTAAGCCATTTAGGACTGAGATGAGGAGAAACTTCTTCACCCAGAGAATTGTGAACCTGTGGAATTCTCTACCACAGAAAGTTGTTGAGGCCAGTTCATTAGATATATTCAAAAGGGAATTAGATGTGGCCTTTATTGCTAAAAGGGATCAAGGGGTATGGAGAGAAAGCAGGAATGGGGTACTGAAGATGCATGATCATATTGAATGGTGGTGCAGGCTCGAAGGACCAAATGGCCTACTCCTGCACCCATTTTCTATGTTAAAACCAGTGGGAGGACAGAAGACTGGGAAGCTTTTAAAAGCAAGCAAAGAATGACTAAAAAAAATGATTAAGAAAGGGGAGACAGACTATGAAAGTAAACTAGCGCAAAATATAAAAACAGATAGTAAGAGTTTCTATAGGTATATAAAAAGGAAAAGGGTGGCTAAAGTAAATGGTGGTCCCTTAGAGGACGAGACCAGGGAATTAGTAATGGGGACAATGGAGATGGCAGAAACTCTGAACAAATATTTCGTATCAGTCTTCACGGTAGAGGACACCAACAATATTCCAACAGTGGATAGTCTAGGGGCTATGGGGGGAGGGGGTGGAACTTAACACAACCACTAAGGAGGTGGTACTTGTTGTGTATGCATGCCTGTTTACTGTGTGATGTCTGTAACACTGTTATGCAACACTGAATGTACCCTTACACTGTACACACCTTACCTGTACACCAGAGGGTGCTGCTGCTGCTGGAGACCCAAAGGTTACCTGCACACTGCAGGTAACCCAGTATAAAAAGGAACTCACAACTTGTGGTGCTCACTTGAGGAGCTGCAAATAAAGGACTACAGGTCTACACAGTTTAAGTATCATACCCTGCCTCGTGGAGTCATTTGCTGAAGGTATCTACATACACAACAACTGCTGACGAGAATACGAGGTCACGAACTACACGCTCAACATGTCTAACCTCAGAAACTTTCAGCAATTTACAAAGGGGGAAGATTGGGACGCTTTTGTGGAAAGATTGGAACATTTATTTATAGCCAACGACCTGGATGGAAACATACCGGCCACATGACCAAACAAGCGCAGGGCCATCCTACCAAGCAGTTGAGGGCCCACAATCCATTGTCTCGTCAGGGACTTGCTAGTCCCAGCGAAGACAACCACCAAAAGTTATGAGGAACTTGTAACAATCATACAGGAACAACTAAAACCGAAAGAAAGCATCCTGACAGCCAGGCACCGGTTCTACACTTACCGGCGACCTGAGGGCCAAGAAATTGCTAAGTATCCTGCACACTTAATAAGACTAGCTGCTCCGTGTGATTTTGGAGACCACCTAAATGAAGCCTAAGGGACATATTCGTCATTGGAATTGGCCACGAGGGCCTCCTGCACAAGTTGCTCTCTGCTGACATCATGGTCACCCTGCAGAAAGCAATCCAAGTGAGCCAGGCTTACATGGTTTCGGTCGGCGACTTCAAGCGAACACTGACCCAGGACTCTAAACTGGCGAGTGCAGTGCACCACATGTATACTTCTAAGTGCAGAAATGCCCTGAGTCCCGCAACCTTGAGTCTGCCACATGGGGCAAACCGGATGGCCCCGTGCTGGCGCTGTGGAGGAAACCACAGGGCCCACCAGTGCCGCTCCAAAGACTATGCATGCAAAGGCTGCAAAGAGAAAGGGCACCTTCAGAGAATGTGCAGAAAAAGCTGTACTCACCTTGTCTCTGATGAGTTAGCTGATCAACCAGCTCTGACACAGATGAAGAGGAAGTTGCTCAAACCCTGGAAGAAGAGTATGGAATCTTTACCTGCTCCACCGAAAGTTCTCCATGGACGATGGAAGTGGACATCGACGGCATCCCAGTCTCCATGGAAATCGACACAGGGGCGAGCCTGTCCGTGATGAGCCAAACGACCTTTGAAAAACTTTGGTTAAATCTTGCCACTCGACCAAAACTGTCTCCGGTCCAGGCGCAGCTCCTCACCTACAACAAAGGTAAAATCCAAATCGTTGGCAGCATGGACTTCCAGGTCTCCCAGGGCGGCGTGTTGAACAAACTCCCCCTGTGGATTGTAGCTGGTGACGGTCCCACACTGCTGGGCAGGAATTGGATGAATCCGGCCCACATCAGGTGAAGTGGCGACGGCCTCTGGTTCCCGGCAATCGACCCCAAACGTGGATCCATCGCTGCATCTGGAGGTTTCATTGTCCAGCTAGACTGCGCGGCGACGACTCCACAACACCACGGCGAAATCTCCGAGACAGAGGATCCAAACTCGACTTTCCGGGCCGGGGCAGGTCTCCAAGAGGTGAACGGTGTCTAAAGTAAAGGACTCCAGATGCCCAGGATCGAACCTGTGGAAGAAAAGAGCACCACAGCCTACCTGTAGCAGAGCCAGAAGATGGCTGCAGCATCACGAGGAGCAGAACCTAAAATCAAAATGGCCACGGCGATACCATGAGGGGCAGCATTGGAGGGGCATCACGTGACACCGAACGGCCAATGGATTTGAAGGCTCCCTTAAAGGAGACCGGTAACCAAAGAAATTTAAAGGGGAAGTTTCAACTATGAGTACAAGGACTTTAAAACTAAAGATGTAATTAAAGGGTGAAGTTTGACAATGTATGCAATGTAACCATGAATTGTGATGCTGGTTTAACTAAGGTGACTGATGAAATGAATACAGGTGTCAGTAAGGTTAAGAACAAGTTTATTACACTTAATAATGTTAGAGAATGTGAAATGCCTAATGTAACCATGTCTGTTGAAACCAGGACACCCAAAAGTGATGCAAATGATAGAATGTACAATGTAAGCTCGACTATGTGTGATCAGAGCCAAGGTGTCACGTATACTAGTAGGACACTGCCGAAGGACCATGCTGATGCCAATGGGATCCCTCTGTGGGAGACCCCCAAGGTCCAGCAGGCTACCTGAGCATGTAGCCTGGACCTTTGGAACGAATGTGATGCCCCTTGCAGGACACACACACAGCCAGTGGGAGCAGGCCCACTTCAGGGACAGTGGTCAATGGGCAGCCCAGTCCCCACCAATGGCAACCTGCACCAGACTAGCCCTACAACCCCTGGCCACCAGGGCCAACACCAGGAGTTTGAGGCCAATACCCTCCAGCTTCCCTGGCAAACCCTGGGATGACTTGACACTTATCCCAATTGGTGGACAAGGAGCCCACCTAGTCTTGTGGCCCTGCCCACCACCCCACAACTACCCACATCACAGTGTATACACACCACCCACTGCTGCCATGGCTACCCCCCCCCCCCCCCCCCCACCCACCGCCACCCCCGAGGGATCCCACAACCTTCCATAGCCCATCACTGATCACCTCCCCTGGTCATGACAATAAGGATATGAAAAATGCTTAGTGGGGTGTGTTGTTGTGTATGCATGCCTGTTTAATGTGTGATATCTAACACTTATGCAACACAATGTACCCTTACACCGTACACATCTTACCTGTACACCAGAGGGTGCTGCTGCTGGAGACCCAAGGGTTACCTGCACACTGCAGTATAAAAAAAGAGCTCACAGCTTGTAGTCCTCACTCGAGGAGCTGCAAATAAAGGACTACAGGTCCACACAGTTTAAGTATCATACCCTGCCTCGTGGAGTCATTTGCTAAAGGTATCTACATACACGACAGTACTCAGTAAAATAATGGGACTAAAGGCAGATAAATCCCCTGGATCTGATGGCTTGCATCCTAGGGTCTTAAGAGATGTAGTGGCAGGGAGTGTGGATGCATTGGTTGCAATGTACCAAAATTCCCTGGATTTTGGGGTGGTCCCAGCAGATTGGAAAACTGCAAATGTAATGCCCCTATTTAAAAAAGGAGGCAGACAAAAAGCAGGAAACTATAGACCAGTTAACCTAACATCTGTGGTTGGGAAAATTTTGGAGTCCATTATTAAAGAAGCAGTAGCAGGACATTTGGAAAAGCAAAATTCGGTCAGGCAGAGTCAGCATGGATTTATGAAGGGGAAGTCAAATTTGCTGGAGTTCTTTGAGGATATAACGAACAGGGTGGATAAAGGGAACTAGTGGATGTGGTGTATTTGGACTTCCAGAAGGCATTTGACGAGGTGCCACATAAAAGGTTACTGCACAAGATAAAAGTTCATGGGGTTGGGGGAATATATTAGCATGGATAGAGGATTGGCTAACTAATAGAAAACAGAGAGTCGGGATAAATGGTTCATTCTCTGGTTGGCAACCAGTAACTAGTGGGGTGCCGCAGGGATCAGTGCTGGGACCCCAACTATTTACAATCTATATTAACGACATGGAAGAAGGGACTGAGTGTAACATAGCCAAGTTTGCTGACGATACAAAGATGGGAGGAAAAGCAATGTGTGAGGACACAAAAAATCTGCAAAAGGACATAAAAAGGCTAAGTGAGTGGACAAAAATTTGGCAGATAGAGTATAATGTTGGAAAGTGTGAGGTCATACATTTTGGCAGAAAAAAAATCAAAGAGCAAGTTATTATTTAAATGGAGAAAGATTGCAAAGTGCTGCAGTACAGCAGGACCTGGGGGTACTTGTGCATAAAACACAAAAGGATAGTATGCAGGTACAGCAAGTGATCAGGAAGGCCAATGGTACCTTGACCTTTATTGCAAAGGGGATGGAGTATAAAAGCAGGGAAGTCTTACTACAGCAATATAAGGTATTGGTGAGGCCACACCTGGAATACTGCGTGCAGTTTTGGTTTTCATATTTATGAAAGGATATACTTGCTTTGGAGGCAGTTCAGAGAAGGTTCACTAAGTTGAATCTGGGGATGAGGGGTTGACTTATGAGGAAAGGTTGAGTAGGTTGGGCCTCTACTCATTGGAATTGAGAAGAATGAGAGGTGATCTTATCAAAACATATAAGATTATGAGGGGGCCTGACAAGGTGGATGCAGAGAGGATGTTTCCACTGATGGGGGAGACTAGAACTAGAGGGCACAATCTTAGAATAAGGGGCCACCCATTTAAAACCGGGATGAGGAGAAATTTCTTCTGAGGGTTGTAAATCTGTGGAATTCGCTGCCTCAGAGAGCTGTGGAAGCTGGAACATTGAATAAATTTAAGACAGAAATAGACAGTTTCTTAAAAGATATGGGGTTATGGGGAGCGGGCGGGGAAGTGGAGCTGAGTCCATGATCAGATCAGCCATGCTCTTATTGAATGGCAGAGTAGGCTCAAGGGGCCGTATGATCTACTCCTGTTCCTAATTCTTATGTTCTTAAACTACAGTATTGCATTTGTAATTGAAAGGCCTGGCGAGGGAAAAGAATGTAGAAGTGACAAAGACTGCTCTGGATGGTCAGCACAATCTTAAGTCGCATTCTAACCATGTTTGTCTCCTTCCTCCTTCTTGAAATGATGGCTCATTTCAAGCACTTGCCAACAGTGCAGCCGTTTATTTAGTTGAATGCGAGTAGTAAATGAGGGTTAGTGTTTCTCATCGCTTGGGTATTCATGGTTGTGGGAAGGGGCTAGAAAGAAGCACTGGCAAGGATTGGACAGGCATTGCCCCCAATGCTACATTGTTTTTTTTTTAAAGTTCTGCAGAAACTCTTCAGGCAGTGGTCCTCGGGCTGTGGGAGATGCTAGTAAGCCCGCATTTACTGCTGTTGATACATGAGGGAGAGAAAGATACCCTGGTCTAGCAAAAGTTTTGAGAGCAAGGATTACAGATAACCTAGCAATAACCAATGTTCAAGATTGAGGTAAGGTCTTGGGGTGTTTATAGTAACACCATTCTACAAATATCCCACTAAATACCATTGCCACCTACTCTCGGGGATGTTGATATACAATGCAAAAGGATGTTGATATACGAATGTGAAGAGAAATATAAATGCGCCCGTAAGAATCAGGTGAAGGATGGTGCACTGATTGGCGACTACCAAGTAAGGCAGTTTGATAAAGAAATCCCTGTATAAAAAAAAATAAGCTTTTGTGTTAAGTTTCAGAGAGAGAAATCTACAAGACTTGAGTGCATGCTCATGCTCAGAACTACTGACGACAAACTCCTCGTGTAAATTGCGTTATACTCTGAAGAAATTATGGACTCAAGTTTCGGCCAGAGTTGCTCCTATTTTTTTGGAGCAACTAGCTTAGAATGGAGCATCTTAGAAATTGCAATTCTCGGCATTTAGTTTGCTCCAGTTCTAGTGAGTTAGAACAATTTTTTTTTCAAAAGGGGCGTGTCCAGCCACTTACGCCTGTTTTGCAAATTTAGGCAGTGAAAACTTACTCCAAACTAACTTAGAATGGAGTAAGTGTAGATTTTTTACGCTCAGAAAAACCTTGCCTACACTTATAAATCAGGCGTAGGGAATGAGATATGGGGGGGGGGGGGGGAAGGGAGGGAAGTTTACAAACATTAAACACTTCACTTTTACAAATAAAGAGCAATCAATAATAAATGATAAATAAATCAATACATCAAATCAAAAAATACATAAAAAATGTTTAATAATCAATAAATAAACAATTAAGTTTCTACTCATCGAGTGCAGCACCGGGAGCCCTCCAACAGCTCTCCTCTGCCCCCCCCCCCTCCCAGTGTCTCTCTCTGTGTCTGTGTTTCTGACAGCAAGGGGTGGGGGGAAGAGGAAGAGGAAGAGGAAGAGGAGGAGGAGGAGGAGGAGGGGGGGGGAAGAGGAGGAGGAGGAGGGGGGGAAGAGGAGGAGGAGGAGGGGGGGAAGAGGAGGAGGAGGAGGGGGGGAAGAGGAGGGGGAGGAGGGGGAGGAGGGGGAGGAGGGGGAGGAGGGGGAGGAGGGGGAGGAGGAGGAGGAGGAGGAGGAGGAGGAGGAGGAGGAGGGGAAGTAGGAGGGGGAGGAGGAAGAGGAGGGGGGGAAGAGGAGGAGGGGAAGAGGAGGAGGGGTGGGAAGAGGAGGAGGGGGAGGGGGTGGGAAGAGGAGGAGGGGGAGGGGGTGGGAAGAGGGGGAGGGGGTGGGAAGAGGAGGAGGGGGTGGGAAGAGGAGGAGGGGAGGGAAGGGAGGAGGGGGAGGGGGAGGAGGAGGGG